>NC_085874.1:46130191-46150191 GCF_034702125.1 Engraulis encrasicolus | reverse complement strand
AGGAGACATCATAAGCATGGCCATATTCAGCTATGAGTACAGAAAAAGGTCCTTGTAGGTCCTGGTCCTAAGTAACTGTTAAAGGGACACTGTGTGAGATTTTCAGTTGTTTATTTCCAGAATTCATGCTGCCCATTCACTAATGTTACCTTTTTCATGAATACTTACCAACAGCATCAAATTGTAAGTATTCATTATATCTGGAAAAATTGCACTTTTCATACATGAAAAGGGGGATCTTCTCCATGGTCCGCCATTTTGAATTTCCAAAAATAGCCATTTTTAGCTGCAAAAATGACTCTACTTGGACCATACTAGAAAGTATTTGTTTATTACTTAGTAGAGATGCACCGGATCCTGATTTTTAGGATCCTGCCGGATACCGGATCCACTGCTTAAGATCCTGCCGGATCCGGAACCGGATACCGGATCCTACGAATGGGTTGAAACACATAGCTTACTCACACACGTGGGCCCTTTTTATCACGTTGGCTCAAACTATTTTGACTTGAAAGCCCCGGCCACCGGATCCTGGATCCTGGAACCGGATCCGGATAGTCTGAAAAACCCCTATTATCCTGCCGGATCCGGAACCGGATCTTTGATCCTGTACATCTCTATTACTTAGTAAACTTTCATGTAAATATCAAATTTGGCAATAGGCAGCCCAGTTTCAATGAGCAGCATAGTTGCAGTACCTTTTTTGACCATTTCCTGCACAGTGTACCTTTAAGGGCAGACGATAGACATACATTTTATGTGTTTATGTATGTAGAGCGGCTTTGAGTACCTAGAAAGGCGCTATATTAAGCTGATCTATTATTATTATTATTATTAGCCTATTATTATTATGTGAAATATCAACTTCTTCTTCTTCTTCTTCTTCATTTTTAAAGTAGTCCTAAAGTATAGTAGTCCTAAAGTATAGTACATTGGAAAAGTTCATTGCAATTCATCTATATGTTGATATTGTTATTGTCGCCCTGTGAGAGAAAGTACACAGTAACGGATGAGTTCCAGTCATGCTGGCCTTACTATTAGAGAGGGTGGAGAGGATCTAAGTGACTTGGAGTGAGCAAGAATGGAAAAAGTACTCAAGTTGGCTTGCTGAGTATACACAAACCATCTAGGGAGCTGACAGCTTAACAACCCTAGTGGACCCAACAGCCTTACTCACAGGATGTTTTCATTTGAAATTTGGGAAGAAAAAGGTGTTGCACACAGGAGCTTGATGCTATAACTTTTAGTTTTGGCTTCTCTTTATTTTCGGCTTTTAATACAGCTTCTCTGATAGCATCAAGGTCCTGTGTGCGACTCCTTTTTCTTCCCACTGCATCATTGTTTTGGAACTACGCACCGAGCGAGACTTCCCAAGTAAGACAAAGGTGCGGGCATCTCTACCTTCACCTTCATTTGAATTTTGAAATACACATGGATGAGTTTCCTAAAACATTTAAAAGATTTTTTGGGGCCTTTTTGCCGCTATTTGTGATAGGACAGTTAAGTGGTAGACAGGAAGCCAATGGGGGGAGAGAGATGGTGGAAGGGTCGACAAAGTACCCATGCTAGTGTGACGGAGGCCATCTTGCACCTGTTCACCCCCCTCGGGGATCGAACGTGCGACCTCGTCAACTACAACGGTTCGGCAATGGGAGACACAGTACGATACCGCTGGGCCAAGAGACTAGTCTCTCGGCCCAACGGCACGAGACTGTATGAGGCTATCGGAGGGAGGTTTTACCAACGTTCCACGCCAACTCTGTGCTAGTTAGCCTCCGTTACACTCTCCCCCTTAAACCTCACTCCCATCCCGGGTCAGCGGCACCACTGTGACGGAGGTCATCTTGCACCTGTTCACCCCCCTCGGGGATCGAACGTGCGACCTCGTCAACTACAACGGTTCGGCAATGGGAGACACAGTACGATACCGCTGGGCCAAGAGACTAGTCTCTCGGCCCAACGGCACGAGACTGTATGAGGCTATCGGAGGGAGGTTTTACCAACGTTCCACGCCAACTCTGTTCTAGTTAGCCTCCGTTACACTAGAATCGAACCCGGGACAGAAGTGTAACAGTGCGGTGCCCTACCACTTGAACCACGGTAGGACTGAGATTTTCACTCTTTTGTCTTCGTAGGCCTCAAACACGGCCCTCGAGACATAGGTTCCCCATCCCTGCTGTACAGCGTGTTTGAGGCCCACGGAGACAAAAGTTTGAAACGATGGAGAATGTCCATACGACGTAAGAGTCTTATAAAAGGGCCAATATACAGTAACAGGGGTGATAGTAAAAAAAAATCCTGCGCCTGAACTTTTTTTCCTGTTCCAGTGGCGGAGGGCGCGGGGGTCTCTCATACGTCACATAGGCTACAAGGCCAATTTTGACACATTATTCAAACATTTAATAGTCTCATTTGAGATGCTTTCATTTTTGCCTCGTGTCTAGTGTTATTCACGAAAACACAGATCATTTTCATCTTGTTAGACTATAGCCCTTAAGATTGACTGAAAGAAACTGGCCACGTTCAATTCTAGCTGTAAAAACGAATACCAACGAATGCAGTTAGAAAACCATTCTAGGCTTGTGATGTTGCAGTATAGTTATTGAGGTGGGTATTGAACCACAATGCAACATTTCAACACCAGAATGCATGTCTGAAAACATGGTAGCCCACATATTTTACCACATGAATTAACCCAAAGCTGCATAGGGGCCTATAGCAGCCACACCCTACAGGTCAGTAGGGGGAAATACTACTACAAAGTACAGTAACTACACTGTAATATACTTTTCCTGTGTGCTGATTCATTTCATTTTCATTGGGGCATTGATCATATAACTTGTCTACTTCCTGATACATGTTTAGATACTCATGGCATGGTCTATCCATCAACCCCTGCCTTCCCGTTGTAGGGAAACACCCTTTATTTACATTAATATTTAGGGGACAAGCGCATAATTGGCTACATGTGTGGGCCCACGTTCACATCGCTAATTTCGGACTGCACAGATGTTGGAACCGGCTCATGACAGTGACTACTGTGTGACTACTGCGTGTCTTTCGCAATGGCTTGTCGTCAATTAAAAGACATGAAAATCACTCGCGTGCACACACACCCATTGCAATGTATGAGTTGCAAAGATAACAACAGAAAACAACAAAGACATGACCGAATTAAACTACGCTACATGAAAATAGCCCAGGGGGGCATAACAATAAGATGAGCATTCACTGCATGTCTAGGACACGATGGCCTGACCACATGAAATTCACGATGGGTGTCTGATATTGATCATTGCTCCCTGCCCGCGAGGCGGGCTAAAGTATCACCCTTTTTTTTTTATAATACCAGTGAGAGCGTGCAGGCAAGATAACCTGTGCATTCGATTCGAGTACGCAGACGGGCTACGATGGGCGCGCGCGAGAGAAAGGGTGAACCTGTGCAAGGCTGTTCGAGTTTCACCCAGCACGACTGTAACAGAGCGCGCGCTGGTTGGATCAGTCAGCAAAACTATTATGAACATCTCCCTGAAATCAGTTTTTGACACATGGTTTGTCTAGGAATGACGCAAAACACCATCCTTCAATCAACAGTCCACAATCCACGAACCCAGCTCACACTGGGTTGCCAAAATCATTCTTAAGTGGTCAATTGTAAACCTTGAAACATCCGTTATGCAGACTGGTCGATTCAATCCATTTTTCAAAGCAGTCACACACTAGTTGCAGGTTAAGCCATGTCTCAAATGTGAAACATTAGCGATCCAATTTCAAGCATTCCATGATCATTTGGACATGTTGCAAATGGTAGCCGCGGCTATTCCAATACAGACAACATAACGCATCAGCAAAAGTATCATGACTGGCATAGCCTAGCCTATCGTTTTGAGCATACAAACTTTTTTTTGAAAGAAACTAGGCCTACTTCTACCTCCATCAAAGTTTGTCAACATTGCACCGTCATTTAGCGCACATGAATGGGACAGCCGAGTCTATTTCAAACATATTCTCTCAATGATTTCCAAGCATGAGGCGACACGCCAACATACAGCGGGCAAATAATAACCAAATCGCCTTACCTTCAAACGTTGTCTTTATCACAAAACTTTACAAGTATTCCACTTACATCCACATGGTTTAACACACCCAAATCACAAAGCAAGCAAGGCAAGCAAGCCATGCGGTTTTGTGCTAACATTGTACTGCTAATTTTTGCAATGCTGCTTCTGCTGCCAGTGGTGCTGGTGGTGAGTGACTCGAGACATATTTTTGTTTACATGTTACAGCTGTTAAGCTGTCAGGATGATACAATGTTATGGGCTACTGCTCATTGGGTTCCTTTCACGTCTCTTACAACTGGCTGTTGCGCGCTCATTTATTTTCACCGTACATTAATGAAGGCCCACGCGATAATTTATTATTTCATTAATATTGGGGAAAGATTTAATTTTTTTCTACAGCCACCCTACGCCGGATTTCCGGCGCGGCGCCGGACTGCTATCACCCCTGCAGTAAGTGCAATCAACATTCAGTCTAGTGAAGCTTGTTTTTGTGAAGATTATACCCATAGACGCTGTCTAGAGAGAGACATTCGTTACAACTGTATAACAGTACACCAATATGGTGCAGTATAAACAAGAAAGGAATGCAGTGGCCCCTCTGTGGAAAAAAATCAGAAGAGATCAAGCCATGGAAAATAGTTGCATTACAAGGAGGACTTTAGTGCCTGAAAAACCTCTCACGAGTATCTTTAACCCTTTAAGACATGTTATAAACTGGCTATTACAAAAAAGGACCAAGTTGTACTATATTGCTAAAGACACTGTGTAGGCCTAATGCAATAGTAGTGTAGTACTATGGTAGTAAAAACTTTTAAATGACTATTGCGGTCAGGGCCGGATCAATGCACAGGCTAGATATGGCTGCAGCCTAGGGGCCCCCACCTGCCAGGGGCCCCATGATTGGCCTAAAAGTGAAAAATGGCAAAATTGTGACAAAATGCAATGCTGGAAAATGAATCTGTCGTGTTGAGTGCAGTTAGTAGACAAGTTATCCTTAATTCCTACATCGTAATTATGACACTATCTATGCAAATTTGTCTCGAAATTTGCCTTTCTGGGGGGGCCCACAGCGACCTGTAGCCTAGAGGCCCCAGGCCATCTTAATCCGGCCCTGATTGCGGTATTCCACTGGTGGGCTACACAAAAACAAAAGGAAAGGAAAGGAAAAGAAAGGAGAGAATGAATAGGCAAAGCATTCAAAACGTTTCGTTCAAATATATGGGCATTAGAATTGTTTTCAAACAGCAATTAACTAAGTAAGTCCAAGTCTAAAACTTCATTCACAACACTATATGCATTTCTGTTTATTCCCTGAAAAGGCACCACTGTGTTCCCTGTGCATTTAACATTTAAAGTTCCATGCTGGCAGCAAGCCCAGACACACAAAACTTCTAGGCATCCAATACTCTGAAAGTAGGGCAGCGTGTGTGTGTGTGTGTGTGTGTGTGTGTGTGTGTGTGTGTGTGTGTGTGTGTGTGTGTGTGTGTGTGTTTGTGTGTGTGTGTGTGTGTGTGTGTATGTGTGTGTGTGTGTGTGTGTGTGTGTGTGTGTGTGTGTGTGTGTGTGTGTGTGTGTGTGTGTGTCTGTGTGTGCGCGTGTGCTTGTTTTTCTTGGTGTCATTCTAGGCCATGTTTACCTACCTATGCTGTGTGTGTACGTGTGTGTGTGTTTGTGTGTTTGTGTGCGTGTGTGTGTGTGTGTGTGTGTGTGTGTGTGTGTGTGTGTGTACGTGTGTGTGTGTTTGTGTGTTTGTGTGCGTGTGTCCACTTAACACTTATAGGAGGTTAATGAGTTTAATGTGCACGTACATAATGTCTTAGCAGAGGAATGGTAGGCCTACTAGCCTACCTATCATTTCATTTTTTAAAACATTCTAATTTTTACTTTAGCCCACTCAGTCACTCACTCACTCACTCTACCCACCCCGTACAAAAACAGTAGCTCAATCACAGCTAGGCCTAGGCTACTGAATGGATGGGCCCCTACACTTCCTCTAGCCTACTCAACGTTTCACATTTCCTTTTCTAGACTGAGAGTTTTTTTTTATCTGCGGTTAGACTGCCTCTCAAAGACGCTGGCGCATTTGCTCAGTCATAGAGAGAGGGAGAAAAAAAAATCCAACGTGCAACAGAAGCCACAACTGCAGACATCTCACGTCAGCCGAAGCAGCGCAGCCATTGGCCAATTCGATCGCCTCACCGCCTTCCTCACTCACTATGCCCCAGCCGGCGCTTTAACCGGCGGGGGTCAGGTTACGACCAGTCACCTCAACCCCCTCAAGACGGCACACATGTAATATTTACAACCCGGCCCGTGTTCCAAAAATAGCCCTTTTCATAGGAAATAGTTTTTTTTCGTAGGTGTCTGAGAGCTTATTCGAAAAAGAAAGAAAATCAAGTGTGAAAAAGTAATCGCACATCTTTATGATAAACGCCAGGTAGTGCATTCGCTGTTTGGTTGGGTGTTCTGGTATTATTTGATTGCGGATTTCTGATTGGACGACGGTGCTTCCTCATCTACATGTGATGTCATGTCCTCGGCTGACTTGATGCGCTGTCTGACGGGAGACTCTCGAAGCAAGGTCCGAGCGCGAGCCCAAGGGAGCGAGCGAGAGACTAAACAGAAGGTTTTTCTGAAGTAACGGCGAAGAGGGCGATATTGACTGAATTCGCACAGCCTTGTACACTATATCCATAGAATGGAGCTATGATCTTGAGCGAACAACGCCAGAATTGAAAGAGTATCCCGGTGCCTTGCAGTGTTGATGTGAGGACGTCTGCGTGGTACTGAAAAGGTATTGAATTTCAGCTGTGTTTGTATTATTACGATGCCGGTCCATCGTATGTTCAGTAGAGACTAGGGTGAAGTTACTGCATAGCCTGCTGCGTCAAAATGTTTTTTTTTTGTACAACTGGGATACAGCTTATGCCAAGCCAGTGTCTGCCTGCTCATTGTAAAAAAAATCTCCCATCAAAACCCTCATCCTGTCTGATGTGTGGGTTTGGTAACTCCAGATGTTGACGCACGGCGCACGGGTCAAGCGCAGCATCAGCATCAATGTTTCATAATGTATTCAGACAATGTAGCCTACAGGGTTGTGTTTTGATATAACGTAGTCTACAATTTAATGCTATTGAGTATTTTAAGACTTTCAGAGGTTTTTATTTTTTGTTTGCTTAACCAGACCTCGAGATATCCCCAAGGAAGCTTGGCTTACCTACTTGGCAATTGATCCAATTCCAATGGGGGTTTTACCTGAGCTCTTTCCAGCAGAGGTTCAACCTATTCGGGGGCCCTAGGCAAAATATAGACATGGGGCCCTTTTGAATTACTTTTGCTGGTATTCACCATGGTGGGGCTGACTGTTGGGAGGCCTCCTACAATGGCCAAATTTGGTGGGGCACTGGGCCCCTAGGCCAGTGTTTCCCAACCAGGGGTACGTGTACCACTAGGGGTACGCAAGCACACCTCAGGGGGTACATGGGAAAATGTAATTTTGAAGGGGGGGACAACTGATTTGAGAGAAAGACATAGATACTTAGCATTGGTTAGGGGGTACTCATGTTACAACAAAAAGAATTAGGGGTTACGCGAGACAAAAAAGTTTGGGAACCACTGCCCTAGGCAGCTGCCTAGTCTGCTTATTGGGAAAAGCAGCTCTTGGGTCTTTCTCGATACACAAGCTCAATAGCCTCCCGGGCTGTAGAAGAAGAATCAGACGAATATAATGCTGAGAAGAAATGAGAAATGCTCATTCACTCATTCATACGTGCACAGTGCATTTTGGACAAGGGGCACTTAGTCCCTATATCTCTATCTTGATTAGTGATTTGTATGTTATCTAGGCACACCTGTCTGCTCGGTAAAAGGACATGAAGCCATAGGCCTAGAGAGAGAGAGGGGGGGAGGAGAGAGCTGTGTGGACAACCACAATAGCAGAGGAAGCTGGTGTTTACTAGTAGACTTGGAGGCTTCAATTTGTGCAGATCATCACGATATCGAGTTTCTTACATCATCAGACCTTCATCAGCCCCCTTACACAACATTTACCCAAGCCCCCGAGTCGTTTCTGTTTTAATATAATCATCCACTATATGTGTTTTTACATTTATTCAAATCTTGTCACACACAGTTGCCCCCGGCCACAGAGCCTTAACATGCCATATGAGAACTAACCAATCAGACGGCTTCTTCTTCATTGGTCATATTTAGCTCCACTGCTTATGGATGTGGATGTGTGTGTGTGGGTGTGGGTGTGGGTGTGTGTGTGTGACGTGAGAGCCGGGGTGTGTGTGTGTGTGTGGGTGGAGGCCATCAACCTTTTTTGGGTGGAGAAGTGCAATGTTTACCCAACGCTAAGCCTCCTCATCTGCTCTCTAGGCTACATAGTAATTTAGCCTGTGGACTTTCCTTACGTATTAGGCACCAATTTAGAGAACCATTTTTAGAGAACTGAGCTGAATGCCTCGTTATTGTGACAGGCTAAGTAGCTGTGGCCTCGAAGTGCATTCTCTCACACTGAAGCAGACACCGTGTATCAAACGTAGAGTAGAGGAGAGCAGATGCAGTAGAGTGCGCATAATATGCATTTCAAGACAATGCCGTATGCACATAATATCCATTGCGAGACATACCGTAATATGGCCTATATTTGCAAGACAGTCTTATATATTGCAAGACAATACACATTGTCAAATGGATCAAATTAACACATACAGACAGACAGACAGACAGACAGTCAGACATGCATGCATACATACATACATGCATACATACATACATACATACATACATACATACATACATACATACATACATACATACATACATACATACATACATACATACATACATACATACATACATACATAGACATAAATAATTAAAATAAAATGAGAATACAAATGTAAAACATAGTCCTCTTGGTGCAAAGTGTCCCGATAAGGTGTCCAGTAGTCCAATAAAGCAGAGACAGGCACAGTCGAGGCGTAGCACGGAACATCACATTTGGTCAACAGGCACAGCAGAGACATAGCACGGCGTAGCATCACATTTGGTCAACAGATGAGTGTGTGACATTGACTGTCAATGTGATTTACTCACTCACACTATGTAAGTAGCCAGGTCATCAAATCAGTGTTTCCTTTGTTAATACACTTTGTTGTGCTGTAGGCCTAACAGCTCGGTGGACATTTGAGAATGAGAATACATGTGTTGTTATTTCTCTATGGGAGGGTGATTCTATCCTGTCATCCAGCCATTAGACTGACGGATAACATTATTTGTCATCATGGTTGGACTATTATGTTGTTGTAATTACTACTGTATCGTAATACTGTTTGAACTAGTGGTTAAGAAGCGGGATGAATGCAGCTTTGAATCTCACCATTATCAGAGAGGAACCATGAGACTACATGTTTTTGTAGAATGATAGACTGTATCCCAAATCAAGGTGGTAGTTAAATTGAACTTGCTTTGGAGTAAAGTGTAGAAGTTGTCAAAAAATCTGTTGTTATAAGGCCATTATGGGGCCATTTTCATCATCAAGGGCATACAGACTCTAGTAGGTAGGCCTACATATTTGCATACACAGACAGTATCTTTGTGCTTCTGATATATTTCCACACACAGTGGCAATCTTGGCATAAGGTGATGTATTCACATAATACTGGGCTTATTTAGATAGAAATGCAGGCAAGCTTACATGAATGGAAAGGGTGGCAAGTGTGTTATTAATAACTTACTGCATTGTCTTTTAAGAAAACTAGTGCTGTAACAATGTTGGATCAAACCGAGAACTGAAACTGCATCGTGATGTAAGGAGGCAATATCGTGATACGCCCTTTCAAAGTTTTGTTGTGCTTCAGATCAGAACGCAACCATGTGAAACGATGTGATAGTGCTTCCAAGCTTCAAATGAGATACTTTTCAGAAATCGTGGGGTGTATTGAACCGTAGGTAAAAAATTGTGATACGAACCGAATCGTGAGTTGAGTGTATCGTTACAGCCCTAGAGAAAACCCATAATTGTCCCACCTCTGCTGTAGGCGATGTGATGAGCTCCTGGGAGAGGGACATTATTGATGCAGAGTGAGCCTTTGCTTATTACCCCCACTGTACTCTGCTGCGCTATTTTTAGACCCGGGAAAGGTCCTCTGACTGTCACACTGTCTGAAAGCTTAAAGATGAAAGTCTCGTCCTCGTCCGTCCTGGTCGCTTCGCTGCATTCCACTGCACAGTAAAAAAAATGTGGTGTTATAATACAAGACTTAGAGAGTACTCTGGGACCAAAATACACTCTAGACAATATTAAATCGAATCTCAAAGTATTGGATTAACACTGCATTTTTTCCACTGAGTGATTTCATCTTTTAGTGTGTTAGGCAAGGGTGTCAAGGTGAGTGTGTTGTTTCAGGTATTCATCTCAGAGGATTGTGAACTTACTAGAGTGTAGTGAGGGGATTTTAAGAACAGCTGTTTGCTCCCTTGGTCTCCCCTTGAGGACAGGGGAGAGGGGCCCCAGCGGGGACCAGTGGATGTTAAGCATCAATGTTGTGAAGCTGCCCAGTTAAATATGCCGTGGTCTGTCAAGGTCATAGCTGTCAAGGTCATGTTGGCACTGCCAAGGGCATGCTGACCCAGAGCAATGGGCAAAGTGCAAACTGCAAACAAAATCAACAAAGGCCAAAAGCTTCCTAGAGAGGAGAAGTGATTCTGATTTGTCATTGTGGTTCTACAGTACACTTGTTACTGATGCAAGTGATTATTACATTACATTTACATTACATTACACTTAGGTAGCTGACGCTTTCTATCCAAAGCGATTTACCGTTAATATATTGCAGGGCATTGGTTACAGTCCCTGGAGCAGTGTGGAGTTCAGTGCCTTGCTCAAGGGCACTTCAGCTATTGGTGTAGGGAGAGGTCAGGTGGGATTTGTCAAAGTGATTCCATGATTATGAGGATGAAGATCATGGTGGTGATGGTGATTATGAGGATGATGATGATCATTGTTATGATGTTGATGATGATGATGATGACAACAATAATTATGATGAGGATGATGATGATGATGATGATGATCATTGTTATGATGTTGATGATGATGATGATAATGATAATGACAACAATAATGACGATGATAATGATGATGATGATGATGATGATTATTATTATGTATCTCCAAAGCTTATCTATTTTTTAAGAGTTGGGATTTATTACATGTATTAACGTAGATAAAACAATATAATTAATTGCATAATAATAGCGTACCAAAGTTCTGTTTGCGTTTGTCTCATATGTTACGTCAGAGAATTCTCTGCTGACGTCTGCCGTGGACTCAGCTGGATATTCACAGCATACCTGGGCAGTTGTCATAACACCCATAAATGAATAAAGAAGCACTCATCAGAGTTCTTTTTGGTTTTATAATCGCCTCACAGACGTTTTGGGCTTGCACCCTTCTTCAGTGTGAAATGGCGATTTCAAAAAGGAAATCACCATTTCACACTGAAGAAGGGTGCAAGCCCGAAACGTCTGTGAGGCGATAAAAAAAAAAGAAATCTGATGAGTGCTTCTTTATTCATTTATTTTGGAGATCTGAGTTCATTCATTGACAAAGTCAAGCACCCAGTGTAAAGAATTAGATTACAAGGTGTTGAGCGCGCTTCATGGTCCTTCTACAGTTGCGATAACACCCAAGAGGTCTTTACAGCATCTATTTTAACACCAGCAAAGGTTAAAATAGACCCCAGACAGCAACACACTAATGATAGACAGGAGCAGTTTAGCTCCTACTAGGGATGCAAACGATAAATTGATTAACCGACTTTAATCGATCAATGCATTAATCGATTAAAAAACATTTATCGCAATTAATCGACAATTCAACTCACAAGAGACCCAGGTGAAATGGGCATGTGAAGAGAGTGTGTGAAGAGGGGTGTGAATAGTGGGAATATTTAAATCACCTTTGGATTAAAGAATTGAATTGAATTTTTTAGATGTAGTAGTTGTTTTCCGAGAAACATTGAGATTTCCAAGGGAAAACGCCGCTGATCAATTAATCGTAAGTCGATCGATAAGACTATCAACTAATGATTAATGAATTAATCGATAATTTGCATCCCTAGCTCCCACTATATCTTGAGGCCATCTTATATCCGGTCACCGATATGATGTTAATGTTATGCAGTTTCACATGAAATATGACATGTTTTGTGAAGCAATCTTAGAAATCACATTTGCAATACAATTAAGTTATATTTTCAGGGGACCTTGAGAAGGTGTAAAGGTGGCTCTAGTGAAGGTGGGCCTCCTTGGTTGTGTTCATAGAACAGCCCTTGGAGGACTTAATATCATATATAATAACATCCCTTGGAGGACTTAATATCATATATAATAAGAGCCCTCGAATGAAAAGGGTTCTCCACCCCTGATCTAGAGTGAGCAGCCTACTCCACTGGCCGGAGTGTACAGGTTACAGGTTACAGGCCCAAACCGGAACAGAAAGGTCCGCCATTTTGAATTTCCAAAAATAGCCATTTTTAGCTGCAAAAATGACTCTACTTGGACCATACTAGGAAATATTTGTTTATTACTCAGTAAACTTTCATGTAAAGATCAAATTTGGCAATAGGCATCCCAGTTTCAATGAGCAGTATAGTTGCAGTACCTTTTTGACCATTTCCTGCACAGTGTACCTTTAATGCCTGTGTAAATGTGAAAGCCACAACTGGAGTGGACAAATTGTCTTTGTTTACGTTTGTTCGGTCTCAGGTAAACAATGTTGACTAGCTTTTTTTACACTCACTCTTTTACACGCGCTCACAAGCACACACACATACACACACACACACATAACACACGCCCGCATGCACGCACGCACACACGTGTGAGCATAGCATACTTACACACACCGGTGCGCGCATGCACACACACACACACACACAAGCATGCGCGGTAAGTTACTACAAGAAACTTTGTCAAGCTTTAAGCCAGCATTCTGGGATTGCTCTGTATAATAGTCTGTGTCTCCAGCGCTCTCCAGTCTTTGAAAACTGAGAGGTCAGGCGAACCCTAAAGCAATGCATTCCTCCATCTCTTTCTGCCCCACAAACTAACCATTCCCTCAGTACAGCAGATGTACATTATGCTGCTGCTCAGCGTATAAACACGTGCCTGGCAGCCTGTTACAGTAAACACTGCAGACTCCAAATAAGGAAAGGGCCAGACCCAAATACAGTCCTGGTTCTATTTAGTTCTGTTTATCTCTTTGGACCTCAGATGCAATTCTTTTTCTTTTTTTTAAAAAAAGATTTTTTTTTTTGTCTTTTAAGACTTTATTGATGATAAAGTTGGACAGGTTGAGAGGTGGACAGGAAGCGAATGGGGAGAGAGATGGGGAGGGGTCGGCAAAGGATCTGGGCCGGCTGCATGGCAGACGAGTGCCCAACCGGTTGGCCACGGCAGGGCCAACCTCAGACGCAATTCTGTCACCATGTTTGGACACTAACGCACCTTTTTGATGTACCATTAGATTAGTGGCGCAGTATATGAGCATCACATATGGGCAGTCATGGGTGAGCGGTTTGGGCGTCAGACTTACAGCCCAGAGGTTGCTGGTTCGACTCCCGGCCTACCAGGTTGGGTTGGAGGGGGGAGTAAGTAACCAGTGCTCTCCTCCGTACTTCTCTGTGACTGAGGTACCCTGAGCATGGTGCTGTCCCGCCGCACTGCTCCATAGGGCATCATTGGGAGCTGTCCCCTCGCATGGGTGAGGCCTAAAATGCAATTTTGTTTTGTGCTGTGTGCAGTGTGCAGTGTTCACTTGTGTGCTGTGGACCTGGACTGCTCTGCCACAATGACAATGGGAGTTGGAGTTTCCCAGTTGGACTTTCACTTCGCTTTCATTACATTATATGTGCTGTGGGAGGAAGGGTTGTGCCACCAAAACTACGTGCAGAGGCGATTCTAGGATCAGATGAGGCCCCAAGCAAAAGTGCAAAAGAATGAACATATGAACCAAAATCGCCACTACTGTGGTAAAGTGTGGGCTGTTATTCACTATCTAGGGGCTTGGGGGCCCCAAGCGGCTGCCTGCCTTGCCTGGTGGCAAGATGCGCCTCTGACTACGTGCACACTAGATGAGCACGAGAACTTCTTCACTGGCGTAGAAATTCGTCCGTTGTTATTCTATAATGTTTGATAGAGCACAGTACACTGCTGTCCAAAGCAGCACATGTGTATATGAATGGGATGCCAAATTATTTGGCATAGTGTGCAATAGACCACATTGTAGCCACATGGACCCAATTCAAGGTCTCACATCTGGCATGCTTGAGCCTAGGGGACTTAGCGACGTAAATAGAAATCCATAGCATCCATAGCTATTCCAGTGCAGTCCAGACTCCAGCATGTGTGTGTGTGTATATGTGTGTGTGTGCGTGTGCGTGTGGGCGTGCCTGCGTACGTGCCTGCCTGTGTAGTACGTGCCGGGGGTGTAGTCCCAAATTTTGTGCCCATGCACAGCACATAGTCCCCCTCGACCTCGACCTCGCCTCGACTTCGCCCCTCCCAGTTTAAACTCATACCCCCCTCTCTTATAATGCCCCTGGTAAGATAGTCTTAAAGCGGTATGGTTAACTGTGTGTGTGTGTGTGTGTGTGTGTGTGTGTGTGTGTGTGTGTGTGTGTGTGTGTGTGTGTGTGTGTGTGTGTGTGTGTGTGTGTGTGTGTGTGTGTGTCAGGGGTGGAACTTGAGTTTTTTCATCACTAGTCACGGTGGCAGGTAGATTTCAAAATCTACCAGTCACTCATTGTTTTTACCAGTCAAAGTGACTGGTGGGTTGAAAAATTTACCAGTCACCGCTGAAATTTACCTGTCATTGGCAGGTGGACGGGTGCTTATTTCCATCCCTGGTGTGTGTGTGTGTGTGTGTGTGTGCGTGCCTGCGTGCGTGTGTGTGTGTGGGACGGCATATGATCTGGCATGATTGCTGACTAACTAACGGATTGTGTAGGGTCAGGGTGCTACATGAATGGACTGGAGCGGCCGGTCTAAACTATGGGCCAGGGGGCGGAGCAGAGGGGGGGGGCATAGGGGCCAGGAACCCCCGGCCTCACCACTTGGGGGGGGGGGCTGCCAGTGGCTTTCGATTGCCAAACATCTTTTAGGGGCCCCATTCTATGATATTTTGTGGGCCCACAGGGCCTATCTCCCGCCCCCCCTGTCCCAATACCAATGCTCCGCCCCTGCTGCACACTGATCCCTCTGACCCAGTTGTAGACTAGTCTCCCTCTCATGGCTGGCTGGCACTGGGCTTTACTGTTTGTCCTTCCCAAGTAAGAGCTGTCCCAAATACCTCACAGAATAAAAGACCCAGTGTTGCCAGATGGAAAATGCTGAATTATCGTACCAAAACCTCAAAATGATCGTTTTGGGGGGCTTTTTGGGACACATACAGACAGACAGACAGACAGACAGTCAGACATGCATGCATACATACATACATGCATACATACATACATACATACATACATACATACATACATACATACATACATACATACATACATACATACATACATACATACATACATACATACATAGACATAAATAATTAAAATAAAATGAGAATACAAATGTAAAACATAGTCCTCTTGGTGCAAAGTGTCCCGATAAGGTGTTCAGTAGTCCAATAAAGCAGAGACAGGCACAGCAGAGGCGTAGCACAGCGTAGCATCACATTTGGTCAACAGGCACAGCAGAGACATAGCACGGCGTAGCATCACATTTGGTCAACAGATGAGTGTGTGACATTGACTGTCAATGTGGTTTACTCACTCACACTATATAAGTAGCCAGGTCATCAAATACCATTCAGTGTTTTCTTTGTTAATACACTTGGTTGTGCTGTAGGCCTAACAGCTCGGTGGACATTTGAGAATGAGAATAAATGTGTTGTTATTTCTCTATGGGAGGGTGATTCTATCCTGTCATCCAGCCATTAGACTGACGGATAACATTATTTGTCATCATGGTTGGACTATAATTACGCTGCTGTAATTACTGTATGATAATACTGTTGAGTTTGAACTAGTGGTTAAGAAGCGGGATGAATGCAGCTTTGAATCTCACCATTATCAGAGAGGAACCATGAGACTACATGTTTTTGTAGAATGATAGACTGAATCCCAAATCAAGGTGGTAGTTAAATTGAACTTGCTTTGGAGTAAAGTGTAGAAGTTGTCAAAAAATCTGTTGTTATAAGGCCATTATGGGGCCATTTTCATCATCAAGGGCATACAGACTCTAGTAGGTAGGCCTACATATTTGCATACACAGACAGTATCTTTGTGCTTCTGATATATTTCCACACACAGTGGCAATCTTGGCATAAGGTGATGTATTCACATAATACTGGGCTTATTTAGATAGAAATGCAGGCAAGCTTACATGAATGGAAAGGGTGGCAAGTGTGTTATTAATAACTTACTGCATTGTCTTTTAAGAAAACTAGTGCTGTAACAATGTTGGATCAAACCGAGAACTGAAACTGCATCGTGATGTAAGGAGGCAATATCGTGATACGCCCTTTCAAAGTTTTGTTGTGCTTCAGATCAGAACGCAACCATGTGAAACGATGTGATAGTGCTTCCAAGCTTCAAATGAGATACGAGATAAGGAAAGTATGAGATACTTTCCTTATCCAAATAAGGAAAGGGCCAGACCCAAATACAGTCCTGGTTCTATTTAGTTCTGTTTATTTCTTTGGACCTCAGATGCAATTCTTTTTCTTTTTTTTTAAAGATAATTTTTTTGTCTTTTTTACGACTTTATTGATGATAGGACAGGTTGAGAGGTGGACAGGAAGTGAATGGGGAGAGAGATGGGGAGGGGTCGGCAAAGGATCTGGGCCCGGCCGCATGGCAGATGAGTGCCCAACCGGTTGGCCACGGCAGGGCCAACCTCAGATGCAATTCTGTCACCATGTTTGGACACTAACGCACCTTTTTGATGTACCGTTTGATTAGTGGCGCAGTATATGAGCATCACATATGGGCAGTCATGGGTGAGCGGTTTGGGCGTCAGACTTACAGCCCAGAGGTTGCTGGTTCGACTCCCGGCCGACCAGGTTGGGTTGGAGGGGGGAGTAAGTAACCAGTGCTCTCCTCCGTACTTCTCTTTGACTGAGGTACCCTGAGCATGGTATGTCCCGCCGCACTGCTCCATAGGGCATCATTGGGAGCTGCCCCCTTGCATGGTTGAGGCCTAAAATGCAATTTTGTTTTGTGCTGTGTGCAGTGAGCAGTGTGCAGTGTTCACTTGCGTGCTGCTGTGGACCTGGACTGCTGTGCCACAATGACAATGGGAGTTGGAGTTTCCAAGTTGGACTTTCACTTCGCTTTCATTACATTGTATGTGCTGTGGGAGGAAGGGTTGTGCCACCAAAACTGCGTGCAGAGGCAATTCTAGGATCAGATGAGGCCCCAAGCAAAAATGCAAAAGAATGAACATATGAACCAAAATCGCCACTACTGTGGTAAAGTGTGGGCTGTTATTCACTATCTAGGGGCTTGGGGGCCCCAAGCGGCTGCCTGCCTTGCCTGGTGGCAAGATGCGCCTCTGACTACGTGCACACTAGATGAGCAGGAGAACTTCTTCACTGGCGTAGAAATTCGTCCGTTGTTATTCTATAATGTTTGATAGAGCACAGTACACTGCTGTCCAAAGCAGCACATGTGTATATGAATGGGATGCCAAATTATTTGGCATAGTGTGCAATAGACCACATTGTAGGCACATGGACCGAATTGAAGGTCTCACATCTGGCATGCTTGAGCCTAGGGGACTTAGCGACGTAAATAGAAATCCATAGCATCCATAGCTATTCCAGTGCAGTCCAGACTCCAGCATGTGTGTGTGTGTATATGTGTGTGTGTGCGTGTGTGCGTGCGTGCGGGCGTGCCTGCATTCGTGCCTGCCTGTGTAGTACGTGCCGGGGGTGTAGTCCCAAATTTTGTGCCCATGCACAGCACATAGTCCCCCTCGACCTCGACCTCGCCTCGACTTCGCCCCTCCCAGTTTAAACTCATACCCCCCTCTCTTATAATGCCCCTGGTAAGATAGTCTTAAAGCGGTATGGTTAACTGTGTGTGTGTGTGTGTGTGTGTGTGTGTGTGTGTGTGTGTGTGTGTGTGTGTGTGTGTGTGTGTGTGTGTGTGTGTGTGTGTGTGTGTATGTGTCAGGGGTGGAACTTGAGTTTTTTCATCACTAGTCACGGTGGCAGGTAGATTTCAAAACCTACCAGTCACTCACTGTTTTTACCAGTCAAAGTGACTGGTGGGTTGAAAAATTTACCAGTCACCGCTGAAATTTACCTGTCATTGGCAGGTGGACGGGTGCTTATTTCCATCCCTGGTGTGTGTGTGTGTGTGTGTGTGCGTGCCTGCGTGCGTGTGTGTGTGGGACGGCATATGATCTGGCATGATTGCTGACTAACTAACGAATTGTGTAGGGTGGGTGCTACATGAATGGACTGGAGCGGGCGGTGTAATCAATGGGCCAGGGGGCGGAGCAGAGGGGGGGGGCATAGGGGCCAGGAACCCCCGGCCTCACCACTTGGGGGGGGGGGCTGCCAGTGGCTTTCGATTGCCAAACATCTTTTAGGGGCCCCATTCTATGATATTTTGTGGGCCCACAGGGCCTATCTCCCGCCCCCCCTGTCCCAATACCAATGCTCCGCCCCTGCTGCACACTGATCCCTCTGACCCAGTTGTAGACTAGTCTCCCTCTCATGGCTGGCTGGCACTGGGCTTTACTGTTTGTCCTTCCCAAGTAAGAGCTGTCCCAAATACCTCACAGAATAAAAGACCCAGTGTTGCCAGATGGAAAATGCTGAATTATCGTACCAAAACCTCAAAATGATCGTTTTGGGGGGCTTTTTGGGAGGAAATGGTCGTACAAGACCCAAATTGTTCTTTCAAGGCATCTAAATAAACTGATTGACAACGCTGCCTGAAATTATTGTACGTCATGTTTTTTTTTATCGTAAAGAGGACAAAATGGACAAATACAATATTTATAGTACCTCTGGCAACACTGAAAAGACCCCTTCAGCTGCCCATTAGGCTGATGTTAGCCAGTTAACTTTACAGCTTTTTACCGTATTAGTTAATGTAACACACACACGCACAAACGTGTACACACACACACACACACACACACACACACACACACACACACACACACACACACACACACACACACACACACACACACACACACACACACACACACACACACACACACACACACACACATATATGCATGTACACACACACACACACACACACACACACACACACACACACACACACACACACACACACACACACACACACACACACACACACACACACACACACACACAAACAAAATAACAAAATTGCATTCATGCCTCACCCGTGCAAGGGGGCAGCCCCCAGTGGCGCCCCAAGGGAGCAGTGTGGCGGCACGGTACCATGCTCAGCCTCAGGGTACCTCAGTCATGGAGAAGGATGAGGGAGAGCACTGGTTAATTACTCCCCCCACCAACATGTCGGATCGGGAGTGGAACCGGCAACCTTTGGTCTGACGCCCTAACCACTTACTCATGAATGCCCTGATTAAAATGATCATGCGATATACCTGCATTTGTGCTTTGTTATTGTGGTGCCAGTTTTGTCTTGAACCGAATATGTCAAAATGGTAGCAGCAACTAAAGCAGCAACATGTTATTTGATTCAGTACAGCATCTGACTGTGATGTGCAGGGGATATATTGAATGCAAGGAATGTCTTTGTGTGTACTCACTGCCTCTCTCTCTCTCTCTCTCTCTCTCTCTCTCTCTCTCTCTCTCTCTCTCTCTCTCTCTCTCTCTCTCTGTCTCTCTCTCTC
>NC_085874.1:46120191-46125191 GCF_034702125.1 Engraulis encrasicolus | reverse complement strand
GAAATTCCTAAAACTTAAAAGTAGTGCTCCAGTCCCGTCAAGCAAGAACTACTATAAAATGTAATCGGATTCCATTGCTTCCACAACTATTCACAGAACTGGCAAAAAAAAACTTAAAGCGGGTGAAAGACGTTTTTGTTTTTTTGTCTCAGACGTCAACTTTAATGCCAATAAATTAATTAATAATTGGCTGTTGATATGCTGCTATGAATATGCTTCTTACAAGCGGATTCCGAAAAAGTTGGGACACTTTGTATGTTGAGAATAAAATAAAAATGCTGGCATTTTCAAAACATCCAATATGTTAATAAGGTAGAGCATTATGTACAGACAAGATATCAGTTGTTTAAGTCGAGCAGAATTATTGGTTTGAGGTAATTATGTTATCATTTAACATTTGACCCATGCAACAAATCTCCAAAAAGTTGGGACAGGGCCAAAACATGTTATAATAGTTGGATAATTCTAAAAATAACACAAGGAAGAATATTTTAAAAGGAACTATATTGACTGCCAATATGAATGCACAAATAAAATACCATCACAGAGAGGCTGTGGCACTCAGAAGCGAAGATTTTGAGGGGCTAATTACTTATCTATTATACAGAAAGATTGAATCATCCAAATTGCAGGCATATAAGGCCTATTCCCGTAATATAGAGTTCTGTGTAATCATTACATGAGTTATGAGATAATGGCATAGTCGTCATCAATAAGCAAACTATGACACTCCATCAATGACAGCTCTCGAAAAAATGACCATGAACACAACACTTGATTAATGCACATGATGCAGACATTAAACAGTGTTGCATGCGGAAAAGTTTATTCTAGATGGACCTAGGAGACATGTGAAACTGTCCTCTGATTACAGAATGGAAAATATTTCATCCTTTTTTAAAATCTTGGAGTCATGCACCCTCCAGGTTATATAGAAAATGAATACTTCAGCTTGATTTAGTGGTCAGACAGAAAGAGAGCATATATGATGGTAAGGGGTTGCAGAGGTGCCTTGGTTATGGTCTTTTTGCTCATGTAGAGCATTAAAATGAATGCTGAATGACATATACAGGCTTTAAACAGCATACATAGCTAGCAAGGCATTATATTTTGGAGCACAGCCTTTAGATATTGCCCCATAAAGGTGGCACATTTCAATCTCTACTATGTTCCAATGGTGTGGTTCCATCATAAGAGTAAAAAGGTGACAAAATAGCTCTCTTGCAGTCAGGATATGCCACATATTAAGCATAACAAAAAGGTAAACAAGTTGAAGAACACACCTATCAGTTGAGCTGCTGAAATCATGTCTCGCACATAAAAAATATTTAATTTTTGGACAATATTATGCCATTAGTCAAAGTATTTAACTGTTCAGTCTCATCCCTTGTGTTGTGTTTAGTCTTATCCAATATAAAAAACATTTTATTGGCCCTGTCCCAACTTTTATGGGATTTGTTGCAAGGGTGAAATTTTAAATGATCACATAATAACCTCAAAACAATAATTCTGTTTGACTTCAACAACTGATATGTTATCTGTATATGATGTTCTACCTTATTAACATATTGAATGTTTTGAAAATGCCACAATTTTGATTTTATTCACAAAATACAAAGCGTCCCAACTTTTTTGGAATCCGCTTTGTAGATAGTCCACTAAAAACAAACAAACAAACAAACAAAAAACAAACAAAATCCATACAATAGCTGCTCTTGCTGTCGTGTGCTACTGCTGAAACGTCACTTACCCAAGTACAGTACAATGAAGCAGCGTACACACACAAAGCTAGCTTTTCGCTTGCTCGCCTACTCGCCACTCTTTCATGGAACGTTCACTGAAAGTTCCCGCGGCTTTAACTGCCAATGAACAGGCGAGAAGTACCGAACTCTGCATTCCAATTGGTTACTCGCTTACTCGCCTCGCTCGAAGATAAAATATTTTCAACTTGGGATCCGCCCACATCGCATCGCTTGTACAGTACTCGCCTACTCGCCTGCGAGTCTCGCTGGAACACATCGACATTCTATTGACTTCATTCGCTGAGCGAGTAACTAGTAGCGACGTGTGTGTACGGCCCTTGATAGAGCAAGAAAACAACAGAGCCCTTAACTTTACACAAAAAGGAACACGGTAACACTTTCTATGAAGCCCATATCTATAGCACATTATGAGCACATTTATAATTATAACAACTTATAATGCGCAGCATAATCATAGTGAATTATGACTGCACTCATAATGCTTTATGATGAGTATATCAACATTCATGAATAACTATACATTTAGCTTATAATGCATTATACATCTTAGGGTGTTTTGATTGCTCGTGAATGGTTATAAACTACAGGCAGAGAAGGGGCTTATAATACATTATAACTGTCATAATGCACTATGATTAATTATGATGCGCATTATAAGTTGTTATAAATGCACTCATAATGCGCTATAGATAGGCCTATAGACTTTATAGAAAGTGTTACCAGGAACACTTACACAAGTCCTAGACCGTGGATAAAAGAGCTGCAGCTTGCTATGTTAGTAGTAGCACTCATTAGAATGTACATAGTAGTAGAGGATTGATTATGTTTGGAAATCTGACTATCCACCTACAGAGCAGTGAGCAGTGGCTCACTCGCACCTGTGCTTGTTCTAGTCCACGCTTAGTGACAATGCAGTGTTCATTAAACACTTAGAGAGTACTCTTGGACCAAATACAGTCTAGACCAGAGGTGTTAAACTCAAATAGACTGAGGGCTAAAATCAAAATCTGGAACGAAATCGCAGACTGAACTCAACAATTATTTTTTAAAAAGGCACTAAAATTGTCCATGCATGCACTTCATAGTCATAGTTAAATTTCACAAACACACATACACTACTATTTCCTATCATATTTGTCTGTTCAAATGTGTCTGCACATCCTGTGATAACTGCAATACACATTTGAAATGATCTCGCGGGCCGAATAAAAATTTCGATGGTTAGACCATCTTCATCAGATATGTTGTGCACTTGAATAAAAAACACAAAGAATTACATCTGTGCCGCTCCGGTGTTGTCCTTCAAGCGAAAATAAAAAATACATGTCTGGAATCCAAATGTGAATTTGAAAATATGGGTATTTAATAGGTCCTTCACTGTAGCTTTGATATACTAACTGTGTTGTTGTTGTTGTTGTTGTTGTTGTTGTTGTCGTCTGTCCTTGTAGGAGGTGGTGCCTGCTTACCTGGCCACTTCTCCCATCCCCTCCGACGACGGCTCCCTCCTGATGGGGGGGTCCTCCCTCCTGATGGGGGGGTCCCACTGCCACTCTCCGATGCCCATGCAGACCGCGGGGTCGCTGGGAGGAGGGGGCGGAGGGGGCGAGGGCGGCATGAAGAAGAGAAGGAAGAGGAGGAGGAAGAGCAAGGTGGACAGCGTGAAGCGCGAGGGCAGCGGCGAGTACTCGGAGGACGAAGACATGTTCACCATCGACATCAGCTCCAACGAGGCAGAGGAGGCGGACAACATGGGCAGGTGAGGGGGAGGGGGAGAAAGAGAGAGACACAGAGAGAGAGAGAGATAAAGAAAGAGAGAGAGAGAGAGGAGCAGGAGATGTGCAGGTGAGAGAGAAAGAGAGAGAGAGAGAGAGAGAGAGAGAGAGAGAGAGAGAGAGAGAGAGAGAGGAGCCGGACATGGGCTGGAGAGAGAGAGAGAGAGAGATAGAGAGAGAGAGAAGAGTCACATTTGGTGTGACGCTGCCAAGCCCTCGTCGGGCTACAGAGAATGTAGTAGGGATGCTTGTAGTGACTGTGTGGGTGTGTGTGGTTTTGAGAATGATTGAGCATTTCAAAGTGAAAATGTGAGGAATGCATGTCCGGTCCGTGTGCATGTGTGTTTGTCATAATTTAGCCTTTCATCTAGGAAGAGCAGGTGTCACCGCGGCTACCTGGACCCCACCCATGCTAACTTTGACGTTGCACAAAATGTTGCTTCTCATTTAGTCTGGCCAGGTGCAATAGGGGACCAATCAAATTTGAGCATTTCAAACGTCTTGGTGGTGCATGTATAAAGGTGCATTGCTGTGTAGGATGGTGCTCAGAGTAGGTATTGCAACCATGCTGCTCATTGAAACGGTGCTGCCTATTGCCAAATTTGATCTTTTCATGAATAATTACTAAATAATATTTACTAGTATGACCAAATTCTCGCAGCCTTTGAAGTCGCGATAGGCAGAGGAGTTGTCACCATTGATGCTGTTGATGCTGCTGATGCTGTCGAAGACATCTTTGAGCAATGCTTTCATGTCAGTCAATCCTTTTAGGAATGTGTTTGTGTTTTCGTGCAGTTCTGTTTTAAAGGTACACTGTGCAAGATCTTTAGTTGTTTATTTCCAGAATTCAAGCTTCCCATTCACTAATGTTACCCTTTTCATGAATACCACCACCATCAAATAGTATTCTAGTATTCTACATCTAAGTATTCATTATGACTGGAAAAATTGTGCTTTTCATACATGAAAAGGGGGATCTTCTCCATGGTCCGCCATTTTGAATTTCCAGAAATAACCATTTTTAGCTGCAAAAATGACTGTACTTGGGCCATACTAGAAAATATTAGTTTATTACTTTGTAAACTTTTATGAAAAGATCAAATTTGACAATTAGGCAGCCCCGTTTCAATGAGCAGCAAAGTTGCAGTACCTTTTTTGACAATATCCTGCACAGTGTCCCTTTAAGGCAAGTATGTGTTTTCTCTACTAGGTCCAGTAAACGTGACTGGATGCACTGTATGTGTGTCAAACTCTTGACCTGTTTGGCAGGCCTCTTTAATCTGTACTTATTCTGGGAAACAGATATGTTTTCAATGTTGTCAACACTGGCAAACACATGCATACATGCTCATACTCACACTCACGCAAGCACACACACACACACACACACACACACACACACGCACGCACACACACACACACACACACACACACACACACACACACACACACACACACACACACA
>NC_085874.1:46097691-46110191 GCF_034702125.1 Engraulis encrasicolus | reverse complement strand
GATTTTGCCAAAATTCCGTGCTCCTGGACACTGAATTGTTTTTCCGTGATGGGCACATGGAAGTGCTTTCTATAATCCCACAGCCTTGTGTTAACTCTATCATTAGAAAATACATACCAAATGCTAATCCTTAACAAAATAATGCTATACCAATTTAAGTTGTGCCCTGACCAAAACATTACCTAACCTTAACCTGTCAGTAAGAAATGTTTTTTTGAGAAAAAAATATTTGAAATTAGAAAAGTCCTGAGAAAACACAAGACTGTGGAAACATAGAACTGTGGGAGTATAGAGAGAGCACTTCTGTGTGTCCATCACGGAAAACAATTGAAAATTTTGGCAAAATCCGTGCTCCTGGACACAGATTTTGTGTCCTTAACATCCGTGTTCAGGAGCACGGAAATTTTGGAGATCATGTTGCAGCATCCATACATGGACACATTACAAACTAGACGAGAAATGAGATGCATCCCTGTATGTTATTGCACACACATACACATGCTGCTGCACGCACACCATCATTTAGTTTACTATGTTAAGCCAATGTGTGTGCTGCCAAATTATTTCCATGGAATAACATCTACCTGTGCAGGGGCTGCATGTGCAAAATAGCATGCATTGTTACAGTAAAACCTTTTAAAAATATACACTCTGTTTTGAAAACCCTGTTGTGTTGTGTTGGGTATTAAGGTTAATGTGAAAAGTGTACATAGTCCCTTTAAAAGACATAAATAAACTTGAAAACCCTGTTGTGATGTTGCGCAGTGAGTCCAGTGGCCCTCTGCGTGGTGCGGAGAGCGGCAGCGTGCGTAGCCCTAGCATGTCCCCCCAGTCCGTGGGCAGCTCGGGGGCTGACAGCGGCGTGGACAGCTACTCCGACCAGATGGGCGACCTGCCCTCTATCGCCATCTCTCTGTGCGGAGGACTCTCGGATAACCGGGAGCTCACCAAAGGTAAGCCATCCCTATTGTGTATCATCCTAACTCGTTAATTTCTGACCAGACAGCAATTCTTGATGTCTAAGTTATGCCCTAGGGGTCAAAATGAGTCGGCGCCCTCTTGTAGCAGCATAACTTCACTGACAGTTAAGGTTAGAGAACGGTTTAGGTTTAGGCCACATAGTCAACATGCAACGTGGCAGGTATACCCTCCACGTCAAAAAATTGCAGTCTGGTAAAAGGTAGTCAGAAATTGATGAGTTGGGATAAGACTGTGTTGGTCATCCACATCTACAGCCAACGCCATCACCACCACCACCACCACCACCACCATCACCACCATCACCAAAACTCATGCTAGTGTGTTTGCCCGTAGTCACCATTGCATCATTGTAAATCGTATGTGTCTGTGTCTCCCTCTGCGCGTGTCTGTGTCTCTGTATGTCTGTGTCTCTGTATGTGTGTTGGTGTGTGTATGTGTGTCTTTGTGTGTGTGTGTGTGTGTGTGTGTCGGGTGTGTGTGTGTCTGTGTGTCTGTGTCGGTGTCTGTGTCTGTGTCTGTGTTTGTGTGTTTGTGTGTGTGTGTGTGTGTGTGTGCACGCGCGTGTGTATAATTTTGTCTGTATGTACTATATGTGTCTATGTCCGTGTGTGTGTGTGTGTGCCTGTGTGTATGTGTGCACATACGTCTGTACCATGTGCATGTGTGTGTGTGTGCGCACATGTGTCTGTATGTGTATGTGTGTGTGTATGTGTGTATGTGTGTATGCATATACGTCTGTATGTGTATGTGTGTGTCTTTGTGTTTGCGTATGTTTGTGTCTCTTGTCTCTTCACGCGTGTGTCCGCGCTGCACGTGTGTACCTTAGGGTCCTGCATGCACAGACTGCAGAGATGCATGATGGGTATTCTTGGTTTTCCAGAGCAGTTCCAGGAGAAGGCCATCTCCTACCAGCAGTTCGCCGAGAGCCCCGCCATCATCGACGACCCCAACCTCGTGGTCAAGATCGGATCCAAGTGCGTTCAGATCATGTGCAACACATCATAATTACACTCAGACACACACACACACACACACACACACACACACACACACACACACACACACACACACACACAAACACACACAAACGCTCAAACACACACGCGCGCGCGCACATGCACGTGCACACGTACACACACAGACACAGACACGCGCAAACGCAGTCACTCAACATGCTCAACTTATGCATTTACATACCGCATATTACTATATTGACATTATTATTAATATTAATGATTACTATAATATAAATACTATAATATAATAATAATAATGATAATATAAATACTATATTGTTTTGCCTTTGTTTTGCCTTTACTTGTGCAAAATAAAAAAACTACTAATACTTAAAGCATTGACGCCTAAGGCACCTGCAAAAAAGAGTGCTGAATGCCTGAGCCCTTTTAAAGAAAAATTGCCCTCAGCCTATAAAAACCTATATGTCTCAGCTTCTGAAGCACATTATAATATGCAAAAGTTGCATTTAAACACTAAGACCCTCATCTTTCATTAGAATGTGCTCATTCATCTCAAACAAACAGAGATTTTTAATAAAGTTGTCTCAAATCTCATGAGCCTGAATGTTGCGTAATGCAGCTCCAGGCGCCAGGGCCAATGTTGTGCAACACAACATCAGGCATCAATGGGTTAATGTCATGCCTGCTTTCCGATATGACAAGGGAATAAAGGATGTGTATCTCCAACACTCACCCCCCACCTCTGCACGACAGGTATTATAACTGGAGTACTGCGGCCCCCCTCATGCTCGCCCTGCAGGCCTTCCAGAAGCCCCTACCAAAGGTAAACACACACACACACACATATACACATACACACACACGCGCGCGCACGCACGCATGCACACACACACACACACATACACACACACACACACACACACACACACAAATACACACACACACACACGCACGCACGCACACACACAAATACACACGCACGCACGCACGCACTCACGCACGCACACACACACACACACACACATATGCATACACACACACACACGCACACACATATACCCACACATATACACACATATACACTCACACACACACACACACTCACAAGCATGCACAAACAAGCATGCACTCACACACTTACTCACACTGCATACTGTACATAAACACACACACACACGCACACACACACACACACACAACCACGCACACATGCATGCACGCACGCGCACACACACACACACACACACACACACACACACACACACACACACACACACACACACACACACACACACACACACACACACACACACACACACACACAAATATGCATACACAAATGGCTCTGCTGAGTTCTTTCTGCACTCAGGCTGCAGCAGTACACTATCACAATGAAGTGCATCAGTTCACTCAGTGTTTGGGTCGTGATACGGGTCTGGTGTCATTCTGAAGTCAGCCAGATCAGATCTCCTCTCTCTCTCTCTCTCTCTCTCTCTCTCTCTCTCTCTCTCTCTCCCTCTCTCTGCCTTTCTCTCTCTGTCTCTTTCTCCCTCCCTCTCTCTTCTTTCTCTCTCTCTCTTCTTTCTCTCTCTCTCTCTCTCTCTCTCTCTCTCTCTCTCTCTCTCTCTGTCTCTCTCTCTCTCTTCCCTAAATGGCTTTGAGTGGAGCAGGGCGCCCGGTTCGTAATCAGACGACTGGGCATCGTGTTGCCATTCATCCATAATGGCCGGTGGTGACAGTGCGAAAGCCAAGCCGCTTATTGACCTCACAGATCAGCCTGTCTGTCCAACGTCCGTGTCTCAGAGCACAGGCCTGTCGCGATGCTGACACATTGCGTGTGTGAACTTGCCACGCGAGGTGCAGAGAGGATTTATTTACGTAGATGGCGCGTAGATGCACATGCGCGCATGCACACACGCACACACACACACACACACGAACGCACACACGCACGCACACACGCACACACACACACACACACACACACACACACACACACACACACACACACACACACACACACACACACACACACACACACACACACACACACACACACACACACACACACACACACACAGTATATTATAGCACATCATATTTCATGCCAGAGCAGTTCAGAGCCATGTGCATGCATGCATCCAGAGAGAAGTGGAAATGCAATCTGAACGATCTCGACTCATAAAGTTTTGAATTAACACTACGTTTTTTTGTTGTGTATTACCCACAATACATCTGTGCATAAAGGCAGAGGATGTGGTTTTCCGCTCACACTTAGAGACGGCGTCTGTGACTCCTGCGACCTCTGTGGTTTTTTTTACTCAAGTCAAATTCTCCTCCTGTGTTTCCTGTCACGGCAGTTTACTGTAAATTGTGTTAGTCTTGAAAGTCTGTCTGTCAAGAGAAAAATCCAGAGCAGCTTTCACTTTTGCCAGTAGGGCTGATGTTGCCACTGTTCCACTTCCTCTCTCGTCTTTCGTCTCACTTTCTCTTGACAATAAGATAATTGGCTAAGTTTGAGAAAAATAAGTGAAAATAATATTTTTTAGATAGTGTTCTATCTTCGTTTTGTATATCAAAAAATGTAAATATCAATGAAACACCTCACAGACATAAAATGAAAAAAAAATGAAAAGATAAAATCATTTGAACATCTCTATGCAATCCTGGGGTGAATTTCTCAAAACCAAAGTTGTTTACTACATTAGCTACTTTTTTGTTTTCAATGCATTTCCCCTTCGGCAACTACCTCTTTTGAGAAACTCACCCATGGTGTCATACCAGGGAATTTGGGGAATTTAATCAGTTAATAAAACCCTGATGATGACGAAATTCTGTGATGTTCACCATGAGTTGCAGCATGTTTCCTCATGGCTTTTATGACCTCCCATATGCAACTACTGTTACCAGTGGCACCAAAGTCAGGAAAAGGCAGTCCATGACCCTGACATTTATCCAGTACATCCCAGTAACGTCAACCAAGTGAAAGCAATGTTGCTGTATTTAGGGCGAAATGAATGATTGACTTGTTGTGGTTGAGATTGTTTGTGCGGTATGCTAATAGACGTAATTTCCTCTCTGTTTATTTTACACTTCTCTTTTTGGGTTCATCCCATCATATCCCTTTCTCCACCTGTTGCCCCTCCCTCTGTTTTTCTGTCTGCGTTGGGCTGTTTTGTAGCTGTCATGCTTCGATTGTATTTCCTCCATCTCTGAGTTCCTCTTGAGTTGCTTACGGGAGGCATTGGTAGCCATCTCGGTATGCTTACGCTTTAGATGTGAACACACACACACACACACACACACACACACACACACACACACACACACACACACACACACACACACACACACACACACACACACACACACACACACACACACACACACACACACACACACACACACACACACACACACACACACACACACACACGCATGCACAAAAGAAAGTGGAAACAGTAGTCAGACGTGACATTACGATACACTACTACACCGTACACTTACATGCAGCTTGCCTTTCTTTTTGTATCTTTTGTGTGATTATGTTTATTTTTATTTATTTTTTTTGCTTTGCCCTTTTCAGTTAGTTTCAGTGTGTTGGGTTGTGTGCTTTTGTCCCTCTCCAGGCCACCGTAGAGAACATCATGAAGGAGAAGATGCCCAAGAAAGGAGGCCGATGGTGGTTCTCATGGAGAAGTCGAACCAGCAGTACCAAAGCGGTCAGTGTGTGTGTGTGTGTGTGTGTGTGTGTGTGTGTGTGTGTGTGTGTGTGTGTGTGTGTGTGTGTGTGTGTGTGTGTGTTCTCCTGACGAAGCAGAACCAGCAGCGCTAAAGCTGTGTATGTCTGTCGTGTGTGCGCATGCGCGTGTGTGTGTGTGTGCGCGCCTGTCTGTGTGTGTTCTCATAACATGGTCGACACAGCAGCACTTAAACTGTAGTTCAGGGGTGTCAAACTCAGGCCCGGGGGCCAAATCTGGCCCGCAAAGTCATTTTATTTGGCCCGCGAGATCATTATATTATCAAATATGTATTACATTTGGCCCTCAAACATCATTAATGTGTAGTGAAATGTGGTGTGTCACAGAGGTATGGGCGTGCCCAGGCCAATGACACAGCTCACACTCACATGCAACACAGTATGTGCCAGTGTGTGTGAAATTTAATGCGAAGTATTAAGTGCGTGCCTGCATGATTTTAGTCCATTTATTAAAAATAAATATTGAGCTCGGCCCGCAACTTTGTTCCATATTCCGATTTTGGCCCTCAGTCAATTTGAGTTTGACACCTCTGCTGTAGTTCATTCAAACTACAAACTGCGTTGCCAAATGACAGACAATGTATTACAAAAACAAACACATACACAGGGGCTGGCCCAAGCATTTATGGGGCCCTAAGCAAAATTTAATGTGGGGGCCCCCCCATACCACCACCTACTCAGCATCAGATGCTTCATAAGCTTAATGTACTTGCCCGAGTGAGGGGTAGGAGCTAGGGAGCTAGGTAGGCTGTCTGTACATCGTGTAACCATCATGCACTGCACTTCTTGGAGCAACATTTGAAAAATGTCAATAATTGAGGTGTCTCCCGATATATACAGTGGAATCCACTTGGTCACAGATATAGTAATAAACTGCTTATATAGATCAAAAGGCTTGGGACATAATCATTTCTATACAAATGCTGTTTAAATAATTTGTTTACAGTGATTAAGAAATCCACTTATAACATTCACTTTGGTCATTTTATGAATGTAAACATGTACAAAAATGAATGAAAAACGTGTAGCAATTTCATTTGTTACTTCCGCGATTCCTTTCTCGACGTCTGCTGCTGGGCCTCGCTCTCCTGATAGCACCCCAGTGAACTGCAGCCATGGCTCGACTAGTGAGTGGGGACGCAACGTTTACATAAAACCTCTCTGGTGAGGAGGCTGTGCATATGCTTGTCTCGCTAGAGTAGAGTTAACACCGGGCAGCAAGCACGTGAATCATGGCAATCATTTTCTCTGAATGAAAAACGGCTCATCAAGACGTATGAAAAAATACCAAAAAAACCGAGCCAACGAGATGTTTCGGCGAAGCTTGGCATTCCTCAGGCTACCTTGTGTTTAAACTGCTCCAGCTTTACAGGCAGCTGCGTCTTCCCCCAGTTCAAATTGGCTCGGACAAACGTGATCACTATAAGCGGATTACACTGTAATGGCTCCTGTTTCCATCGTAGCAGTAAGTGGCACATGAGAAAGAAATATATGACTAGGTAAAATGGTGGAGAGTTAAATTTCTTCTTGGAAATTTGCTGCTCACAGGGGCCCCTGGTGGCGTGGGGGCCCTAAGCCATAGAATAGTTTGCTTATGCCTCGGGCCGGCCCTGCACATACACACTGTGACTCTCCGGCTCGCTCTGACTGTCTCTGTTGTTCCTCCTCCCTTCTTGCAGGACTCTGTGTCGGAGCATGGAGCATGTGTGAACGGAGACCAAGCCTCCAAAATGGCTGCCATGAACAGGTTAGCACATATAAACTATGGAAATATGGCTCCTGGGTGTGGTATAGTTGTTGACATGTACAGTAGTTTCTGGTATGTGGTTACTGAGACAGTTACTTTGATATGTGAAAGCCCAACTGGGAAACTCCAACTGCATTTATGCCTTACCCGTGCAAGGAGGCAGCTCCCAATGGCGCCCAAAAGGGAGCAGTGCAGTGCGACGGTACCATGCTCAGGGTACCTCAGTAATGGAGGAGGATGGGGGAGAGCACTGGTTAATTACTCCCCCACCAACCTGGCGGGTCGGGAGTCGAACCGGCAACCTTTGGGCTACAAGTCGCTTACCCATGACTGCTTCATGGGGTACATTTGTTGAGATTTTACTGAGTATGTTTTCAATATACTACTGAGTATATGGTTGTTGAACTGTCTTTGCCGAGACATACAGTAGTTATAAGTAAGTTTAAATATATTGCATTACATTACATTGTAATAATATAATGTAATGAGTAGAGTAGAGTAGAGTAGAGTAGAGTAACTTTATTGATCCCCAGGGGGAAATTCAGGTATCCAGTAGCTTACATAAATACACAAATGCCCACCTGGACATTTCAAGACACAAATGACACAGGAATAGTCAGGGAGGGGGAAAAAAATAAAAGTAGTAAAGATTTTTTTAAAAGTAATAGTAATGTAAGTTTAATTTATATTGCACATTTAGAAACACATTTTAGCTCCAGAGATCCACTGTGCTACATGTGGTGGCTAAGATGGTTTCTGAGAGGTAGACGGCAGTGGTGTAGTCAAATTTTTTGTGGTGGGTATACTGTGTATTTGAGCAATTTTTGAAGTGGGTATACTGTATATATTTGTGCTATTCTAAGTAATGGATAAATCAATTTTAAGTGGGTATACTGAAACCCCTGGAATTTTGAAGTGGGTATACTGGCCCCCTCTGATGCTTTTTATGAAGCTGCTAACGCACTTCTTACAAATGCACTTTCACTTTTACTAATGTACTTGTTGTTTTTAACAGAGATATTTCTATTTTCTTTAACATCTCTATTTTTATCCATCTTATATATACTTTTTAACCTCCTGGTCCTGTGTTGTATGTCAGCTGTCTGCTGTTTTTGCACAATCTGTATGTTACTGCTGCAACAAATGAATTTCCCCATGGCGGGATAATAAAGGGCATGCTATACTATATACTGCGCATACCTGCGTTCTATGTACACTACACCACTGGTAGACGCGGAGCTGTTGTGAAGTAATCCGATAGTTTTGTTTTGTTTGTTTTGTGTTTCTCAGGAGGAAGGAGGACTCGTCGTCTAGCGATGAGGACCACCATACTGCTAAGCAGAGCACGTCCGTCCAATCAGAGCCCATGCTGCCTTCTATGGGCGTGTCTTACAAGAAAACACTCCGCCTCTCGTCCGAACAGCTAGTGAGTGTTTTGACTAGTTTGTTTACATTGGGGCACTTGTACTGGGGCCTATACTACAAAGCTGGTTCAGGAGAAGTTAAGGTTAAGTTAGAGGTAAATCATCTAATACAATAGCTTTTTTTAAGAAAGTGAGGACTCCAGGCTCTTCTATTTGATGATTTACCTCTTAACTTAACCATAACGGAACCAGCTTTGTAGTATATGCCCCTGGTTGCGTAGTCCAATAACATGGATAAGTGGTAATCCTGGCTAAGTGAACCTACTGGAAGTGGTAAACGTGCTAATAGATGGCCTACATGTGTCATTTAGTTAAGAAAAGGAGCACTCCATGCTCTTCTACTCCATGGCCGTGTCTCAAATCACGCACTTGTGCACTTCGGGCACTGTTTTTCAGTGCCTAGGGCGCTCACGCTCAAAATTTCAGTTGAGCCAGTGATGGCTGAGCATGGCATTAGCTCGCCAAAATATGAGTTGGCTACTGTTTACAATGCACAGCGTCTGGTGCTTGTATTTCCATGTCCTTCACCCCAAAGGACAACAATCACACATACAACACTTTGGTTGGCATGAAAAGGTTGGTGTCCCATCAACATTATTTACAGAATTAGGAGACGGTTGACCAAACTCTTCTACTGAACTGAATGCCACATTTCCTCCGTGTCATTGCCAACATGGCCGCCATTTAGTGCGTGCAGTGTCCAGCATTCAAGCACTGTATTTTTCCGCCATTGTTAGGGGATCATCCTGGCACTTTCAGTGCACTGGCTCAACTGAAATTTTGTGTGAGCGCCCTAGGCACTGAAAAACAATGCCCAAAGTGCACAAGTGAGGCATTTGAGACACAGCCTAGGTCAGGTGGTAACCAGGCAAGTGTTACGGTGCAGACAGTCACAGAAACTCAATGAATTCAAGTTTGATTCTCGTAAACCCTCACACTGCCAGTCGCTCTCAAATATGCATGGCATTGGCGGGAATGCCTTCTTGGCAACAGGATATTGTCAACACGCTGGCCTAGTTTTTTAGTGCCACAACAACAACTCTCAACTGAAACCTGATCACTGACCCACTGACCTCTGTGTGAGGCCTTTACCCCATGCCCCAGTTACACACCATGAGCTCTACATAAAGCGCTATTTGATTTATTATGCCGCAAAATGCTGGAACCAACTCCCTCTCTGAATTAGAACTGCCCCAACAGTATCTTGTTTTAAACGGAAGTTAAAGACGGCTTTATTCTCATCTGCCTGAGAGTTAGTTAATTACACACTATGTATAACACAATATAGTTTTTTCTTCCCTTTTTCTACTCTTTACACACACACACACACACACACACACACACACACACACACACACACACACACACACACACACACACACACACACACACACACACACACACACACACACACACAATAATAATCTAAGTTCATTGTTTGACCTTAGGCCAGCCTGCAGCTGAAGGACGGTCCGAATGACGCGGTGTTCAGCGTGACGACCCAGTACCAGGGCACCTGCCGCTGCGAGGGGACCATCTACCTGTGGAACTGGGACGACAAGATCGTCATCTCAGACATCGACGGCACCATCACCAGGTCAGATAAACACACACACACACACACACACACACACACACACACACCACACACGCACGCACGCACGCACACACACACACACACACACACACAATGCACTACAATACCTCTTTTTTAATACATGTTCTCTGTATGTCTTCTGTTGCCCAGTCTTGCACTTTAAATGTCTGTATGTGTATTGTATAGGTACTCGAAGTGTACTGCATGTGTACTCTCTATGTCTAACTGTCTATGTCTATACCTTAAAGGTGCACTGTGCAGGAAATGGTTAAAAAAAAAAGGTACTGCAACTATGCTGCTCATTGAAACGGGGCTGCCTATTGCCAAATTTGATCTTTTCATGAAAGTTTACAAAGTAATAAACTAATATTTTCAAGTATGACCCAAGTACAGTCATTTTTGCAGCTAAAAATGGCTATTTCTGGAAATTCAAAATGGCAGACCATGGAGAAGATCCCCCTTTTCATGTATGAAAAGTGCAATTTTTCCAGTCACAATGAATACTTAGAATTTGATGGTGGTGGTAAATATTCATGAAAAAGGTAACATTAGTGAATGGGTAGCATGAATTCTGGAAATAAACAACTAAAAATCTTGCACAGTGTACCTTTAAGTATGTCTCTGTCTGCATGGGAAAGTAAGACACGTCCTAATGTCAATTCTTTGTATGAGTAGAGTAGAGCTACTGAAAAAAATACAGAACAACACAGGAGCTACTGACACATGCTGCCACTCTTGTCGGCGCCAGAAGTGTGATGACCAGTGCATGTAAAGAAGGCGTCTGGTTAAAACTGCTCTGAAGATTGTTGGTCAACAGGACCAGGGATATATGCAGTCCCTCTTTGAAAAATCAGTGCTCAGGGAGGCACTTAAGATCCTAGACACCACACGTCCTCCATCATGAATTCACCCTGCTTCCCTCAGGCCGAATCTTCAGGACATTAAACTGCAGACTAGATAAATATAAGAACTCCTTTGTCCCAACCGCCATAAGATTGCTTAATGAAAGATAAACATGCCATACTCACACAGTGCAGTGCACAGTTCAATGTCTCTATGTTTTTTTAATGTTTTTTTCATGTTGTATGAATGTATAGTGTATGAGTACTGTATACAATGCAGTGGGTGAAGCCCAAGACAAATTCCCCCTGGGGATAATAAAGTACACTCTGACCCTCTCTGACTCTGAAAAATTGACAATAAAGCCAACTTGACTTGAATTGGTTCGGGCCTCTCTCTGTCTTGCATCCCTGGGTGCATCCCAATATGTGACCTTGCCTCCTCCACTTGTGCTTGTCTCCTCGTCCCGCCTCCTGGCCCCTCCTCCGTGAAGAAAACGATAAAGTTTCCCAGCTGTCAGCCTCGCCACAACAACTTTTGAGGGACTGTTTTTCATTCACCATTCCAATTGCAAATGAGAAAAAGACTTTACAATTGAGCTTTTGCAAGATATTGAAATATAATGCTGTTGTCAGTGATGTCATCATGACGAGAAGCAAGTGGAGGAGGCAAGTGGAGGAGGCAAGGTCACATATTGGGATGCACCCCCTATGTAGTTGTCTTGTCTGTGCTAATGCTAGGTGTCTTGTCTGTGCTAACGCTAGTTGTCTTGTCCACAGGTCAGACACACTGGGGCACATCCTACCCACGCTTGGCAAAGACTGGACCCATCAGGGCATCGCACAGCTCTACCACAAGATCAGCCAGTGAGTAGCCGGCAAACCTAGCCACGCATTACTCCAGGGACTGTTACCAATACCCTGTACACAATAACTGAGTGTATCACTTTGGATGAAAACTTCAGCAAAGTCTACTCTAATGTAAGCACGTTGACCTCCTGCGTCCTCACACACTACTGCTTGCAGTGTTCGCAAAGTCATTCGAAAATATTGCAATGGAATGCAATACAAACGGAAACCGCTTGAAGGAAGAAATATATCGACTGTAGTGTTAACCTGGTCAACGATAACTTACAGTTTCAATAATTTCTAAAATAGACGTCTCCAAGGAGACT
>NC_085874.1:45800191-46095191 GCF_034702125.1 Engraulis encrasicolus | reverse complement strand
CTGCAAAATGCTTAACTAATGGTTAACTTAATGGTAAGGTATTATTATGTCGCCCAGGAAATTAGGGGGGTGGGGGGCATAAGCTCTGCTGCATAATCATGATTAATAATCGTGATCGTGATTTTTATCTAAATAATCGTGATTATAATTTTTTTCCATAATTGTGCAGCCCTAAATGTTATTGCCAACATGAAGTGTTTTACAATTGATTTACTAATGATATATCAATGCTTATAATAGTATTATAGATGCACAACAACCCATTAGCTAACCATTAGTTAACCATTTTTGCGGAAGGTTATTGTGAAGTGTTACCCCATGACCTGATGACATGACATGGGCCAGTCATTCCAAAGTAGCGTTTGGAGTGTGCTGTGCGCACATCTAAGTAAAACAGGTGCCGGACTAAACGCGATGAAACAAAAAAAAGAAGACGGTCAGCACACTTTTGCTGCTCCCAGTTGATTTGTTTTTTTTAGGGCTGTGAAAACGGTTTTCACCTACACAAGGTTCACTTTTTGATGAGAGAAGGGAGTCCTGGTCAAAATGGCAGCATACATATAGTAACAGACACAGACAAAACACATAGACAAAAAGGAAAATAAATGTACAAAAAACACATTAAGAAGAATGAGTTTGCATAAAACGTATTTTGAGATAAAAAGTAGCCTATGTGCTGCATAGTCTATATCCTATATCTGTAACAGTACTACTCCGTACGTCCATCCATACATCCACACATCCATCCATACTCCATAAAAGACCAGTGCCACAGCCATCCAAACCTACACTCTTGTTGTGTATAGATCTCATGATCTTTGTCTCTCCCATGTGCAGATATGTGCGTCTGGGAGAGGTGGTGGACCACATGTTCCCTCTGCTGTTGAGGTCCAGCACCTCAGACTTCCCCTGCAGTGACACCTACAGCCACTTCACCTACTGGAGGGAACAGCTCCCTCTTGTGGCCAGCCCTCCACCTGCAGCACCCCTGCAGGACGCAAGCGGAATTATCGCCCCCTAGTGGCCAGCGCTCCACCTGCACCCCTGCAGGACGCAAGCTGACTTGCTAAAGGGTACTTCTGCCGAGAAACTGCTGCTTAGGGTGGGATTTGAACCTGCAACCCTCTGATCCAAAAAAATAACCCCCTAACAGTTAGGCCATGTCTGCCACTGCACAGCTCAGCACAGCACATAGCACACAGGATCTCTACTGCTGGGAGAACAAGCGTGTGTCCAGGAGCTTGCAACTGTCAGTTTGTGTCCATTGTTTTCCCATTCACATCACATCGGTCGACGTCAGTTGCTGGCGCACTGAATCGTGGCTCTCTCCGCTGTCCTGCATGGAATGCTCTGCCCCCTTGAGTGGTAGAATTTTCACGGAATCTCTTCTGTCAGGCACGCCCAGCTTCATAATTTGACAGACGCAAGCATCTGTATCAGTCGTAACGATACAGTACAGTCTATTTCAGACACGAACTCTGGACTCTTTGGACTATCCTGGTTAACCTGCCCCTTTAATGCTTCAGTACAATTCTGGGGTGCATTTTTCAAAACCATAGTTGCTAACTACGTTAGCTACTTCGTTGGTTACAATGAAAGTTGCTGACTGGTTAACAACTACGCTTTTCGAGAAACAAACATTTGCACTGCTTCTGTTTGATTGACATTGTCACAGACAGAATCTTAACAAACCCACCAGCGACCAGAGGGAGTGCTTTTTTCACGTTGACTTCAGACACCTTCGAATCAGTGCATTTCTTTTTTTTAATTTCTTTTTTAGAGTATGTTTTGGGGGCATTTTGGCCCTTTATTATGATAGCAAAGTGTGAGAGGAGACAGGAAATGAGCAGGAGAGAGGAGGCCGGACTCGATCCTGTGGGCACGCAAGCCCAAATATGATGGGCTTAGCGCGCTGCGTCACAGCGCTGGTGACAGTAAGGTTATAACATAGGCTCTGCACAAAGGGGCTAGACTGTCCCTGATCATTGTCACTAATAATCCAACCCCTCCCTACAGTTCCACTCACCGTATTCCAACTGCCTTTTCCCAGTAGGCTTTCTTCAGTTTCCATGACGCCAACCCAGCAGGAATATTTTCCATACTTTCCCTCCCAAAACAGATGGCTTGTGTTTTTTTTTAGTTGTTGTTGTTAGATCTTCTGTAGTAGGCAAACTGGGGTTGTCCATTTCCCTTCACATTGCACAGATGTTCTCATATGAATAGGTTATACATTTTTTGTTTTCTCCTGGCTGCGCGACACTAGCTGCGTACAACTCAACCTCTGATTGTTGGAAACCGCTGTCGGTCAAAAAATTATCTCACGTGGTTGGATGCCAGTGTCTTGCCCCTCCTCACAACATCGTGTTTATAAACATGGTGAACCCATGTATAGATGACTATGGATGAGAAAACAATGGAGGAAAACAATGCAGACCCAAACAGACTTTTTTCTCAGCTTTGCACTGTGACCCGGCATATGTTGTCTCCATTGCTCATATCATGGCTTATAAACCTCAGACGACAAACAGTTTTTTCATACTACACCATCCAGCTTGTGAGATGAATGATGGTACATTTACCGACATTGTTCACAGCAGGCATGCTCATCATTTCAGAGACCTTTGTTCTCACGGAAATCTGTGTGCATATGCGTGTGTGCGTGCGTGTGTGTGTGTGTTTGTGTGCTGTATGTGTGAACAGTAGTGTATGGGAGGCTGTCTAAGCCCAACAATAACATCAAGGAATATATTTAGGAATATATTTATGTATGTACTCACATATTCTACATGTGTAAAAATATTTTGTGCCAAATGGTTTCTTGTGCTACAATTATATCACGATTTGAAGTATCACATTTAGCTTGGATACTGTTACTGTTTTGCTATGGAAACAGTGTTTCCAAAGGTTACTGGAGCTAGTTACAACTAAAGAAGACAAACTTAATTCTATGCAAATAGAGACGTATGTATCCCGCTTTCCGTCCAAAACATGTTTCAAATAATTTCCTTTGTTGTTCGCCTCCCTGTATGCTACGAAGTGTACTTCCTTGAATCACATGGCTTTCAGTTGTTATTTCTTCAACTATTTCATCCAAAGATAGAAGTTATTGGATCTGAATATGTCTGAAGTGCACTCTAACGGGTACCAGGGTGGAGTTCAAATTCCAATACCTCTGTGTGTGTATGGTATTTTTTTATAGCGGAAAACTATTCAGTAAAGGTTCAATGCGTAGTCTTCGGAACTCAGACTTCCAATAGGAATACGTACAAGTTTAATCCAATAGGAATTTGAAGTTTTAGAACAGGCAGCGCAACAATTGATACATAAAATCAACAAAAAATATTATGATTTGATTAACAAAAATGTTCCACAGTCAACCTTTAAGATTTCACCCTGGATACAGCACACCTCACGCTTAGGCACAGAGTATAAAGCAGGGGTGGGCAATTATTTTGGCCGAAGGGACACATTGGGTAAAGAATATTGACCAAAGGGCCAGATGTCACGGCAACTTGCCCCTTTTGAATAATAACAAAAAGTGTACAGTGACAACTTGTCAGCTTTGCCACTCCAGCACATTATATGAAAAGGTATTTAAATGTAGCCCATGTACTTGGTTAACTTTAAGTTCACAAGACCCCTGTTTTAGGTAGCCATTTTAAGAATGTTGAGTGACCGTATGAAAAGTTGTCTGTCTTGTTAAGTATGTTGTTCGTACTGTTGGTGACAGAGCTTTTTGTGTTGCTGCCCCCACGCTCTGGAACCGTCTACCTCCCAACATACGCCAGGCCCCCACACTGGCTATGTTCAAGAAGCACCTTAAATCCTATCTATTCACAGAGGCATATGGACTTTAACTTCACTGGCCCTTCCCCCTGCCCCTTCTCCCCACCCCCAATGTAAAGCGACCTTGGGTTCCTTGAAAGGTTATTATTATTATTATTATTATTATTATGAAAATGCCTCAGCGTGCTAGCCTGATAAACCAGCCTAAATGTGAGACCGGAGTAATTTAGTCTGGCCCCGATGAACGATGCCTCCGACGATTGCTGATGAGAAATACCTGTTGTTTTTTCAAACTGTGCCGACGCTCTGACCAATCGGCGATCTTTGCCGTTGATGTGCTTTCCCAACGGTGTTGCGAGCTTCGTAGTCACTCCCTCAAAACCCTGCCGCTTTGATAAAAAACAAATCTCTGCATTGTAATTGGTTTTGCCAGACTCAGGGCATAGTGTTCACAACGTTCTCAGATCCGAGGCCAGACCCACTCGCAGCTGAAAAAAATTCGGCGCCCAGCGGGTGGCGCTGGTATACCAGGCTATTAGCGGCCCGCATGTGTGCTCCCCGAGCCTAAGTTTGCCCACCTCTGCAGTAAAGCCTCTGTGCCTGTGTCCTGTAATCACCAACACCTCATTTTGCACATGAGCTGAAATCACACAAGCTTAGCACAGCATTCTGAAAGCTAGCTCATTTAAAATCACATCGACAAGAAGGTTCCTGTCAAACTTGAGGCAGAAATATTGTGATTTTGTGTGTGTGTGTGTGTGTGTGTGTGTGTGTGTGTGTGTGTGTGTGTGTGTGTGTGTGTGTGTGTGTGTGTGTGTGTGTGTGTGTGTGTGTGTGTGTGTGTGTGTGTGTGGAGGAGGAGGGGGGGGTGTTTTGTCTTTTGTGTTTGAGTGTTTTTGGGTGTGAATGGTATTCAGAATATGCACATGTGTATTTACGTATAGCCCAATGACAATTGTCTGTTTTGCGTTCACCTCCTGTCTGTTGATCAGTGCGTAAACCAGATATCTACATGCTGAAATCTGAGCTGTATTGAGTTTGCACTGAGGGCATTTGTGGCATTGCGTACATGTCTAGCTATATATAAAGCTGTATATTCGAGGACAATTTAGTATTCCCACCTTGTGTTACTGAAACATTACATTGCACTGTCTTTAAACAAAAACCCTTACAAGTTGATGATGATGATGATGATGATAATGACGATGACGATGATGATGACAGTTGTGTGTGTGTGTGTGTGTGTGTGTGTGCTCTTCCGTGTTGATAGGTGAGTTTTATTGCCTTATTGTATATGTGTAGGAATGCCTAGCATTTTCAGATTTTGTTTTCGTTTTGTTTATCAATGCTGTATTTTTTTTTTTTTTACATATTCACAGCCTTCCACATCACCTGTTAGCTACCGGTAGATACAGTATGTTCAATGATCATTTCAGAACTGCAGCATAGCATGAGAGTAACAGTTCTGTCTGCAACAAAAAGAAAACAAACCTGTGTTTGTAATCAACCTTTTATTTTGTTAAATCTCTTAAATATTTAAGTTGTGGGAAGTGGCCGATGCGCTATGCACAGTAAAGTATGTGGTGTTAATTCAACACGTAGAGAGTTGGTCCAACACCATGAGTATTAAATTCAACTCTCAGAGTGTTTAACAGACACCATAACATGTATTGTGTACCTTTTACTTTTGTTTGGTTTACTTGGTTTCCTATTAGCAAATACTTTTTTTAGACAGTTACAGTATATTACGTGTGTGTCTTTTGATGATTGTACCAGTGACATATTCTTTCTGTGAAAGATCAGATAAGCTGTGTGCTTCCCCTATGGTCAGTCTTACAGTATGGCATTGGTTGCATTGACATATACATAGTCTTGCATGACCACCTTGAGTGTGGTGGAGCTGTTGTGATAGGCTATATTGAAATTGCAGTCGTCATATCTGTATGTATATTAGGATAAATGTCAATAAAAGGCCTATATAAACATATCCTCACGTGATATTGTTATCCTTTCAATGCACACTGAACAAGAGCAACCAGAGATGGCAACCGGACACCTTGGCCAAAGCGAGATGCACATGATGTTATTGTAGCAATGGCAATAGCATCTATATAGCACATTATCATACATAACTGTCATTCAATGTGCGAAAGAGAAAAGACAGAGAAGAGAGAGGAAAATACATTGTAGGAAGTATTATATAGTGGAACCAGTAAGGACAACCTAAATCAGGAAGATATTCATATAGGCTAATATGAAATCTTTAATAAAGCTATTTAAGAATAACCACAGCTTTTGTTTCTTTTTTGTTGCTTTGTTTTTTTTTTGCCCAATATTGTGTGCATGCACTTGGCATGCTTTGTACAAAGTGACTTACAACCAAGGATGTAATCACAGCATACAGCACTTGCAGATACAAAGTGCACAGGAAACAAACAAGCAAGAGCAATAGGTGCAACTGCATAGTGGGGTTAGTTGTACATTTGCTGTGCGTTAACACAAGGTTAAAAGTTTACCATGTAGGATTATGGCAAGAGTAGGTATTGCAACTCAGACACTTACACAGTAAGACGGCAGAAAACATAAGGGCATATATATATCCCCGGTTCTTAGAGCAAGATGAGGGAGTAAGTCATCTCTATGGGAGCAGCTCATTGGCTGTCGACCTGTGACAAAGATTTAGTAAAATCACTCCTGAAAGATGGAATTCGCGCTGAGGGAGGGGAACGCCCACTGCCTTTATAACGCGGCGTCGAGGGCGTAAATCTCCCTTCATGAGTCACACTTTCTTCGGCTGTAGCGAGTAGGGTGAAGCAGAGACATGACTCCCTCATCTCACTCTGAGAACCGGGGACATATACATGTCCTTATGGTCTTATTCATAAGACTCGGTTCGTCATTTCTATGGGAGCGTGCGATCACTCCCGGATCGCATGCTGACCGACCACATGAGAAGGACATTCAAAAAGGTCCCCTGTGTGTACAGTGCTCCCATCATCCAAGGCCTGTGGCGGGTGATCCCAAAACCAGTGTTGCCAGATTGGGCTGTTTCCTGCACAATTGGGCTGCTTAGGATGGTCATGTGCGGGTAAAAATGGCATTTAGCAGAAAAACCCGCCCAATTGTTGCAATAGAAATCAATAGAATTTGGCGGGATTTTGTGCTGTGGGCTGGAAATCATCAGCCTCATCTGGCAACCCTGCCCAAAACCCATGTCCCAGAGGCATAGCCGTCACGTCAAGCCGGTAGAACTGGACAAAGGTGCAGGGGTTGGCCCAGCCAGCCAGCTCTGACCTGAGCAGGGGCAGTGTTGCCAGATTGGGCTGTTTCCCTCCCAATTGGGCTGCTTGGGTTGGCTGTCTGCGGGTAAAAATGGCATTTTGCAGGAAAACCCGCCCAATTTTGCCCATAGAAATCAAGAGAATTGGGGGGGATTTAGTGCTTCCAGGCGGGTTTTGAGCATTTTTTGGGCTGGAAATCATCAGCCTCATCTGGCAACCCTGAGCAGGGGGAGAAAGCCCCTTAGACTCATAAGCCAGCATGATGGCCTGAACCAGCCATTTGGATAGCCTCTGCTTGGACAAAGCAACACCCTTAGAAGGGTTAGCGAAGCACACGAACAACTGCTCAGTCTTTCGGAAAGAGTGAGTCCTGTCCATGTAAATGAGTAATGCGCGCACAGGGCACAGGTTGTGCTGACGCCGCTGCTCCGTTGACTGAAAGGGAGGAGCACAAAAAGGCTTGAAGCTCTATGGGCTCACAGCTGAAAGAGTGTTGCCTTCTGCAAACTGCACACAGGTAGGATTGACTGACAAATCATGGGATTCACTGATGCGCTTCATCGTCACCAATGCGAGAAGAAGTGCTGTTTTAATGGAGAGGATGCGTAGATCCACCTCTTGGAGAGGCTCGATGGGGGACGCACACAAAGCCTCCAGTACCAGGGTGATGTCCCAAGGGGGCATCGTCTGTCTTGCCACCGGGTGTATGCGATGCGCCTGGCTCCTTTCATGAATCGGAACACCAGTGGGTGACTACCCAGAGTGTTATTACCGAACCCCACATGGCACGCGGAGATGGCGGCCAAGTAAACTTTGAGGTTAGAGAAGGGCTTGCCTTACTTTGGCCATACTACTAAAACAGTAACACTTAACTTGACGCCGGTGTCATACGCATGACATAACAGTGTCATAACATTGTCATAATGCAGTGATGCATGTGTCATCAAATGATTTATGACTTCGTCGTTAAGTGAAATTCAGTTATGGTAAAGACAGGCCTAAAAATGTCAACTTTTCATGCCCATAAAACATTTATGACATAATGTTTATGACTCGTTCATGGCTGTGTCATGACACTGTTTTTTTTTTTTTTTTTTTAGATGTTTTTATGGGCTTTTTGGGCCTTTATTTCGATAGGACAGTGAAGGTGCGACAGGAAGTGAGTGTGGAGAGAGATGGGGTAGGGTTGGGAAATGACCCCATCCGGACTCGAACCGGGGTCCCCATGGGCATGCAAGCCCAAGTGTGGGGGGCTTAGCGCGCTGCGCCACAGCGCCCCCCGTCATGACACTGTTTTGACACTATTATGACACTGTTATGTCATACGTATGACGCCGGCGTCAAGTTAAGTGTTACCACTATATATTACATTATCATGTCCCTTAAGTACACCTTTTCATTTCTGCTTTTCCACTTCAGTGACAGGCACTTCCACTTTATTTTAATCATCAGTTTATTTTTAATTTTACATACTATTATTTTTTTTTTCCCCTCATTTTATTTTATTTTCAAATGCATTATACTTCTTTTTCTTACTTGAAAACATTTATCTTTATTGTACTTTTATTTCTATTTTATTTTTGCATTTTAATTACTCTCCTATTGTTAATTCACTGAAGCTTTGTTTTACTTTCCCTACTGTTATGTATTTATTTTGATTGTAAAGTGTCCTTGGTTATCTTGAAAGGCGCTCAAAAATAAAATTTATTATTATTATTATTAAGAAAATCGACCACGATAAACCATGATTTCATGTTTATTTGAGCATGGTTCGGCACGGTATTAGTTTGACTATGGTTTAACTATAAAATTAACCATGGTTTTACGAAAGTTTATAATTATTCATTAAATTTACACTTAGCTGCCGCGATTTTTATCTAACGCACATATTGGCGACAGTCCTAAGAGCAATGTGGGGTTAGGTGCCTTGCTCAAGGGCATCTCAGTCATAGATGGAGGTGTAGGGAGAGGTAAGGGTGGGATTCAAACTTGCAACTCTGTGATCTTCAGTTTCTTCAGATCTTCAGAACCATTTCTCACAAGTTTTCATGTTTTTTGGGTCATCATGAAACTCACAATTAACCATGGTTTTTCAAAGCATGGTTTGTGACTATGGTTCAACCATAGACACAAACCATGCTGGGGAAAAAAACCCATGAAAACCATGAATAACCATTATTCATGGTAAGTCAGGAACAATAGGACATGGATATGTCCCCGGTTCTATGAATGAGATGAGGGAGTCATCTCTATGAGAGACGCTCATTGGCTGTCGACTTGACGAAGACAATATTTAATCTCTCCTGATTGATCCAGCTGCAATGGGGCGGGACGTCACTTTGCCATACTCCATCGCACAGGCTTTTCCCCTCATGAGTCACACTCTCTACAGATGAAGCAAAAAGGGTGTAGCAGAGAGATGGCTCCCTCATCTCACTCATAGAACCGGGGACATATCCATGTCCTATTGCTCTATTTCGTAAAACTCGGTTCATAATCTCCATGAGTGCCTACAATCTCTCCCGGATTACAGGCCTCGACCGACCATCTGAGTAGGACACTCCATAAGGTCCCCTTCATGAAAGGCGCTCCCGTTACCCTAATGCTGCGAACACACCGCCGGCGTTGAAAGAGCTAGAACGCTGCTGACTCCTGCCTGGAAAGCACAGGTCAGGGGCGTTGAACGCGGCAAAAGATTCAACCTGAAGCGTTCGACCAGGAATCTCGACCAACCGAAGCTCGTGTTTAGAAAAATGTGAACATTCCATTGGCTGCCGCCTGCTGCCGCCGAGCTCATTACATATTTTGAGATGAAGTTCAACTTTTGACGCCCTCGGCTGTTGACGCCCTTAACTCTTGAAACGCTTTTGCGGCTGTTAGCTCTTCTGCCGCCTATTTCCACACGTACAACGCCGGCGGTGTGATCGCGGAATAATGGCCAGTAGTGGACGTACCCAGTACCATATGTCCCAGAGGCAGAGCGGTCACATCAAGCCGGTAGAACCGGACAAAGGTGCAGGGGCTGGCACAGCCAGCCGCCCCAAGGGTCTGTCTTCCTAAACCCCGTCTTAGCTTGTTTGTTCTCCAGCGGGGCAGACGCAGACGCGCTGTCTTCCCGGGGGGCGTATTTGTGGTCAGCGCTCGATTAGGGCTTAGACATTTAGGGGGAGGTCGGAGCCAAGTAGGAGGCCTGGCATTTGTAGTTCAGAGTAAGCTTGGCATATCTCGCTCAGCGAGAATAGCCTTGAAGGCTAGCTGCTGTTCCTTCAGCGCCTCAAACCGCTTTTGGATAGCGTCTATTGCGGTGGAACCAAAGAGGCCAGCGTCGGAAATAGGCTGGTCCATGACCGCCGACTTATCCTTGTCATTTATGGACGAGAGGTTCAGCCAGGTGTGCCTCAGTCCAACCATGGCTAGCGACATGGCACGCCCAGTCGCTTGCGCCGTACAACGCGACGTCCATAAAATAAGGTCAGACGCTGTCCTTGTATCAGCTCTTGGAGCATCGACGAACCTGCCCTCTGCCGGGGCTGTGTACATCTCGGTCCCCAGCGCCCCTAGGTAGGCCGTCAGTAGGGTGGAAGCACTCAGGGCTCGCGCAGCCTGGGAAGATGATCTGTAAGATCTCGTCCAGAGGCTAGCAGCAAAACGATCAGACTTGTGCGGCAGCTTAAACCGCCCCCAGGGAGGGGGCTATGTGATTAGCCAGAGTGCACTCCATCTGGACGAAATCGGGCGTTGCCACGATGCTCTTCAGAGATAATATCTGGAAATGGAGGGAGCACCTCCTGGACAGGGGGCACCGCCTTGGGGAGATAGAATCCATCCAAGAGCGAGCGCTGTTTTTGAGGAGGGGCCTCAGGCCATGCGGCAGAAAGCATGGCGTGTGTCTCCCAAGGAAGCATTGACCTCCACTTCAGAGTCCGCGTCAGAACGTGCCAGAACACGAGTCGTCCGGATCCTCTCTGTCGTCAAATGAATTCGTAGCCGGTAACGAGACAGCGTCAAGTAGGGCATCATTGTCAGGGGTAGTGGACCGCTGCACAACGAGCTGCGCGGTTACAGGGGGCTGCCTAATACCTCAAGTAAACCAACGTAAACATCTCCGAGACTCATCATTGTACGTGATTGTATACTCAAACACTTCAGCTCTGATTATGCTAAAGTTGTTTCAAAGTAGGTTCGTGAGTGCGCTGAGCACTCCGGGGAGTTGTAGGTGACCACCCCCAGTTAATCGGGCCCCCAGATAATCGTCATCGTAGCTAATGGAGATTCAACATATAAACAAACCTATTGTCAGAAGTGTACTTGGAAATGTTGCCTAGTCAGCATTATGAAATAATATTCATTGGTGGCTTTTTATAAAAGCAGTCCTGAAAACAATGTGCAAAGACTGTCAGGGCAGCCGATCACTGATCAGGAATATTTATGATGAAAATCCCCTCTTTTTCTCTCCCCTTTCCCCTCTTCTTTTCCCCCTTAGTTCTCTCTCTTTTTCCTTTCCCTCCTCCTTCTTACAGTCCATTATTCCCCTCGCCGGACTCTACATCCGGTCAGGGCAGGGCAGCTGCAGCTTGCATTTTCCTCTGTGGTAACAATTAAAAGCGTCGTGCATTAATTTTAATCCGATCAATTGCACCATCCGCCACTTTATAATTATTCTGAAATGGGAATATTCCTCTTCCTGCAACAAAACTCTCACATGATTTCAGAACTGGAACGAGAGTTGCACTTGTTTTCAAATCAAAGTGCCAGTGTGATATACTGCAAAGTTAGCATTACTAAATGCTATTACATGGTTAGTAATATTGTTATAATGTTTTCAATAGTTTACCACGGCTATTTTAGAGAAGATTATTACTTTGGTTATATAACTGTGGTTTTGATGGTAAAGCTTGTGGCTTTGTTGTCGGATGGTTTATAAAGCAGTGTCACGTTTCTGCAGTGTGCAATTTGTGGTTTTACGTGGAAGGTTTAGAAATTGCCCCTTGGCTACCATGTATTTGGCTAGAATGACAGGCAGTGTAAGTAGCGCAATTTTCTCACAGATAGCGCCGAATTGCACCAATTTTTGCCTACGGTCATTATTTGACCACCTCTAGAAATGGGATTTTGTTTCAAATGCCCCAGAGTGGTCCTTTAAGACAAAGAAGAGGCAAAAAAGTATGAGAGGGAGTTAAACAGGCTGTTGTCATTACATGAAGGCAGATCGGCATTTTCACAGGTAATGGGGAACTGCCCATTTCTTCTTTCACAAATGAATATATTAATTTATGCTGCCTAACAAAACCGATAGGCCTACAACAGAAGAAATTCAGCTGAACACATAGATTTGCAAACTCTACCGAAATTAGGCCTATTTGCATGTGGTCTATCATTGATTTGGGCTAGAGCAACGGTTCCCAAACTTTTTTCCCTTGAGCACCCCCTTGTTCATTTCAATGTGGTTCACGCACCCCCAAAGCGAATGGGTTTGTTGTGCTGTATGGTTTCACTGCACAAATCCTCACAAATTATGCAAAGTCATGTTGGGGAATCCTCATTTCCAATAGAACTGATGTGTCTTCAAGCATACAATTCACCATAAAATTAAAAACTACTTCAATTGGGCAATGCCATTTCCCAATTCAGATCGCGCACCCCCTCGTAGCAGGCCACACACCCCAGTTTGGGAAACCCTGGGCTAGAGCATTTTAGGGTGTTGCATACAAACCTAGGCCTTCACAAACTTAAAGGGACACTGTCTCATTTTTGGAAATAAGCTTATTTTACACCTCCCCTTGAGTTATATAATAGGGTTTTACCGTTCTCCTGTACTTTCAACCGTTCTCTAGCAGCTAGCAGTTAACATTGAGTCCTATGAGACCAGTTAGCCGCCAGCTGCTCTCATAGGACTCAATGTTAACTGCTAGCTTGGGTGTAAAATTCACATGGCCATACCCAGAGAACGGTTGAAAGTACAGGAGAATGGTAAATAGCTATTATTTAACTCAAGGGGGAGGTGTAAAATAAGCTAATTTCAAAAAATGGGACATTATCACTTTAAGTGTCCAAATGACCAGTGATATAAGTGCATTTAAAATACAAAGTACATTTAAAATACAAATGAAACTGTATCAAAAGCTTAGTCTTATTAATTTAAATGGAATGCTTCAACCATTCACCATTTCTAATGGGCCTGGACAAAAAAGAAGAGAGAGAGAGAGAGAGAGAGAGAGAGAGAGAGATGGAGCGAGTCAAGCTGTCATTGTGTTAAAAAAAAGGGCTCCTGCTCCTTCAAGAAGGCAAGAAGGCTCGTCTTTTTTGCCTGGCCAGATGGTACAGATTCTAAGGGCCCAACAACACTGACAGGGCCCTTGGAAGGATGCTCATGGCATAATTTGTCATTTTGGGGGCAGAAAATTTGAATCGGTCATGGGTCCCCACATTTTTAGCGGCGCCCCTGCCACGATATTTAAGTAACCCGACTGTTCTTCTCAGAATGCCAGCAAGAGAAGTTATAACTGGAAACTAATTTCGTTTGGCAAACTTTTTTACCACATGCAGAAACCGTTATATGAGTTTACCAACATGGACATTGCTGCTGTGCTGTTACTCAACTTATTGAGGAAGAAACATTTAGCGTGTGTAGACACGAGTTTGACAATCTTCAAAATGCATTTGCCACACGAAATGCTTTGCAACTAGCAAGATTGTAAACAAGCAGGTTTAGAAACACCACAGTTATTTGTGTTCCATGCAATGAACATCTGTCTGCGGGTACGAAAAATTTAAATAAAGTCACTCATTTCTGTCAGTGTGTACACTTCTTTTTGCAACATCTATAGAACAGAAAATAACTATATCCATGTTTTCCTCAGTGATTTCAGCTTGGCTTTCGACATTACAGACCTTCTCGAGTTGTTTATGATGCTGCAGGCCATGGTCATTACATCTCTATGTCAAGACAAACAGGCCTACTTCACAGTGACTAGTGACTAGTGGAGCACTCAGCAACTTTTTTTTTTCCGACTCTGAGGAAAGCGCAGGTGCGCCGAAACGTCAGTCACTTTATGCACCAAAATAAAAAAAAACTCTAAAAAGTTGCTGAGTGCTCCAGTCATCCCTGGGTCTGGTCACTGTGAAGTAGCCCAGCTTGTCTTGACTTGATACTGCTGTCCTCGACTGTGAGCACCACCAAGGCTGAAGCGCAGATATCCCCTCTTGGAAACCTGCACTACTACATCAACTCTAGTATCTCAGTAGATGCTGGTCCAGTGTTGCCAGATTGGGCTACTTGGGATGCGCGTCTGCGGGTAAAAATTGGCCATTTGGCATTTTTTCCCCAGCCGTTTTGGGCCCATAGAAGTCAATGTAATTTGTTGAATTAGGGCGGAATTTAGCGCCTTTTGACGTTTTTTGAGAACCTTTTTGGGCGGGATTTGATCAGACACATCTGGCAACACTGCTGGTGTCTTTGTGGGACAACAGTCAGAGTAGGGTGCTGTTTCCACGTAGCAGAATATTTTTTTAGCAGGGTATTTTCTTCTCCTGGTAAGGTGTAAACGCAACATGCGGATAAAAATAAATCCTCCATTGTAACAAATGCGTTTCAGCCCCCTAAACAGGATATTTTTTTCTCCTGCTTTGGATTTTTAAATATCTGCTACGTGGAAACGGAGGGCCAAAACCAATGCAACCAGGAGAAAAAAATATCCACATATAAAAATATCCTGCTACGTGGAAACAGCTCCTAAATCGCATTTGGAGCTCCACAACACTGTACATCCTTGAGAGTGTCACTACGAATTCCATCACAGTGTTGGATGGAACCACAGGCACAGAGGAAAGACTGGAGGGTTACCACCAAATCAAAATAGCTTTCCAAGTCTAATCATGTTGATTCATTGCATTGCATTACATTACATCATATTTTCGCAGATCATTATGCTGCAATCAATTAGTTCGACTTCATCGACTTTCAAATCTCTTAGAGACTTTGTGTGACCAAGAGCATAACTATTAACATTTCCCAAATGGCATGGTTGACCTGCCTCCCTTGGTTTGATAATGGTTGTAAGCTTCCTGAGAAAGTGGGAGGAGTTCCCGATTTTTTCGGGAGCTCAGAAAACAATATTGTATTGCTCTTGGCCTGACTAGAGGCAACTCTGAAGGTGCTGCGTCAATAGGAGGGCATGACCTGGCTAGCAATTAGTAAACCATTATACAGTTAAGACAAAGAAGAGGCAAAAAAGTATGAGAGGGAGTTAAACAGGCTGTTGTAATTACATGAAGGCAGATGGGCATTTTCACAGGTAATGGGGAACTGCCCATTTCTTCTTTCACAAATGAATATATTAATTTATGCTGCCTGACAAAACCGATAGGCCTACAGCAGAAGAAATTCAGCTGGACACATAGATTTGCAAACTCTACCGAAATTAGGTCTATTTGCATGTGGTCTTCCTCACGTTAGGCTATCTATCATTGATTTGGACTAGAGCATTAAGGGTGTTGCATACAGACCTAGGCCTTCACAAACTTAAGTTTCCAAATCAAGGGCGCCTTGAGCCGTAAGGCCGTACGTTCTGTACATACCTTCACGAGAGGGAAGTTTTTAAAACAAAAAACAAAAAAACAAAAAAACCAATATTACGCATATTGTGTCTTCTATAAATGTTGTGACAATGCAACATATGATATGTGAGGAAGCATGTATGTTTAAATTAAATTTCAGAGCAGAGCATGAGACACCATTGATTTACAAAGGCAGATACTTTGCTGCTGTGCGTAACTCGCCCGCTCCTGAAAAATGATACAATATGTAACAAGTTCTAGTTCTACCAGCGGAATTTGAGTGGCTGGCTAGTCACAATTAGAGGAAGAGATAGAGAGGTGCATATGAGAGAGAGATATGCTGTAGATATGCTGTATCACAGATGTGCTGTACATAGAATACATTACAATGTCTTCATTTTGAAATGCTTTATTGAGTCGAGAAGAAGAGTAACTTCATTCATCTCGTAGGAAATAAAGGAATACATTTTTGATTATTAAGGAAAAGGATGATGTGTGACACATGACAATGACAATTCAAGATAGTTAATTGATGTCAATGTTTGAACCCTGCACACTGTAGATGTCATTGTTAACATATAGGATGTCAGAGATACAGTGAAACGCATTATTGTTCAATTGTGTGCTAAGAAAAATCATTGATAAATGCTGAAATCGTAAGACAGAAACAAAAATGCTGCTGAGTTTATTGAATGCAGACATAGATCTGCCCATTCTTCAAGACGACCCAGAGGTGCCCCAAGTCAAAGGACACATGTTTAGCTTGACCACTGAAGAGATCGATGTGGGCCCAGTCTGTCCCTTCAGGCTGTTCGGTAGTGATGCCAGTCCTACAATTGTAAAACGATATACACAATTAGCCACACTTTATACTGTCAACACAATATATGAATGAATGAACGAATGAATGAATGAATGAATGAATGAATGAATGAATGAATGGACCAATCCATCAGTCAATGAATGAAACCTTTATTTTTCATTTAAATCTTTTAAAAAAATGCATTTAGGAACCATAGAACAAACACTTGGACATTCCGACAAGAACAATGGTACACAAAGACAAATCTAAAAAACATACAGTACAGTAGCCAGTGCAGATTAAAATGACAATGCTGACATGTCAGAAAAGCATACACATGAATAACACAAACCTGTAGTAAATATTTCCCACGTTATTCACGCCATAGACAGATCCATCCTGTCCCACCTCTATCATGGACAGGGCTCCCCCAATGTGCTGCCAGTTACCCACCCCCTCACATGCCGCGGGAGTTACCCCCTGCAGACAGACAGACAATTCAGCTTCCGGAAAAGTCATCAAAACACCTTACCTCTACAGTAAAAGTAAAAGTACATACAGTTAAGTAGAGCAGAGTTACTTAATTGATTCTGAGCAGTAGGCGTGAAGTAGCTTATATATACATAATGAACATCACAAAATACACACACACACACACACAACAGACATTAACAACACACATACATTGCACAGCAAAACATATCCTGTGAGTTGAGGTAGACAAAAAGATTAAAATGACCAAGAGTGTTGTCAATTTATTTTTATTATTTTCTGGATTCGTCACCACTGTTCAATACTTTATAATATATAATCAATATATAAGGTCATCTACATTACTGACGGCCCATTTTCAAACCTTCAGCTCCTGTAAGCTTACTATTTTGTCTTAAATTTGTTAATTGGTTAAATTTGATCCATGCTACTATCACAACCAAAACATCACTAAAAGTATGCAGCGGTAATCTTACCTTCCTGATGTAGATGTTGTTTCTGCCGTTTACTCCCCAGCAGCTGATAGGGCCACAACTGTAGTACTTCAGGCTACCAGGGATTTGAGTCCACTCTGACTTCTCCCTACATGGTTGTATTGAAGAGCCTTTATTCAGACAATAGATATGGTCGTGGGAATTCACTCCTACCACGATCTCATCTCCACCTGCATCAATCTGCTTCAGAAGCCCTGGTAGAAAGAGAACATGTAAATGAATATTATATTTTAATATAATATAACAATTTAATATTAATATAATACTATATTGTGATAGGCCCATTGTGATCAACTTACATTAAATACAAAATGTGACATTATATTACATTGTTGTATATTCTTATCCTGTTCGCATAGTGAAATGGAGGGCAGGAAATTAGTGGAAGAGATAAATGGCAAATGATCAGGAAATGACCTCAAGTCAGACTCAAACCCAGTTTTACAGTAAGGCACCTTAGCCCACTGAGTCACAGCACCCCCTTATAATATTCTATTTCTCAGCCAGTTCTTACCCGGGATCTGCACCCACTTTCCAGCAACAAGTTTGAAGATGTTGTTTTCCTTGTTCACTCCCCAGACTCCGGCTGGTCCCACAGTAACATGCTGCAATTTTCCTGGTACCTGACCCCAAGAACTCCCGTATAGTGTGTAGATGTCGTTGGCGCTGTTCACTCCAAACACCTGACCCCCACCAACATCAATCTGCACCAGGGCACCCTTGACCCGCGTGCATCCGACTAGGGGGAGAAAGTGCATCGATACATCATTTATTTATTTTTTTCAAGGGAAAAAAGATGAATGACTTTGAACTCACAACCTAAAACAACCTAAACACTCAACCTTAGAAAAACGTTGTTAAGTGGGATGCTCCTCCAGCCAAAAGTTACAAATGTCTGACAACGGACTGCGAAAGTGGCTGACAGTCGCAGTTCTTCACAGTGCTAAGGTCAGGTTAGACTCTACACACATACCCATCTGATTTTGCAAACTAATCAATCAATCAATCAATCATGAGTCTGCATGCATTTGCAAGTACATGTGTGTGAACTTACCATCGCAGGAAGTGGGAATCCAAAGCAAGGCAAGGAAAAGTATCGCAATGTTAAGACACATGGTTCTTCCTCTCAGAAGTAACGTTCTGTGAAGTAAATGTCTGCAGGAGTGTGGCCTCTTTTTTATACATGTGCTGCCCATTGTGAAGGCTATGCACATGATCATGTCCACATTTCCACGCCCCATGTTTAAATAAGAACCACAATATATTTGCTTAATATCATTTATTGTTTCAAAGGAAAGAAGTCTACCGCACACATTCTTGACTTTATGCTCGTTTTATTAGAGTGAACAACGCGTTTTGCCTCAGTGCGTCATCAGGCTCGCTCAGGTATTACCTGGGCTCTGTCAGGTGTGGCTTAAATAACATCGTGTCACATGGTTTTCTCTTAAAGTCATCTTTTTTAAATGCATAATACATATAATACATATGTAGCAGAGTGGAAATTTTGGGGAAATTTTCTAAAATAATAATTAGCAATTTTAAACAGCTTGCACGACTGCGCCACTGGGGGACTTACCACCCAGAGTATTGAAACCAAGGCATCACAGGTCCGTTAAGGAACACAGAGACAGGTTTAAGGGAACAATGATTCTTCTCTTTTAATTATTCAAAAGGGGGTGTCACAAGTACACAATGTTTTAAAATGGAACCCCAGACATGGATAAGACACTATTTACAATACATGGAACCGCACTGGTGTGCCAATGGCCCACTGATTCTCAAACTCATGTAGTTTCGGTTATTTAAAGTGAACACTTTAGTAGGCTATAAATACACCGCAAACACTTCTAGGTTAATGCTAAAACATGCAAGGAAAATACGGCACGCAATTGCACACTGGCACCATAGGCACCTTTACTCTGTGACACAGCAAACAGTCTAGGAAACTACTGGGCGTGAGTTGGCAGATGCTGGACTGGCCCACTTACAAGTGCGGTGCGCACTGACACAAAAACCACAGAAAATACACACAGGAAAATAAAATAAAACAAAACAGAGAACTCTCACTTTCTCAGATTTACACAAAGTACAAAACTGAAAACAAATGCGACCGACAGACACTCACACACACATACACACTCGAACGCTCACACGCACTAAGACCACTATTACGCACACTGACAATCGCCTAAACAAAACAGCAACCCGCTGGCCTGACAGCCGCGGGTACGGGAGATGGCCAGGCTACCTACAGACAGAAGTACAGAAAACACATGAGACACTTGTCGCTGTATAATTCAGGAGATAATGGGACAAACGGGTGTCGACATACCAAGGGAAGCGTCGCGCCATCTTCTCAAGCAGCAACAAGGAAGGGAAGGACACGATGTAACGGAATGAATTATGTTGTGGGTGGGTGTGATGACTGGGCCAGGACAGAGGGGGAGCTGTGGCGCTGAGAGACAGGAAGTGCCCAACTTGACAAGATGGCTTCCCAATATAAACAGGAAGTTGGTGGTGCTGGGGCTCTCTCTGGTCTCCTTTGTGCAGTGGGTAAGGTTGGTGGCGTACGGGTTGGTCTTTGTGTGCGTGTAGGTATGAGTGACTGAATGAATGTGTATTTGTGGTAACTATGAACTTACCTATGTAACTTACCGGCTTCTAGTAGCCGGCTGTGAAACCGGGTGACTTCGGGATGGGTTGTGTGAGTAAAGTTTCAATGTGTGATTGGTGTATGAGTGGGTGTGTATGCTTTATTTAATTTGCTTTTGATTTCTGTCTCATGCAGGGTGGCCAACCTGTAGTGGGACACCGTGCGCCACCAACTACTTCAGCCAGCGGCCCAGCATAGGTTTGATTTTAGTGAAAGTGATTTTAACCCTTTTTTTAGATATTGATTGTTTAACTTAATAAAGATAATGTTAATTGTAACTTAATTTATAATTGCTGAGGTTTTAAGCTTTGTGCATTGGGCCACTGGTTGTAGTGAGGGTTTGGTTGTTCACCACAGGCCGATTTGTAGTGTTTAGTTAGCCTGGTCCGGTTGCAGTGCCTTGTACCTTTTTCACAAACTATTTATTGAGTGCATTTGTAGTGGTTTACCGTATTGCTGTGTTTCTGTGTACAGTATTACCCTGCTGGTTAACAGCCATCCCTCCAACCCTCCTTTGTTTGCGATGTATTTTGCTTGTAATAAAACCCTCAATATTATTGTGAAACTGTCTCATGGCTCTTCAATGGTGTCAACAACTTTACTGGTGTTTGAACCTGGTGTTACATCTTTGGCGTAGTCTGCAGCACCAGTGTTTTAAAGTTGTTACATCATTGAGGATGTCTCTAAATCTGAATGAGGGAGGTTTGAGAGACCGAGAGCTTTTATTTCTGTGCCGTCTATTTCTGTGATGCCCTGTTTTAGAGTCCCTGTTGAAGATTTTGAACAATGGAAACATTTTGTAAATGTGTTTTAGAATGTTTGCTGTAACTGTTGAAAACTAACTTGATGGATGAATTATCTGCGTAGATGGGGAACTCAACTGCCTAGATGCCAGCCCTGCCTCTGCCTCAGTCACTCACTTGCTCTTCAGTTTTAGGCAACACTTGGAAGAGAGTGTGAGTCTCGGCACTCTGTGTACAGGAGTGCCAGCAAAAGATGGTCGATGACCCGCCTACAACCTGATGCTAGAGATGTGAAGACGGGGAAGCACGTCAGGCCGGATAAGAGGAAGACAGCCATGCTATTGTTGACCAATGAAGAACGTCCCTTGAAGAACAAGTCTGCCCCTTGTGGTGGTGGTGAATGCTCCAGGTGTGTATGGATGGTGTGTGTGTCATGCTGACTGGATACTGGCTCCCAGGTACCGTGGTGCCAGGACAGGGTTGGGAGAGCTTTTTGGGAGAATTGGCCAATGGCTGAAGCCTCCAACCTCCTGGCCACAGCTGAGGGCAGCCAATGGCAACGGGGTCCTGCATCTGTGGTATGGAGTGCTACAGTTGGACGTTGCTGGAAACTGTGCTCCCTCTGAAGTCAAGAAGCAAACACCCATGAACACCTGTGGAGAAAGAGCATCGCTTCACCTCACCAGGGGGCCTTGTGGGCGATGCCCATCTGGCAGGTTGACGCGTTGCAACGGTGACAAGTATTCGTGAGGTGACTGGTGGGGCAGGGCAGCATCAAAAACGTATAAGTCAAGGACTCCTTGGATTTGCGATGGTGGTAATAGCCACAACATTGACACGCCTGTTTATGCTGAACCTGAAATGGGGAGTGGAAAAAAGGGGTTTGCATAGAATGTTGCTTTGACCTTGTCCTCTGACTAACAGGCTCCCGTAGAAGAAGCGGCAGCAGCAGATGGACCTGGTCCTGGACCCTCAACTCCAGCAGCAGGCGTGCCTGGATCCACTGCACCGATCTAGTGATGACCATCTCTGAAAGCATGCTGAGACCAGCCTGAGGACAGGCTGCAGAAAAGTGGAGGGGGATGTAACGGAATGAACTATGTTGTGGGTGGGTGTGATGACTGGGCCAGGACAGAGGGGGAGCTGTGGCGCTGAGACAGGAAGTGCCCAACTTGACAAGATGGCTTCCCAATATAAACAGGAAGTTGGTAGTGCTGGGGCTCTGGTCTCCTTTGTGCAGGGGGTAAGGTTGGTGGCGTACGGGTTGGTCTTTGTGTGTGTGTAGGTATGAGTGACTGAATGAATGTGTATTTGTGGTAACTATGAACTTACCAATGTAACTTACCGGCTTCTAGTAGCCGGCTGTGAAACCGGGTGACTTCGGGATGGGTTGTGTGAGTAAAGTTTCAATGTGTGATTGGTGTATGAGTGGGTGTGTATGCTTTATTTAATTTGCTTTTGATTTCTGTCTCATGCAGGGTGGCCAACCTGTAGTGGGACACCGTGCGCCACCAACTACTTCAGCCAGCGGCCCAGCATAGGTTTGATTTTAGTGAAAGTGATTTTAACCTTTTTTTAGATATTGATTGTTTAACTTAATAAAGATAATGTTAATTGTAACTTAATTTATAATTGCTGAGGTTTTAAGCTTTGTGCATTGGGCCACTGGTTGTAGTGAGGGTTTGGTTGTTCACCACAGGCCGATTTGTAGTGTTTAGTTAGCCTGGTCCGGTTGCAGTGCCTTGTACCTTTTTCACAAACTATTTATTGAGTGCATTTGTAGTGGTTTACCGTATTGCTGTGTTTCTGTGTACAGTATTACCCTGCTGGTTAACAGCCATCCCTCCAACCCTCCTTTGTTTGCGATGTATTTTGCTTGTAATAAAACCCTCAATATTATTGTGAAACTGTCTCATGGCTCTTCAATGGTGTCAACAACTTTACTGGTGTTTGAACCTGGTGTTACACGCACATCGCAATTACGGTACCTGGTAATGAGCTAGTCAGATATACTGCACATATTATATAACATCATTTACTTTAGCGAGAAATTGTGCTACGTACCCAAGCACCATGTGGCACAAGACGCCCATAAGCAACGCAATCAGGTTCGCGGCCAGGAGATGCGCCTCAGTCACGGATTACCCCACACAAACTGGCATATTCAGTGGAGTGCAGATCTACATGCACATACTCCACACCAACACCTGGCGATTATGGCCACTAAGACTTAAAAGTGCCGCCCTGCTGTAGTCGCCAAAATGCCTTTTATAAGGAAATAAAATGCATATACTTAGTGTGCGTCAGACCACCTGACAACCCCGGCCTGGCTGTGCTTAAAGGCACATGCACCCATGCTACATATACCCCCGCTTTTTCTGTCGTCGACCCGACGACACAAACAATAAAATCAAAAGCTCTGACCATCGACCGAGTTCAGCACCATCTCCCTCACATGCACACTCGCACACACACGCGCACTCACCCACACACGCGCACACACAACACACACGCGCACCGAAGCGCGCAATAACACACAGGAGCACCAGCACAGACGCGCGCACTAAAAGGCACCTATCAAATTAAACAAAAACGGCACGCACACACACATGCATAAACACAAACAATTCAATATGACACAGGGTGGCGTTAATGAAGGTTGGCCGGGCATGGCCGAGCCCGACAGCCCCTCGCTCGAACCTCGCCTCCCCATTCCAGTAGACGAATGTCCTCCTGGGGACCGACGAGGTGAAGGTCTCCCATTCTCCCGCGACTGAGCTGCCGATGAAGGCTGCTTGCGAGCTGAGCTCCGTGACCAGTCACAATTGCGGGCGAGGTGGCCTGGCTGTTGGCAACGCCAGCACACGATGGAGCCCCCATGTGGCCCTGGTTGAGGCCTCTGCTCCACCCATTGCGAAAGAAGGTGAATTTTTTCTCCATTGCTTCTCGCCAACGCCTTCAGCTCCGCCCATTCCTTCTGTTCTTGATCCATGATGCACAGCAACTCAAACTAATGAAGGCTCGTCGGCTCACTGCGGCTGATCCAGACAGGTTGCTGTTTCGTTCAGGCAGAATATAGGCGATTTTACGCACACACACACACACACACATCCATTCAACCACACTCACGCCAGTTACCAAAACCCCCCACCGAGACAACAAATCAAGAGAATCAAACAACCAAAACCCCCGTCTCCGTGTCCTATTCCTGCCGACTACGCCAATTGTAGCAGAGTGGCAATTTTGGGGAAATTTACTAAAATAATAATTAGCAATTTTAAACAGCTTCCTGCCGACTACGCCAAAATTTAACTAAGTGGTAAGGACAGGAGAGTTTTAAACTGTAAATTTCACAGTTTTTCTTACTAAATAGACTACGCCACCCTGGGATTTGAATGGGAACTACAGCCCAGGGACTGTATGAAAACCTTAGATTTGACCTCCACACAAGTTCTGTTGCATTAACGAGGAAACGTGGATTCCGTAACAAAATAATCTCTTTATTAACAATGTCACAAATAAATATAAAAATCCGGACAGTTTAAAATATTTCCCACCACAATGCACACACACACTCACACTCACATACACACTCACACAAATCGGTACAAAAGGGAGGGTTCTCAAATACAGGGCAGGTGCACCCAAGAGGGGGGAATTATACTAAGCCCCCTGTATAGGTCTTGGATAAGTACACACAAACACTCGTGCCCATGCACACACTAAGTGAAGGTGAATTATTGCACTCACACACAGGTAACACTGCACTGCACTGCAATTCACTGCACACCACGTGACCGGACCCACCACCAGGGGGGAAGAGGACCTCCCTCTGGGATTACCTGCACCTGTTAACAGAAAAGAAAAGGGTAAATAAGGGGGTAATCAAGGGCCTGCCACTTGCCCAGCAAATAAAGACAAACAAAATGAAATAAACTGAATTGCAGGGCCCACCAGCAAAATCTAACTCGCCACAGAAAGAGGTTGCTACAGGCGAGAGCAGGACTGATGAGAATTAGTAACGACACTCAGGCCAGGGGCATTGGTTTAGGCTACAAGCCGTGCACATTCAGTAGTTATAGAAACAAAAACAAAATAATTCAGATTGAAGTTCTCAACTCAAGTCAAAAGAAAATAATCAAACAAAAGAAAGAAACATCCCTCAAAGAAAATGTACAAAATAAACAAATGAATCGTGCTCTCACCACGACATAACAGGACACTCACTCACACAGACTACATTCACGCACACACTGAACTCGGCCACATGCGCCACCTGCGCAAGGTAACTTATGCTGGGCTGCTGAATGCTTTCGGAGTAATAGCCCTCGGATGACCGGACACTGCGACGCGTCAGTCCGAAGCACGTATCGAGGGGGGACAAAACAGCAGCAATTCAGAGCGAACCGGGAGTCTGCAGCTACACCAAGGCGCCTACAAATACAGAGGGTAATGCAATGTAACTGGACTATAGTACCAATTTTACAACGTGATGAAAAGTTGAAGCGGTATACTCACGTTCCACAACAGCAGAGGAGGAGAGGAGGAAGACAATAAAGGCCGACGAGTCAGAGGAAACTCAAACCCACGCTACAACAAAATACATCGGTTAGACCCGAGTCAAACAAATCAAAATGTTAGCAAACTTGTGGCGTCATTTGGGTGGCCTACCTGAGCCAGAAGGAGAGAGCTCTCGGAGCTTTGGTAGATGAACAGGGTAGCCAACAAACAGCTGATGGCACCGGTAGATACACTTGTACGAGGCGGAGAGCGTGTCACGCCAAGTTGAATTTGGCAACAGATCGGAGTGCAAAGAGTAGACCAGAATGCACGTTTGGATGGACAAAGGAAAGCACGTTGACCGACAGCTATTCCTCCTAGCTTGCGAAAAGCCGGCGTCTCAGCTGGAGTGAAATCAGCTGTGAGATCAGCTGATAGGTCGGTGTGACGTGATGACGCACGCACCGCAAATGAAAAAGGAACGTCAAAGCCCACTTTGCTACACATATAATACATAGAACTATCTACAATCGAAAAGCAGAGCAATCCCATCCAGTGTGGACAACATTATATCAACGCGTTGTTCGCTCTAATAAAACGAGCATAAAGTCAAGAATGTGTGCGGTAGACTTCTTTCCTTTGAAGTATTGAACATTCCTGCATCTACCAGCACCTAGGAGCTGTGCATGGAACCCTGAACTGTTGCATGTATTGTTTATTTAACAGGGACAGTGCACAACATACAATTGAGCCAGATTATACCCCTATGACTAATTTTCATCTGTAGTCCCTGGACAGGAATTGGTGTTAAGATAAAAAATAGGTCCCCAAATTGTAGTCCCCCTGTAGATGATGCTCTTGTATTATTTGTGGGTTTGCTCAGACTCACAAATCATGTACGGGGAGGGGGAGCAAGATCATTTATAATTAAAAAAGAGAATAAACAGCAGTTTCAAAAAGTTATAAAATTGTCCAGACCAAATAAACTATACTTCTGTATGACAGTACAGTGATGGTATATGTTGGATTTTCTTATCCAGAATGTTTAGTGCTTGTTCATAGGATTTGTGTATCAGTGACAAGGCAGTTGTATTTGCTTGAGACCAGGTGGCCAAGCAATATGACATATGTGTTAAAATCATACAGTGGAAGTAAAATTTGGCTGCCTCTGTCGTCAACTGATTCCTTATTACCTTGACATTTAGGAGATTCATTTTAACTCAACAATTATAAATTAATATTAATCAGCATATCAAGAAGGATATATGTACCAATTTTCATGCTTTTACAACAACGTGTCAGGTAGTTTCATTAATTTGTGTTGGCCATATTGGATTTGGCGGCCATCTTGAAAATTCTTCATTTTTCGCGACGCTTCCAACGCTTATATTAATAAGCATAGGAAGAGGTATATGTGTACCAATTTCCATGCTTTTACTCAAAAGTGCATGATCAATTCACCAATCCGCTGGACTATTATCGTTCGTAACCAGTTAATATTCGCCTGCCGCCGGTGATCCAAGTACTGTCATTTTTGCAGCTAAAAATGCCTATTTTTGGAAATTCAAAATGGCGGACCATGGAGAAGATCCCCCTTTTCATGTATGAAAAGTGCAATTTTTCCAGTCATAATGAATACTTAAAATTTGATGGTGGTGGTCAGTATTCATGAAAAAGGTAACATTAGTGAATGGGCAGCATGAATTCTGGAAATAAATAACTAAAAATCTCACACAGTGTCCCTTTAATGTTCACCCGCCGCCGGTGGGAGAAAGCCCCGCCGGTGGGTGCAACTCAATGAGCTGTCTCCACCATGAGGCCCACACTACCAGGCCCGATGGCAGCACCTGGCGCCCTCGACGCCAGGCTGCCCGACCAGGGTAAGTCGCTTTGAATAAATGAAAGCGTTGTAAGTCGCTTTAAATAAATGAAAGCGTCAGCTAAGTGCAATGTAATGTAATGTAATAATAACAGACACCCAGGGCTGAGCTGACACCACCATGCCCCACCAAGGGGCACTTGCCTTGGGTCACTAGGCCGCAGTAGACACCTCCATACTACCAGGCACGAGCAGGAGCCCAAGGCTGAACTGACACCTACCACACTACCAGGCCCACACATAGGCTAATTGCCAGGTGTAGCTGGGGTTTGCAGCTGCAGGTACACGCTGCCACCCGCCGGCGGATAATTAATACGTCAAGTCAAGTCAGCTTTCATTGTCACTTTCATCATATGCACAAGACATACAAAGAAAAATGAAATTACCTTTGCTCTCTATACCATGCCAGGACAAGACATATACAAAACTGACATTTTTCAGACCGACAAAGTGTAAGACAGGACAGGTAACAGTGATAGACTGGTAACAATGGACAATCATAAATTATAAATACAGTACAAATGAACATTTAACATTCAACATTTAACATTCAACATGTAGACATACATAGAATGTAGACACTACAGTAATAGAAATAATAACAGTGAAAGTAACAGTCTAATAACAATGCAAGTGGTAGGTTCCAGGACTGAGGTAGTGCAGGTAAGGTGCAGTCTCTGGTACTGTGTGTTTGTGTGTGTGTGTGTGTGTGTGTGTGTGTGTGTGTGTGTGTGTGTGTGTGTGTGTGTGTGTGCGTGCGTGCGTGCGTGTGTGTGTGTTCTTGTGGGTAGTGCAGGTACAGTCCAATAGTGGAATACAAAAGTCAAACTGTGCTTTTCCAACATGGTCCATTGTAGTCCAGTGGTCTAGAATTTAGCAGCATAGTTGGAGGTGCAAGTCTCGCAGTGCAAGCAGTTCTTGGAAGTGGAGATCAGAGAGTGCAGATAAGGTGCAGTCACGTGGAGCAGTTCCATAGGTTGTGTGTGTGCGTGTGCGTGTGTGTGTGTGTTTTGTGGTGTGCTTTTAACAATCAAATGCCCGCGTGCAGGTACAATATTCAATCAGCCTGCAGTCCCAGGTCCTTGGCAGGTGCAGCTTGTGATTGAAGCTGGCGTTTAAAAGTGTACACGCCGTCGCCATGTTTTTCTGGTGTGGTTCAGCGGAACAAGTTGACTAATGTCGGCATAATGTCACAAAAAATTCAGAAAAGAACGCGCTCCACCGCTGAGGCGAGCGCCGAACCAACAAGCTCCATCGACGGAGACGAAACAGAGACTGAATGGGAGGTTGAAAGCGATTCAGACACTGAAGTGAATACAGATCTGGAGAACGCTTCGCTGGAGGCGAGACCTTCTGACTCGGAAATGTACTGTAAGTACCAATGTGTATTACAGTGGTGATAGCTGGGTCTGACCCACAACGAGACAGCCGGTGTTCTGTCGAGATGAGTTGCCTCGTCGAGATGAGCGACCGGTAGCCTTACTCGATAGTGGTGTTCTATCGATTTGCGCTGCCTCATCTAAATGAGCGACCTTGATTTTCCGTGGAAGACGTTTCAATCGGCCATGGTCCACGTAGGACTGTTTTAATAACCATTACTTTATTTAGGCCTATTTCACGGACAGGGGTGTGCAATCGTTCGTGCGGAGTTTAATAAGAACGTGCGGCTGCTGACCATTAAAAAAAGTGAGCCTCTCGTTTGAGCAAGTTAAACGTGCCATATGAAAGAGACTGCCGGTGGGTGCAACTCAATGAGCTGTCTCCACCATGAGGTCCACACCACAGACTTCTATTATAACTAGACTGCGGATGTTCGATGTGTTGTGAAGCAACGGCTGGGGGCGGGACATGGGACGATTTTGGGGCGGAAGAAGGAAGTAGAGCGCCTTTTCCCATTATTCTCAATGGTGGGCTTGAAGCCATATAGCTCCTTGCCAATTCTTGCCAAGTCGGCTCTGTTTCGTTCCTACGATAGTTTCCCCTCCCTTCCAAACAGCCCAGATATTTTTTTCGGGCTGACCCTGTATTTAAGAGAGCTATTAAAATAGTTTAAATGACCAATGAGCATGGCTATTTGGGTTGATTGGCAGTTGACATTCTTTAGAATTATTGTTTTGATTGACAGGCAGGCCGTCGTCAAGGCGAAGGACGACTCTCGCGCCGTCTCCAGGGGAAGCCCCCTCCCTGCTGCATTACTTTCAACAGCTTCATCACTGCCATGGGTTATTTAATTTTGGTACACTTTCCCCACAAATATGCGTTGTTGTACTTTTGGATGTACTTCTCCGTATTCTGTAAGGACCTCTGCAGTTTTGGTAAGTAAAATAAAAACATGTATATACGTGGCTGATTGACCAAAATGACTGAGCTTTGTTAAACAAACACGTACGACAATGCTAGCTTGTTATTAGCCCAAGGCAGCATGCTGATCTTTCAGTGTTTGATGATCTGTCGGCTTGTCAAGTAACTTAATTATAATTTGAATGCCATTGCTTTTGAAAGCAAAATGTGTCTGTTTGGCGTGCGTCAGGTGTAAGGATTCCCTCCTTCCGTACCGTAGCCAAGTCCTTACATCAAGATGAGTAAACATTTCACTACCATTCTGGCACTATGCTGGCCAGTGGCCACATCGGAAAAGCAACGTAGTCTAGCTGTGTTCCTCCGTCAACTGTTAAATATTGTTTGTTTCTGTGTTGCCAAATTGCCAAGTTGCTAGTTGGTGATGAAATGATGGTCATTGGTACGTTCGTTTTCAGTATGCAAATTGCGTCATTAATGTTGACTGTACTGAGTGACGAGTGCATAGTGTAATGCAAATTGTGTCATTAATGTTTAATTAGGCCTACTGACGAGTGCATTGTGTAGTAAACATTTCCCCATCCTCATGTGACATGGTTTCATTCTGTAGGCAAACAACAAACCACACTTCACCTGGAAAACAGAGCCAGGACTCACTGTCAGGTAAGTAAAGTTTCAAATCCCTGAAGTATGCTCCTGAGTTAAGACCAGAGACCTTCGACCTTCCAATGTAAAGCTAACACCATCATCTGCTTACTCTGCATGTATTTATATATTAGTAATAAAATAGTAATGAAATATAGTCCAGGAAGACAGATGCTGAGGCACTCAAGGTTGCAATTTTTTTACTTTTTTATTTGGCTACAATGCCTACGCGTTTCGGCCCTTATGGCCTTCTTCAGGGCGTATCAAGCTTGTATCCTTGATACGCCCTGAAGAAGGCCATAAGGGCCGAAACGCGTAGGCATTGTAGCCAAATAAAAAAGTTTTTTTTTTTTTAAATTGCAACCTTGAGTGCCTCAGCATCTGTCTTCCTGGACCAAGTTTGAGAGTCCCTACACTGACGAGCACCAAGGAAAAAAGGTGAAGACCTAGAAGCACTCCAATTACCTGCTTGTGAGTAATGAAATATATGTTGTTCTCATCACCCTTCGTTTGTCATCATTTTCTTTACAGATGTCTGAAAATGTACAGTAGGCTACACGCCAGCAGGTCTCACCATAGTCAACATCATCAAGGATTGTCACTCCGACCTGAGAAGAGGCCCCATAGAGACACGGACAAGGACCAGCCACTGTTGCCAGTGCACAACTGAGGACCCGACCAGCCTGCTGCCATCTATGATACTATATAGTACCCGGTATGTAACATTACACTACACTCAGCCAATGCTTTCATCCAAAGCTTATCACTTATTTTTACATGTGCCTCCCAATTTGAAGGGACAAAAAGTAATTGGACTGGATAAAAGTATACATCAAGCGTAGTAAACTCTCAGCATTTGTCAGTAGCCACTATCTTCAATAATTACAAGGGTACCAATTCTATTGACAGATATGCATGCCCACACCATGAAACTACCACCCCATGATTTTCACTGATTAGGCAGCATCATTGAGAGTAAATAGAATGGAGGCCAAAATTCTATTTCATTGTTGAAGCCAAGTTGGAGCCAAGGTTGGACCCAAAAAGACAAAAAAATGGCCAAATCCCATTCATTCCTATGAGAGACATAAAACCCTGTATCTCCCTTAAATGCCACTCCAGGGGGATCATTTTTCGCTCAACTAGTAGGTCCCCTTGCTCTCCAACTTACCAGGGTGGTGATTTTTTGTGGTGATGTTTTATTTTAGAGAGATATTAAAAGTTAAATTGACCAATGAGCATCAGAACATGGTTTGATTGACCGTTAGAAGTCTTGTTGTTGTCCAATCAGCACCTGCGTTTGGCGTTGCTAAGGTGGAATGTAAGTTGGAATGTTCCCAAATCTGGCTTCAAAGCGTTGAATGGCAAATAGCGTTGATTTGGCGTCCATTCTATTTACTGTCAATGGGCAGCATGCTTTGAAACATGAGCAGCCCATCTCCTTATCTATTGTGTTTTCTTCCCATGAACCTGCCACTAATACAAGTTCAGCTACTTAATGTTGAGGTAAATAATGTAAACGATGTAAGTATGTTAAGTTGTTGGTGTATCAAACAGTGACGTATTCTCATCACACTTCATATGCCATTATTTTATTTACAGCGGAGCGGTCTGAAGACGTGGAGTACACTGCAGCAGGTATCACATGACCAAGGACTTGGACAACGTCTCTGTTTACATCTATAGTGTATTACACAAGTGAGTGTACACCCCCATATTTCTGCAGATGTAATGGGACAATAAAGACATTTGAAAACTGAAAATGAAGTCTGCACTTCAAGCTGATCACATTAAATGAGTAAAACAGGAGCTTGGTGAGCAGACTTAATTTTCAGTTGTCATTTGACTTTGTTAGTCCTGCACCCAAAACTTTTTTGGGAAGGATGTTCATGGGTTTTTCCTTTTTAAACAAATGTAGACATTTTTACTACACTGAAATGTTAGTTACTCTATATATACCAGTGATATGCTTCAATTATGTTCATGTTACATTAATTATTTTTTAAAAAATAGATTTGTATTTATCGTTACAGCTGAAGATGTGCACAGTACGCTACTGCCTGCATCCTACCACCACAGAGGATCCGATATGCAGAACCAGCTTCAAAAACCATTGCAATTATGAAACACAGTTAATAAATGCTTATATACAGCAGCCCGCACATTTTGTTTAATTTGTAATATTGGTTAACACACTATTGTTACAACTGTTTAGATCGGTGTTTCCCAACCAGGGGTACATGTACCACTAGGGGTACGTGAACACAATGCAGGTGGTACATGCATTGGCAGGTATCAATAAAAAGAAATGTATGGAGCATAATCATATTGGGATAGAGCAGTGGTTCCTAACCTATGGGTCGCCAAAGATCCACAGTGGGTCGCGAAGCCCTCTTGATTTTAAGGGGTTTCGTTTTAATACCAAGTCAAGTAGGTTTTATTGTCAATTTCTTTACATGCACTGGTCATACAAAGAATTTGAAATTACATTTCTTGCTTTCCCATACAGACATAGACTAATTAAGGTAAGGACATAGACAGTATAGACATAGACAGTACTTATACATGGACTTAAGACAGTATGGACATAGACAGTGCTCATACAGACATTTAAAGTGCAAGACTGGACAACAGAAGACTTGTAGAGGACATACATTAAGAGGTATTTGTTGTGTTTTTGTGCTTTTCCTAAAAAAAAGTCCTTTATAGCGTTCTGACATGGTAATAGTAGCATTTTGAAGAAAATAAATATAAAAAGGTCTGTCAAGTACACCAGCAGCAGTGTGTGTGTGTGTGTGTGTGTGTGTGTGTGTGTGTGTGTGTGTGTGTGTGTGTGTGTGTGTGTATGTGTTTAGTGCAGGTAGAAGGTGCGGTGTGCGTCTTGTGTGTGTGTTCGTGTGTCTGTGTGTGTGTGTGTGTGTGTGTGTGTGTGTGTGTGTCTGTGTGTGTGTGTGTCAGTGTGTGTATGTTGGGTTTAGTGCAGTGTGCTTGTGTGTGTGTGTGTGTGTGTGTGTGTGTGTGTGTATGGGGTGTGTGTGTGTATGTGTGTGTGTGTGTGTGTGTGTGTGTGTGTGCATGTTTTGAGTTAGTGCAGGTTGAAAGTTCAGTCACAAGTATAGTAGTGCAGGTGGAATGTTCAGTCGCAGATATGGTGGTGGGGGATGGGGAGGGGGGGTTGTCAGTGGCCTTGCTGGCTAGAGGCTGACAGTGGGGGGGGGGGGTTGTCAGTGGCCTTGCTGGCTAGAGGCTGACAGTGGAGGGAGAGTGGGTTGAGTGTTCAGCATCTTGATCGCTTGGTGCATTGTGCTGCTCGCCAGCCGGGTGGTACGGGAACGGAGGCGCCTGTACCTCTTTCCAGAGGGCAGGAGGCTGAACAGTTTGTGTGCAGGGTGGCTTGTGTCTTTGATGATCATCAGTGCTTTCCGGGTGAGGCGTGTGGTGTAAATGTCCTGCAGGGAGGGGAGTGGTACTCCAATGATCTTCTTCGCTGTGTTCACAACACGCTGGAGTGTCTTCCTGTTTTTCTCCGTGCAGCTTCCTCCCCACACTGTGATGCAGTTGGACACGACGCTCTCTATGGTTCCTCTGTAGAATGTTGTCATGATGGAGGGTGTAGCACTTGCCTTCTTTAGTTTGCGCAGGAAGTAGAGACGCTGATGGGCCTTCTTCGCCAGTGATGTAGTGTTGGTGGTCCAAGAGAGGTCGTCGCTGATGTGCACTCCAAGGAACTTGGTGCTGCTCACTCTCTCCACAGCATCGCCGTCGATGGTCAGTGGTGGCAGTTGTTTTTGGACCCTTTGGAAGTTGACAACAATCTCCTTGGTCTTGTTGACATTCAGCAGGAGGTTGTTGTCTTTGCACCATCTGGCCAGCAGGTCTACTTCTTCTCTGTAGTGAGTCTCATCGCCCTTGGTGATGAGGCCCACCAGTGTTGTATCATCCGCAAACTTCACTAGATGGTTAGTGCTGTGGGTCGTTGTGCAGTCGTGTGTCAGCAGCGTGAACAGCAGGGGGCTGAGAACACAGCCTTGCGGAGCCCCCGTGCTCAGGGTCAGGGTGCTCGAGGTGTTGTTCCCTACCCGTACTGCTTGTGGTCTTTGCATCAGGAAGTCCAGCAGCCAGTTGCAGAGGGAGGTGCTGAAACCTAGTTTGTCCAGTTTTCTGATGAGTTGTTGTGGTATTATGGTATTGAATGCTGAACTGAAGTCAATGAACAGCATTCTCACATATGAGTCTTTATTGTCCAAGTGGGTGAGGGCTGGATGGAGGGCAGAGCAAATTGCATCCTCCGTGGATCGCTTGGCTCGGTATGCGAACTGGTAGGGGTCTAGGGTGGGGGGTAGGGTGGCTTTGATGTGTGACAGGACTAGCCGTTCGAAGCACTTCATGATTATGGGCGTCAGTGCTACAGGACGGTAGTCATTGAAGCATGATGGTGATGATTTCTTCGGCACAGGTATGATGGTAGCAGCTTTGAAAAGTGATGGGATGACTGCTTGCTCCAGAGAGATGTTAAAGATGTCTGTGAAGACATCCTTCAGCTCTTCTGCACAATCCTTCAACACTCGGCCTGGTATGTTGTCTGGGCCAGCTGCTTTGCGTGGGTTGATGGTGGCCAGTGTCCTCTTAACACTGGCAGAGGACAGGTAAAGGGGTTGATCATGGGGGGGGGGGGGAGTTTTCTGTGGGTGAGTGTCATTTTGTGCTTCAAAGCGGGCAAAGAAACTATTCAGATCGTTTAGCAGAGAGGTGTTGTTGTCACAGCTTCGTGGTGCAGGCTTATAGTCCGTGATGGCCTGTATGCCCTGCCACAGGCTCTGTGCATCTCTGCTGTCTTTGAAGTGTGTTGTTATTTTGTCTGAGTATTCCTTTTTTGCTTTCCTGATGCCCTGGGACAGGTTAGCCCTTGCTGTCTTTAGGCCAGCTACGTCTCCTGCTCTGAAGGCTTTGTCTCTGGCCCTCAGCAGTCGGTGAACGTCTCCTGTGAACCATGGCTTCTGGTTGGCCCTGGTAGTGATGTGTTTTATTTCTGTAACATCATCGATGCATTTTGTGATGTAGGAGGTCACGGTGTCTGTGTACTCCTCAATGTCAATGTGATTGCTGTGGGTGGCAGTTGTTTTGAAAATGTCCCAGTCTGTGGTTTCAAAGCAGTCCTGAAGTCGTGAGATGGCTCCCTCAGGCCATTTTCTCACCTCCTTCAGAACTGGTTTGGTGAGTTTTGCCTTTTGTCTGTAAGCTGGCAGTAGCAGAATTGTCGTGTGGTCTGATGATCCAATGTGGGGGATGGGCTTTGCCTTGTATGCTCTCTTCTGATTTGTGTAAACGAGGTCCAGGGTGTTTTGTCCTCTTGTTGGGAAGTTGACATGTTGATGAAATTTTGGAAGTACTGTTTTGAGATTTCCGTGGTTGAAATCTCCTAGTACCACTGTGAAGGCATCTGGGTGTGCATCTTGTTGTTCACTGATGCCCCGATGCAGCTCGTTCAGTGCCTCGCTTTTGACGCCATTTTTGTTGCTGGGTGGGAGGTAGACGGCGACTAATAGGATAGCGGAGATTTCTCTGGGTAGATAGAAGGGTCGGCACTTGATAATCATGAACTCCACTCGTGGAGAGCAGTGCCTCTGTACTACCGTAGCATTATTGCACCAAGCATCATGTGTGTAGACACATATTCCTCCTCCTCGTTTTTTCTCTGCAAGGGCTCTGTCCGCTCGGTGGCACGTTAGTTGTTCCAGATGTAAAGCCGAATCGGGTATGCCGTCGTTCAGCCATGATTCGGTAAACCATATAGCCCATGTTGAATATATGACAAAGTAAAGCTTTTAAACTGATATATGCATAGAGGCAACAAAATGTAAGCGACACATTAAACAGTCATTCTATATTTGACTGAAGACAAATTGAGGAATACAATTTTCTAATGAGTTTCCGCAGGACTCCCTCTCGCCTGGGACTCCCTCTCGCGTGGGCGCTGGCACGATTGGGTCACCAAAGCTTACAATGGTAAAAATATGGGTCCCTGAAGAAAAAGGTTGGGAACCACTGGGATAGAGGAAGATATACAGTAGACTAGAGCATGAGGGAGGGGGTACTCATGGTATGACAAAAATGCTTAGGGGGTACATGAGACAAAAAAGAAGTTGGGAGACACTGTGTGATTGAAGTAATGCATTTCTTACAAGCTTGGGGAAGAATGTCCACTCCATGATTTGCAAGTTTAAAAAGCAGAACATAAGGGTGAATATTTCATTTTAATCTTGATGTCAAGCATACAAACACCCAGATGTTTAGTCATAGCCTACTGTAGGCCAGCTATGTTTTACTAACTGAAAGGTGTTAACTTTGGTTTGTTTACCATACCGTCTACTTCTAAGAGTGATTTTGTATTCTGAATCTTTTCAAAAACTGGGGGGATCAGCAAAAAAATGGTCATGATGACTGCTCGACACGGCAATCTTCATCTTCAATCTTCCAATCGCAGTCCAGTTATACTATACAAGTCAGTGGTCCACACTATGGTGAAGAGCACTGGAGAGGTGAAACTGAACTTATGGCATCCTCATGGACCATCTCCATCCTTCACATATTCCGAAAGAGATGCTGTCATGTGGTATTACTATGGTATTACCATATTATTCGTAGGTGATCTGTATGATGCCATATTTTTGAGTCCCATTTTCTCTAAAATGAATAAAGGACCAAACACCAGCATTTCAGGTGTTGTTCACGACATTGCAGACTACGTTTAGACAAGGAACTGGCCATTTAAAAATATACCCTCGACGCCAAGCTGCCCGACCAGGGGAGCACCTGCATGGGCTGGCATGGGGCACACGAGACCCCCTCTCTCCACCTGAAGATCCACTTCCAGGCCCCAACAGAGGGTCAGCCGTGGCCTAGTGGTTAGAGAGTTGGTCTTTCAATCTAGGGGTTGGCGGTTCGAATTCCCCTGACCTCTCCCTACATCTCCATCCATGGCTGAAAGTGCCCTTGAGCAAGGCACCTAACCCCACATTGCTCCAGGGACTGTAACCAATACCCTGAAAAATAATAGTTGTAAGTCGCTTTGAATAAATGAAAGCGTCAGCTAAGTGCAATGTAATGTAATGTAATAATAACAGACACCCAGGGCTGAGCTGACACCACCATGCCCCACCAAGGGGCACTTGCCTTGGGTCACTAGGCCGCAGTAGACACCTCCATACTACCAGGCACGAGCAGGAGCCCAAGGCTGAACTGACACCTAGCACACTACCAGGCCCACACATAGGCTAATTGCCAAGTGTAGCTGGGGTTTGCAGCTGCAGGTACACGCTGCCACCCACCGGCGGATAACACGTCAAGTCAAGTCAAGTCAGCTTTCATTGACACTTTCATCATACAAAGAAAAATGAAATTACGTTTGCTCTCTATACCATGCCAGGACAAGACATGTACAAAACTGACATTTTTCAGACCGACATAAAGTGTAAGACAGGACAGGTAACAGTGATGGACTGGTAACAATGGACAATCATAAATTATAAATACAGTACAAATGAACATTTAACATTCAACATGTAGACATACACTACCATTCAAAAGTTTGGGGTCACCTTCATTTTACCAGTTATTGTTTTGCAATTCAAGTCGCAAACATCTTTTTTTTTTTTTATAATATGTTTATTAGGCAAACCATCAAAGTAATACAGCCAGATATATCACAATTACATAGGCCTACCATAGTTTTTTCATTTTTCAAACAACTTAACCCATACCCCCAACACACCCACCCGCCACCCCAACTCCACCCATGTAATGAAAGTAACTTAAAACATTATATGGGAAGGATAAGACGGCCTATACATTACAACTTAGAAAGATACACATACACGAATAGACATATATGAAAAGGAAAATAAAAATAAAAACAAAATTGATAAATAATAAAATAAAAGATAAAATAAAACAAAACATGCATATAAAAACAAATCTTAAAGGGGGGGGTGTCACTAATCTTCATTGTCGGATACTTGGTTAATATTTTGTGGATCATAGGAAAGGAGGGAGTCCCACGTTTTATGGAATGTTTTCAAGGATCCTCTAACTGTATGCTTAATTTTCTCTAAGTGTAGGAAAGACAAAAGCTCTCTAAACCAGGAACAGGAGCCAGGTGGTTTAGGGCTCTTCCAGTGAAGTAGTATTTGGCGTTTGGCTATCAGTGCAGCAAATGCGATAACATCCGCCTGGTAACTGTTAAATTTCCCTAAAACAGGGGACACACCAAAAATTGCAATTAAAGGGCAAGGGGAGATTTGAATATTCAGGACTTCAGAAAGAGTGGTGAAGAAAGATGACCAGAAAGCATATAATTTGGGACAGGTGAAGAAAGTATGTGTATGGTCTGCTGGAGAGTGAGAACACCTGATGCAGAGGTCATCCGCATCTGGGAACAGCTTTTTCAACCTGGCCCTAGTATAGTGAAGCCTGAAAACCACTTTGAATTGAATAAGACTCATTCGTGCACATATGCATGTGGTGTTAATCCTGGCCAAAACATCTGTCCACCAGAATTCATCTAATGGAAGACCAAGTTCCCTTTCCCAAGTATCCTTAAGTCCCAGAAGGGGAGACTGCTGGGATGAGAGGAGAAGATTATGTATTGATGAAATGCGACTATTAAAGACTGAGGAGAACATAATGTCTTCTATCAAAGTTCTCTCTGGCAATGTTGGGAAGGAAGAGAACTGAGCTTTAGTGAAATTTCTCAATTGAAAATATCTGAAAAGATCATGATTTGAAATACCACATTTTTTGACCAGGTCCGCAAAGCTTACAAAAGAGTTACCTGAATAAAGGTCATTGAAGGAGACCACTCCCACATTTCTCCATCGCATAAAGGTCTGATCTATACTGGAAGGTAAAAATAAGTGATTGTTGCAGATTGGAAGGAAAACAGATGGAGATTTGAGACCAAAGTGATGCCTAAACTGCTTCCATATCTTTAAGGAAGAAAGTACCACAGGATTATTAGTGTGTTGAGAAGGGCGTGTAGAGAGAGGAGCAAAGAGTAAGGCAGGAAGTGAGGATGTAGTGCAAGAGTTAGCTTCAATTACACACCAGTTAATGTCTGGGTGATGATACCATTTTTTAAGCATTTGAATGTTGGCTGCCCAGTAGTATAACAACATATTTGGTAGAGCAAAACCCCCTACCAGCTTGGGTCTCTCCAACATTCTTTTCTGAATCCTGGGAATCTTGCCAGTCCAAATAAAAGAGGATATAATGGTATCCAATGATTTAAAAAAAGATGTTGGTAGAAAAAGAGTGAGTGTCTGAAATAGAAATAAGATACGGGGTAATATGTTCATTTTGATTGTCTCAATCCGGCCAATAAGTGAGATAGGTAGGGCATGCCATCTCTGAAGGTCTGTTTTTATATTCTCAAAGAGTTTCATAAAATTGTTTTTATGAAGAGAGCTAAGTGAATGGGAGATATTAACGCCTAAATATTTAAAGCCACTGGGGGAAAACTGAAAAGGCAGTGTACCTGGAGGGATTAATTTAGCAGACTGGTTGACAGGGAAACAAAGACTCTTAGCAATATTCAATTTGTATCCTGAGAAAGTTCCAAACAATTTAAGTAAATCCACAATTTTATCAATACAATTTAGAGGGTCAAGAATATATAACAATAGATCATCAGCATAGAGTGAGACTCTATGTTCAAGGCCTCCTCTAATTATACCAGAGAAATGTGGGCAAGATTTCAAGGCTATAGAAAGGGGTTCCACGGCTACTGCAAATAATAATGGTGACAAGGGACACCCCTGGCGAGTTCCACGTGTTAGTGGGAAGGGAGGAGATATGTCAGAGTTAGTTTTAACACTAGCCATAGGAGCAGAGTATAAAAGCCGAATCCAAGATATAAATTTAGTTCCAAACCCAAACTTGTGCAATACAGAAAATAAGTACTTGAATTCGACTCGGTCAAAGGCTCGTTCTGCGTCCAATGACACAATCATCTCTGGAGTTGGAGAGGCGGAAGGAGATAGAACCACATTCAAGAGACGACGTACACTAGATGATAACTGACGGCCAAGGATAAAACCTGTTTGGTCTTCTGAAATTATATTGGGGAGACAAGTCTCAAGTCTGCGTGCAAGCACCTTTGCTAAAATTTTAACATCATTGTTAAGTAGACTGATGGGTCTATAACTGCCACATAAATTAGGGTCCTTGTCTTTCTTTAATATAAGGGAAATCAACGCCTGATTGAGAGTTGGAGGTAAAACACCCTGTTCCAAAGAGTCATTATAAACATCCAGTAGTAAGGGTGCTAGCTGAGTAGAGAACTTCTTGAAGAACTCTACTGGATAGCCATCAGGGCCAGGGGCTTTGTGACTACGCATTTGAGAAATGCAGGAGGTGATTTCTTTTAGCTCAAGGGGTTCCTCTAAACTTCCTGACAGGTCTTCACTTAAAGATGGGAATTCTAGGTTATCTAGAAAGGAGTCCATGGACAAACTATCAGAAGGAGGCTCTGATTTATATAGAGTAGAGTAAAAAGAGGAGAATGCTGAATTTATGGAGGCGGGGTCTGTAGTTAGGTTATGGGAAGCATCATAAATTTGTGAAATAAAGCGTGAAGCACATTGGTGTCTCAACTGTGAAGCTAAAAGGCGGCCAGCTCTATCCCCATGCTCATAATACGTTGCTCTTGTACGCTGCAATAGGTATTCTGCCTTCCCAGTGGATAATAAGTCAAATTCAGTTTGTAATTGTAAGCGTTTGGCAGTTAGATCAGGAGTAATTGTTATCGCCTGTTGTCTATCTATGTCAATAATGGCATCGGTTAATTCCTGTTGCTTCAATTTTCTACTTTTAGCCAGGTGTGTACTATAAGATATAATACAACCTCTGATATATGCTTTCAATGTTTCCCATAAGAGAGAAGGAGATACTTGTTCAGATCTATTCATTTCTAAGAAAACATTTATGTTTGTGGAGACATGGTTACAAAAGTCAGAATCAGCAAGCAAACTAGAATTAAGCCTCCATCCCCCTTGATGCCTTGGAGAACTTGATGGCAGGCACAGGCCTAAGATATGGGGGGCATGGTCAGAAATGACAATAGCAGAGTATTGTGCTTTGCTAAGAAAGGGTAGAAGAGTCTTATCAATAAAAAAATAATCAATACGTGAGAAGACCTTATGGACAGCAGAGTAGTATGAGAAATCCTTAGCACTAGGATGTAAAAAGCGCCAGGGGTCAACACAGCCAATTTGTTCCATGAAAGTTGTTAACGTCTTGGACATAGCTGATGGCATCCCTGTTTTAGATTGAGAACGGTCAATAGGGCTAGTGGTGCAGTTCAGGTCTCCACCTAAAATTAATTTGTGAGTATGCAAGTTTGGTAATTGAGAAAAAACATTGGACATGAAACTTGGGCTATCGCAATTTGGTGCATACAAGTTTGCAAAAACCACTGGAGTTTCAAAGAGTAAACCAGAAACTATAATATAGCGGCCATAGGGATCAGAGTGTATCTGATCAGGAGAAAACCTGATTCTTTTATGAATTAAAATAGCCACGCCTCTGGATTTACTGTTAAAATTGGAGTGGAAGATCTGACCAACCCATGGCTTGCGTAGTCTAACATGATCTTCTCTGCATAAGTGAGTCTCTTGTAAAAAAGCTATATCAGTTGAGAGGCTCTTTAAGTGTGAGAGGACTTTACATCTTTTAATTGGCCCACCTAACCCACGTACATTCCAGGTTACTATATTAACTGGGTGTCTATTTGATCCACCTTGCATTGTAGAGGGAGTTGTCATCTAAACCAGGACTTTGAAATCATGAAATACTGAGTGAATCATATGGGATCTACAACAGGGGGGGCACACCCCTACTAAATAGAGAGCAGTGACACAGATCAACAGGAAAAGAATAAAAACAAAACAGAAAAACAAACAATATTGGACTAGACAAAAAAGAGACAATTGGCCTAACACATCACCCACCCCACCCCCACCCCCCACCCCCACCCCCCAACCACAACCACAAACCCCCAAAATTTTAACAATGAGCATAACAGTCAAAAATGTCTGAAGCTCGTCCGCTTGAGCGGCGAGTAGCCAGAGATAGTGGACATACATCCGATTAATCATGTAGTGTTAATCCTGCTCCTGAATGAAATTGCTATTATACCTTGAGCAAACGATAAAATAAGACATAGAAATAAAAATAAACAAGGGTGTAGGGAAATAGCAGACATTGAAACACGATCTGCATGAAGACCACTAGATGGCGACGTTGCTCCTCAAAAAGCACACAAGGCACACATGAATTCCCCACACTCAAATGAAAACAATCTTATGCGCTTGTACTAGAAAACTAAACGTCAAATGACATGTGACTACTATTTTAGATAGAAAGGGCCCTGAACACCTTTATATTAATTCACTGAGGATAAAACTTTCAGATTAACATTACAAAGAACCAGCCAGCCAGGCTGGGAATCACCTGTAAGCACTAGGCAGCAACTTTAAATGGACGAGTCCGCGGGTAAGCCCTCCTCCTCAGCTGCCGTCGACTGTGCACCGCCAGTGGTCGAGACGTGCCGCTGATAGAATGTCTCTGCGTCTTCTGGGGTATTGAAGAAGTGTTCTTTGTTTCTGTAGGTGACGCGGAGACGGGCTGGATATATCATGCCAAACTTGACGTTTTTCTTGTAGAGGAGCCCTTTGACATTGTTAAATGCTGAGCGCTTCTTTGCCACTGCTGCACTGAAATCCTCGAAAATTCTGATTTGGTGACCCTCGTATGAGATATTTTTGTGAGATTTTGCCCACATAACCACAATGTCTTTTTCAACGAATCTGTGAAACCGTACAATCAGAGCGCGCGGTCTCTGTGCAGACTCTCGTGGGGCTGGGCGAGCGACTGCTCGTTTATTGGGCTGATTCTGTAGGGTCCTGTGAGCGCAATCCAGCTCAGGTGGCTCAGACAACGACCCATCGAGTAAAGTGTGGAACATTTTAGACATAAAGCCTCTGCAGTCGCCTCCCTCGATGCCTTCCGGTAGTCCCAGCACACGAAGGTTTTGACGCCTTGATCTTGACTCCAAATCTTCCACCTTTGCTTGGAGCGCTGCATTCTCCTCCAGCAATGAATCCAGTGTAGATTGATGCACGCACACCTCACTTTCGATCTGCGTGATGCGGTCACTGTGGTCGGTTAGACTAGTTTCCATTTCCCTGATTGTGCCAGCCTGGGTGACCAGTGTTGACTCTATCGATTCAACCGAAGAACGAATAGACTCCAACGAGGTGTTCAGGAGAGTAGTTAGTTCGTCGGTCATAGTTTTTCTGAGTTTTTCCAGTTCTGTGACAAGTGCCTCAGTCGTCAGTGGAGCATCCGCCATGTTGCTAGCACTTGCTTTATCCTGGCTTGGCGTCGATCTTCCACCAGTTTTCCCCATTTTGCGCATAACGTATAACTGTATATTACCGTTATATTTCCATATCTCACCAAATGTAAGACACGTGAAGAGTTAAGGTACTTTCGTTAAGTTATAAACTGAAAGGTATCGGAGCTCACGATTCTCGCGTCTTAACACCACATCACGCCAACCGGAAGTCTCGCAAACATCTTTTAAATAGCTTGAAATGGAATAATGGAAAGTACTGAACAGCCACAGGTGAAAAAAGGATTGATTACCCATAAAAGTGGTTAAACTGGACAGAAGAGTGAAATCTAACCAAGCTGTTTCACCCATTTATTACATAGAAATATGTGTTCTAGTCCATTTTTCTACGGACATTTCTTTGGTTTATCAGAGAATGCATGGAACTATTGGAATGCTCAGTGTCTGCCCTTTCCAATGGTAGGTGTATGACAATTGTTGAGTTGCCACCTCGTCCACAACTTCAAGTCAAAGTAGCTGCATGATTTTCTAGCCATCAGAATGAACCTACTTATGAATGCACAATCCATTGTCTCAGAATGGTTTAGTGTGCAAGCCAATGCCATACATCGTTGGAAAGTGTAGATTCTCCTCTTTCAAATGATGTGTATATCATCCGGCATTGTATGGATTGACAAGAGCACACATCAACTTTTGCATGCATGGGGCTCATAGAGGTCATGGGCAATTCTGGACCTCATCTCATCCTGGGAATGAATCTGTAGAACCGCAACTGGCTATTATTAATGCCAAAGGAGTCTACACTTTGATTAGTACACCAGACTAGACACTACCTTACCTTACACTTTGATTAGTCAAAAGTTAGTGATACATTTTGGGCTATTCTATGCATTGTCTATACAAGTAAATCCACTCAACAGTTACTTTTTCCAATATCAAATTGTTTATTTGTTGCATGCATTAATTTCAGAGAACAATAACTCTATACACTGATTTGATACCAGAACTGAAATTGAGAAGGAATAAGCTTAACTGTCAGAAAGAAGCATTGTGGGAAGAAAGTGTGGTGACCCCAAACTTTTGACCGGTAGTGTACATAGAATGTAGACACTACAATAATAGAAATAATAACAGTGAAAGTAACAGTCTAATAACAATGCAAGTGGTAGGTTCCAGGACTGAGGTAGTGCAGGTAAGGTGCAGTCTCTGGTACTGTGTGTGTGTGTGTGTGCGTGCGTGCGTGCGTGTGTGTGCGTGTGTGTGTGTGTTTTTAACAACCAAATGCCCGCGTGCAGGTACAATATTTAATCAGCCTGCAGTCCGAGGTCCTTGGCAGATGCAGCTTGTGATTGAAGCTGGCGTTTAAAAGTGTACACGCCGTCGCCATGTTTTTCTGGCGTGGTTCAGCGGAACAAGTTGACTAATGTCGGCATAATGTCACAAAAAACTCGGAAAAGAACACGCTTTTTTTGGGGGGGGGGGGGGGGGGTTGTTTTGTATTCAGGGGGTCTAAGAAATATAAAAAATACCAATTCCAAAAATGTATATGACATGTTTCTTTCAATTACATTCAATTGAGTTAGAATATGACCACATATCCACCATCTTGGATTCTGGGCGTTTCCACTTCAGAAAAAAAATGGAAACAGGTGGATTTGAAGACTATAGGGTTTGAGGTGATAAAAAAACAGAATTTGGAAAAATCTATATGAAATGTTCCTAAACCTCTTTTTTGGGACAATTGAACCTGCACTATAGGCTACAAAAAGCGTTGCTGGGTTGGAGAACCAAGTTAAGTCTGAGTCACTAGGCTACACAGGTGAATGATCTGCTGGATGATCCACGCTATTTCCCGTTTTTTTCCCCAGGGGATATATCGTAACTTTCAGTCGATGACAGTCGTTGGATAGGCTATAGGCTAACTAGACTATGGATGACTGGTGGTTACCTCAGGAGATACAGTTTGAGTCACTAAAGTTGACAGTCTCAGGGGATATAGGCCCTATCGTAACTTTCAGTCGATGACAGTCGGTGGTGACTACACAAGGAATCAACATCACCACCATCAAATTAATACCACAATTAACAGTTTTGTGATCGACGCTATTTCCCGTTTTTCTCCATAGCCTATCGTAACTTTCAGTCGATGACAGTCGGTGGATATAACTAGAGACTATCGATGACATAATAGTGGTAACCTCAGAGTTTGAGTGATCCACGCTATTTCCCGATTTTTCCCCATATCGTGACAGTCAGTGGATAACTGGACTATCGACGACATAATAGTGGTAACCTCAGAGTTTGAGTCACTAAAGTTGACAGTCTCAGGGGATACACCGTAACTGCGGTCGCACAATTCGATGGGAATCACCCGCGAAAACCGCTGCGAGGGTGTGTGCATGCGTGCGCATGCTCAGTAGCGAAAAGGATCACATGTCGAAGGGTCGCTCATATAGACCAGGGGCTTCTCGGACGGGGTAACATATTTTGTAAGGCTCGGTGCTTTGTTGCTATTACAGAGATGAATACACACCTCCCGCGAAGAGGATTGGTGGGAGAGGAGTAGGCAGGCCTCAAGGTAGTCAGTCGTGGCTCAATGGTTAGAGCACTGGGTTGGCAACCCAAGGGTTCCCGGTTCAATGCCCGACCGAACCACGGCTGAAGTGCCCTTGAGCAAGGCACCTAACCTCCACACTGCTCCACGGGCGTCACTCAGCAGGCAGCCCACTGCTACGGACTAGTGTGTGTACTTCAATGTGATTCACTAGTCCAAATGGGATAAATGCAGAGAAAGAATTTCCCCTAGGGGACCAAAATTGGCTCCAATCCAAAAATTGGCTTATTAAAAAAAAAATGTAGGCCTCCCGGCAGGGGTAGTGACGAAGGCAGAGGGGTAGGCCGGCCCCCTGGCCACGAGGAAGGGGGGTGGGGGGGAGACTTGCCCCAAATTGAAGATGGACGTGGATGACAGGACACCGAGGTTCAGGATATACTTCCACAACAACCAGTGTTTAGACTAACTTGTACGCCTGGTCCGCAAGTTATTACTGGGGGAAATTATAGCATCTTGGATGCCTAAGATGCCTATTCATCTCCACCAACAACAACACATTTGGGAGACAGAAGCATACGCTGGATTGGGAAGAACTGACCATGGCAGATATATTCAGCTATCTATCTCTGATCATTTACATGGGCCTTGTTCATGCACCAGCTCTTACAGACTACTGGAAGAGGTCAGCATTGTATGGCTTCCCGTGGGCGGGCTCAACCATGTCTGGCCGTAAATTCCACCAATATTCATCTGTCTTATCCTGAAGAGGACGAGCTCAATGCGGATCGGAGAGGCAGCCCTGAGTTCGACCGACTTCAGAAGATTAAGCCCCTCTACAACCAAATCCGGCAGAACTGCATGGCCAACTTCCAGCCAGGCCAGAACATCGCCATTGATGTACAGATGGTTGCCTCCCATGCCAGGATAGGAATCAGCCACAGGCACCACCACCACCAGCACCACCTGATGTGCTGCATATACCTCCTCACTTCGGGGAAGATGGAACAGAGGGACGGCGACAGTGTGTGAATTGTAAGCAATAGACACCACTATTATGCACCACATGCAACGTACACATCCATGGTACCCACAAGGAACTGTTGCAAGTACTGGCATATAAAAGGCCAGAGAAACAGGGAATGAGGTCAATAAATTGACCTCCATGAGGGGGGCAAGCCTTCAGGAACTCCCACCCTAGGTGGCTTCAAACCCGGGTAGTCTTAGGAAAACTTCGGTGAAAAGCTCAAAACCTCCAGCTCTGCAGACCTCCAGAGTGAGAACCGGACCTCCGCGGACTGGCAGCCAGAAAACGTGTGCTCTCGATGAGCTTCGTCATGTGTCAGACTCGGTAGGAACGAGACCTCCAGAGAGTGAGTTTTTTGTGCCGAAAAGCTCGCTTCTGATAATTAGAGGAACCCCCTCCATGAACTTGTGTTTTTCGTACTCCCCAAATTAATGGCCGTCAATGGGACCTCCAGAGGGGTTTTTGGCAGTGCGTGTTTTTTGGATCCTTTGAACTGGACTTTTTTTTACAAGACTTGAGGCAAGTTTTTGTTGTGTTTCAGTGGGAGAATTGCTTTCACAGTGGACTACACTGACATTTACTCGGGTTAACATTTATTTTCTCCATTTTCCCCCCCAAGAATGTTAGTGTTTTATTCCAAATATTTTTGTGACAGTACATTTGATTGGTCTTCTGACTATTTAGTGAGTATTTAAGAGTCATGCCTTTCTAACAAGACCATGGATGTTAGTTTAGCACAAACTGGGTAATTGTAACCCCTGCAGTTAAAAATGACAAAAAAGTATAAAATTCTTCTGAGCGTAAAGTGGTTAATATGTTTTTTAAAAGTTAAATTAGAGTCAACAATGACCCCTAACCACCCCCAATGCACAAATGGTTTTGTCTTTCATTACGAAAGGAAAAAAAACCTGCGGCCTCATTCTTCTTCAACTAGTGTGTGTGCCATTGCCAACATACCTCATTGCAAATCACGCGTTGGTGTAGTCGGACTACTTTTTTCAGTAATGAGTAGTCTAACGCAACTACTATTTCAAAACTAGTAGTCAGATTAAAGTTACTTTTCTAAAACACTGTGCGTTACTATTTCTGCTACATAGGCCCGCCTACTTTTTGTTTGAAAAAGCAATGAGCTGTAACGCCTTGATAATCCATAAGCAATGCTTAACAAGCCATTTGTTAATGTGTTGTAAAGCCTTAACAGCTTTTCACTTTAGAACAGTTCCACAAATATACTTCAGTAATGGGTTATAAATCCTTGATAATGCATAAGCAATGCTTAACAAGTCATTTGTTAATGTCCAGAAACATCCATGAGGGGCAGTTACATGGGCCTCAACTTACTGTTTGCCATGTTACCAGTCATCACACACTAACCATTACAAAAGGGTTAATTAAGATTTCACTGATGCTAAAGCAAGAGTTTACAAACCATTACCATACATGCCTAATAGTACTTGTTAATGGTTAGGTGGTAGGAGATAACAAAGAGATAATGTATTTTTTCATAAATAAAGGAGGGTTATCTGACATTTTAATGGTGGTTTATTAATGCTTAGCAGAAAGTTCAATCACCATAAACGAATCATTAATTAAGAGTATGTAATAATTACCAAGAAATATATAATGACTAACTTGTGATTCACTAAGGCTTAACTAGTGTTAAAATAAGGCTTGAATAAGGCTTAACTTTCCTTAGCGAACAGTTACATCAGCACACGCAAACCATTTACTAACGGTAGTAGTTAAAGGATAGTTCCAGCGTAAAATGAAAGTTTCACCATCGATTTCCCATGCCCCAAAATGTATCTAATGATGAGCCATTCCGGGAAATGCCGCGCCGTTATGAAGTACGAATAACGCAGCCAAAGCATCACGGCGGGGCCAATTTGTATATATTATTATATCCCCGAAACGCGGAGCGTCGGGGATGTAATGGTTTTGCGTGCACCGCCGCCGCCGCGTCCGCCGCGTCCGCCGCGTAAGGTCTTTCGTGTTAACGCGTTAACTTTTGAACGGATGTTTGAATTTGTCCCAGATTTGGTGTGTGAATGCTCTAGGGCAGGTTCATGAACTGATTCGAGTTTGGAGGTCAACAATTTCAAGATGGCCGAATTCAAGATGGACGAATTTTTGTTTGGCCCATTACTTCTGACCGGGTGGATGGATTTGTCCCAGATTTGGTGTGTGAATGCTCTAGGGTGGGTTCATGAACTGATTCGAGTTTGGAGGTCAACAATTTCAAGATGGCCGAATTCAAGATGGCCGAATTTTAGTTTGGCCCATTACTCTGACCGGGTGGATGGATTTGTCCCAGATTTGGTGTGTGAATGCTCTAGGGTGGGATCATGAACTGATTAGAGTTTGGAGGTTAACATTTTCAAGATGGCCGAAATCAAAATGGCCGAATTTTTGTTTGGTCCATAACTTCTGACCGGGTGGATGGATTTGTCCCAGATTTGGTGTGTGAATGTTCTAGGGTAGGTTCATGAACTGATTCGAGTTTGGAGGTCAACAATTTCAAGATGGCCGAATTCAAGATGGCCGAATTTTTGTTTGGCCTATTACTTCTGACCGGGTGGATGGATTTGTCCCAGATTTGGTGTGTGAATGCTCTAGGGTGGGTTCATGAACTGATTACAGTTTGGAGGTTAACAATTACAAGATGGCCGAATTCAAGATGGCCGAATTTTTGTTTGGCCCATTACGTCTGACCGGGTGGATGGATTTGTCCCAGATTTGGTGTGTGAATGCTCTAGGGTGGGTTCATGAACTGATTAGAATTTGGAGGTTAACACTTTCAAGATGGCCGAATTCAAGATGGCCGAATTTTTGTTTGGTCCATAACTTCTGACCGGGTGGATGGATTTGTCCCAGATTTGGTGTGTGAATGTTCTAGGGTAGGTTCATGAACTGATTCGAGTTTGGAGGTCAACAATTTCAAGATGGCCGAATTTTTGTTTGGCCCATTACTTCTGACCGGGTGGATGGATTTGTCCCAGATTTGGTGTGTGAATGCTGCAGGGTAGGTTCATGAACTGATTCGAGTTTGGAGGTCAACACTTTCAAAATGGTGGAATTTTTATTTGGCCCATAACTTCTGACTGGGTGGATTGATTTGCCCGGTAACTCCTTAATTTAATGGTTCAGTGAATCTACCATATCAGGTAGGCCTACAGTGTAATAACCAGTGTAACAATATTTAATACCATGTAATACTAGTGTAATACCAGTGTAAAAATAGGCAATACCAGGTACAGTGTAATAACCAGTGTAACAATATGTAATACCATGTAATACTAGTGTAATACCAGTGTACAAATATGCAATACCATGTAATACCACTTACACACAAATAGCCTACATGATATAAGTACAAAATTGGTACATGGTGTCACACTGGTATGACGTGGTATTAAATATTGTTACACTGGTTATTACACTGTACCTAATGTGGTATATCCACTGTAATAGTGAACCATTAAAATAGTGTTACCATTTGCCCCATTTTTTCCTTCATTTTCACAATAGTCATTTGGTTTTAAGCCTATGCACGTCATTGATCTATGTATAGATATTAAATATATTTATTTTATATTTTGTATTTATCATAAACGTTCATGAAAAGGTGGACGGGAGTGGTAGGAATGATTGGGGACTGGAAGCGTCGCGTTTCGGGGATATACCTTAAGCAGTCGAAGGCGACTGCACAGGCAGTCTAGTTTTCTGATGTTTCCCGCTATAAACAACTTCAAAAACGCTACACACTTCATCACAAAGGTCTCGTCAATCAAACCGAGGCACAGAGAAGATAATCGGACCACACAGTCTTTCACTGGCCAGTGTTTTCAGAGGTGTCTCACTGTTGCAACTCTCAGCTGGTTAGGTAGGCTGGTCCGCGGTTCTTACACCGGCTGCGGCCGTAAAATGAAAAGCTGGAACCCTGACCGTTTTCACCGACTGCCACTGTCTAAACCAGCCATATTACGGGAATGGCCTACCTAGCCACCTGATTGAGTAGCCTGCATCCGGATCAGACTAGAGCAGTGGTTCTCAAACTTTTTGTGTGAAGTACCACCTGAGAAAATATTGAGCTCTCCGACTACCACCTTGACAACCAACATTAGAATATCACAGTAATAGTAACGTTTGCCAGTCAATACAGGAGAGGTTCATAATGTTATCAACAGCTATGGTCACATTCAGTGCAAGTTTGTTTTAAACTTCTAGCTTGCCTAGTATTATTCTGCATTATACAGATTCATACAGTCCAATATTACAAAATGTGAGACCAAAGAGATATTTTCGACTGCAACAACTTGATCAGTCTTCAAATCAATGCACAAAAACGAATTCTTCCAAGTACCACCAGAGATGTCTCAAGTACCACCAGTGGTACACGTACCACAGTTTGAGCACCGCTGGACTAGAGAGTTGCAACAGTGAGTGAGACACCTCTGAAAACACTGGCCAGTGAAAGACTGTGTGGTCTGATTATCTTCTCTGTGCCTCGGTTTGATTGACAAGACCTTTGTGATGAAGTGTGTAGCGTTTTTGAGGTTGTTTATAGCGGGGAAACATCAGAAAATAATATTTACAAATTGGCCCCGCCGTGATGCATTGGTTGCGTTATTTGCCAAAAAGCTTCAAATAAGCAAACTCCATAACGGCGCGGCATTTCCCGGAATGGCTCATCATTAGATACATTTTGGGGCATGGGAAATCGATGGTGAAACTTTAATTTTACGCCGGAACTATCCTTTAATGATTAAGAAATAAGAAATAATTCTTACATAATGACTAACTCGTGATTCACTAACGGTTAACTAATGTTAAACTAAGGCTTAACTTGTGCTTAAAAAGGGGTACGTATTACAAAGTGTTACCCATTTCCCTTCTTTCATATTAAATTTACCCTGCTTTGTTTTTGTAACCAGTGGCAGATAAGCTGCTTGTTTTTCTCGACTACGCCACTTGGGGGTGCTACCCCTAGACAACAGCACAGACCCAAAAGGCTTCACAGGTTCGAATGTGCAAAAGTTTGTAAGAATGAGGACAAAAAAGTGTACATTACATTATTACATTACATTGCATTTGGCAGACGCTTTATAACCAAAGCGACTTTCAGAAGAGGACATAATCAAGCCAACATCACAGGCAAATACAAAGTGCACAGGAGATATACAGAACAACAAGTGCAATTACAAAGAGGGGTTCGTTTTTTTTTTTAAATAAAGAGGAAATAACACACACACACACACAAACACACACTCACAAACTAAACTAAACTAAACATCATGTCAGGATTCTGCCCTGGGGCAAGGCCAGTTCAATCATTAGTCTAGTAGATTCTCTCGAAAGAGGAATGTCTTTAGTTGTTTCTTGAAGGCTGCAAGAGAGGTGCTTAGTCTTGCTGCCTCTGGGAGACTGTTCCACCACTTGGGAACCACAACGGAGAACAATCTTGACTGGGAGTACCTAGAGCGACTGGATGGCAGAGCCAAGTGTACAAATACAATGTCTTTATATTTTTCTTCTCAATTCAACAATTTGGAAAATGGAGTCACAAGGCAATTCACAATATTTACTTCATAAATAGATCAATAGAAAAGTTTAATTTAATGTCTTCTTAAATAGTTTTCATTAGGTACCAATGACAATGACAATTTACTAAAATCAAGGGGATCACTATAGGCTACTCCTCCTCACACTCACCAACCACCTGTAGTATAAAGCTGGAGAGGAAAGGGTTTAGAAGGCAGACTAGACAGGAAAGCCACCACCAGTGCACCCAACACCGCAAGTCACTGCAATACTGTAAAAGAGGGAAGAAAAGCAAATTAAAGACAATACACTGCACACTTCAAAGTGGCCTTGTGGATTACTCAGTGGAAATCGATGGTGAAACTTTCATTTTACGCCGGAACTATCCTTTAATGATTAAGAAATAAGAAATAATTCTTACATAATGACTAACTCGTGATTCACTAACGGTTAACTAATGTTAAACTAAGGCTTAACTTGTGCTTAAAAAGGGGTATGTATTACAAAGTGTTACCCATTTCCCTTCTTTCATATTAAATTTACCCTGCTTTTGCCCTGCAGTGGCAGATTAGCTGCTTGTTTTTCTCGACTACGCCACTTGGGGGCGCTACCCCAAGACAACAGCACAGACCCAAAAGGCTTCACAGGTTCGAATGTGCAAAAGTTTGTAAGAATGAGGACAAAAAAGTGTACAAATACAATGTCTTTTTATTTTTCTTCTCAATTCAACAATTTGGAAAATGGAGTCACAAGGCAATTCACAATATTTACTTCATAAATAGATCAATAGAAAAGTTTAATTTAATGTCTTCTTAAATAGTTTTCATTAGGTACCAATGACAATGACAATTTACTAAAATCAAGGGGATCACTATAGGCTACTCCTCCTCACACTCACCAACCACCTGTAGTATAAACCTGGAGAGGAAAGGGTTTAGAAGGCAGACTAGAGAGGAAAGCCACCACCAGTGCACCCGACACCGCAAGTCACTGCAATACTGTAAAAGAGGGAAGAAAAGCAAATTAAAGACAATACACTGCACACTTCAATTCTACTCACTACAAATAAGAAAAATCGAATACACACAGAAAGAGAGAAAGAGTCTGCTCAACTAGTCCTAAGCACTCCATATGGGAGTCAGGTGGAGGAGAGCTAGAGGGGAGAGGAGCTATTCCCACTTTAACCTACTGGAGCTGGATTGCTTGCTGAAATAAATCCAAAATTAACAAAAGACAATTGGGGCAGAACGTGAAACCAAACAAACGAAACAAACTAAAGCAGCAAAAGCGAAGCAGCACAATGCAGCAACACGCAATGCAAACAAAAGACACACAAACACAAAATGACAACCACATCCACACACACACAGTAGTGATTTCACACGCACATGCACGCTCACACAAACACTCACACTGAAGGCAGCTCCAGTAATACACGCCTCTCACGCCAACTGGGAGCTGGGACGCACAAACAGCGACAGTATAGGGAAAATAATAAAAGGCCAGCGACAGCAATCACCCACTCCAGACAAAACAGCAGTAGCGGTTGGGGTTAGACCTCTAAAAGCAAAGGCAGCATGTTAATAGCGTGTTACAGGGATACTTGGCTATAGTGAACATAGCATACAAACTTACCTGTTTGGAGCTGGTCGCGTTGCTTGCCGACTATATATTGGATACACCGTAGGCCTACGTCCGTTTCTGGCATAAGCACACACGTTTCCTGCACGGGTACAAACAGGCATTAGGCTCACCGCTAGCGCCATCATAGCCGACAAGCGTGAAACGTTGGAAACTTACCGCGTTTCCACAAAGCAAGGTGGCAGAGGTAAACAACTGCCCAACCAGCAGGTGAAGCGACAGTACAGCCTCCAAGCTCCAAATGACCAAAAGGAGCTTATGCAAGACACCGATCTGGCATAACCACATGAAGCGACTGCAGTCCAGCACTAAAGACGACAACGCAGCGCAGCTCACAACGAGCGGATAGCGCAGAGGCACAGCCAACTCTTCGGAGCCCAACAGATCCAACGCAGCTGGCTACTACTAGCTCGAAACAAGCCCGAAGTCCGGTGTTTAAATATGACGGGGTGGAACGCTTCACCACTCACAATGGTTCCGTCTCCATCCGCGCTCACCCGTTTACATTTTACAGGCTATTTAACTGTAGGACTACTGGAGTACTATTACAGCGACAGGTTCTGAATCTCTCGCTGAACATGCAACGCGATTGAAATGGAAGCCTTCTTCCATGACGAGACTATCTAACCAATATCATTCAAAAAATCGCGGATAAGCCTACTCATAGTGTTGTATTGCATTTCGGTCATCTAGAAGGGCTACAAAGCTAACTGGTATGTTGTAGCATAATAATTCGCCTACAACATGACACAGTTGGTGCGCAACTATGTGGTGACATCGCTGGGATTTCTAAGAGGCGCTGCGCAAAGACTTGCACGCACACGTGTGTTGCCTGAGTGATGTAGGATAGATTGATAGATGATGCAAACGCAGCTACAGGCAGGGAGAAAGTGAGAGATAGGGAGTTAACCCATGAGAATGAAGAAAAATCTTGTCTTGTATGTACAATAGTCCACACAGCATCGCTAATTTTGGAGGATTCCAAAAACTAAAAGAAAATTGGGTCGCATAACAAATGACAGGGTCAGTCGGCACCGGAACCAAAAGATGTTTTTCTAGGCCTTGTCTTATTTATTTTCTATTTTAAAAAAATGCAAGCCTATTTCAAGAAAAGGTTTGCAGATGTCAGCGTCATTTTTGATGTTGCTCTTAAAATAGGTCAAGGCCTACATGTCAATAAAGTGAGTAGGCTAGGCCTATTGGCAGAACTGGTGATCCTTTTCATGTTATAGGCCTAGGGGGCAGGCCGGGGGCGGGGATCAGCTTCTGCTGAAAGTAACTAAAAGTAATCTAACTTAGTGACTTTTAAAAGCATGTAGTCAGTAACTTAACTAAATTATTTTTTAAAGAAGTAGTCAGTAGTCGGATTACTGTAGGCTATCACAGTAACTGTGGCAACACTGTCCATCATGAAGTGTTATGGGTATATGCATAATACACTATGACTATGATGTGCATTATAAGTTGTTATAAATGTACTCATAATGCGCTATAGATATGGGCTTCATAGAAAGTGTTACCAAAGTTTGTTCTGATGATGCAGGTACTAGCAAAGGCAGGAGAGCAAATGTTTACCAGTCCCTATTTGACAGCCCGCAGATGTGGAAGAGGATGAACTGTGTACATCCTCAAACTGTCTGAACTCTTCCAGGATATTTAGAGGAATATACTAATAGTGTTCTAATAGTGAACTTACTAGAAGTGTATTTCTTAATAACATATTGCAATTGCACTTTTTTAAAGTGCACAATGATTATACTTCACCCAAATGTCTTCGAAGTGTGATTTTCTATAGTGCGCTTTAAAGTAAATCGCTTTAACATATTGCAAGCATACTTTTTCTAAGTGCACCATGATTGTACTTCACCCAAATATCTTCAAAGTGCGCTTACACAAAGTGCCTTTACCCATCATGCACCATCATGCACTGCACCTCTTGGAAATATTACTCATTGTTATATTCTGCGTTTATTGTAGGGGTTTTTATTTTATTTTAAGTGGAACACAGATAATGACCATGTTCCCACCGTCATTGCGACGGTCACGTATATATGTGCTGGTATATAGCCTTATAGGCTCACACTAGTTTCATGGTGGGAGGTAAGACAGAAGTACTTGACCAAACTAAGGATGGCAGATCAAAGTAAGTATTCAAGTGTAGGAAGATGAAATCACTGTGTGGTTTGGAAACCTGACAGTGAAAGTGAAGTCTCAAATAGGCAGACTGACCCGCACTGCACTGAAGGTAGTGGGGGTGAGGGACTACCCCACCCTCCAAGCAATATATGAAGAGTCTGTAGTTAGGCATGCTAGGAAAATAATTGAGGATCCATCACATGTTCTGTACCCAGAATATGATGGGGGAGGCTGCATGCGCGCCAGGCACCTGATTGTGTCTCCACTGATGGAGGGAGAGGGAGAGGATCACCAACTTTTCAACAGCGCTATGCAATGCTAGAAATGCAAAATTCATCTTATTATGAATGCTAACAAATTATGAACCTTTTAACTGTGTGAGTTGAAATAGAGTCGCTTTGCGCATAATAAATGTAGGCTACTAAGCAGAGGTGGAAAGTAACTAATTACTTTACTCGCGTTACTGTAATTGAGTAGCTTTTTTGTGTACTACTTAAACTACTTTTTAAAATTTGTAATTTTACTTTTACTTAAGTACATTTTCTTTCCAGTAATGTACTTCTGTACATTTTACAGCACAAGCTTTACTGAGTAATTTTTTTTTTTTTTTAATCTACAATTCTAGCCTAGTTTATAAAGAGTTGGCGCGTGCGACCTGTCTCTCACTCAAACGATGATGGCTGACATGGAGGCTGACAGTGGAGATTCACTTAACTCAGAGGAAATCAACAGTAGCTGTTCTTCCTCTAACCCAGTGCACCCCTTGCACATCTAGAGGCAGAAAACGCTGATTGTTAAAAAGTAACTTTTTACTTTTACTCAAAGTACATTTTAAATTATTTACTTTTTACTTGTACTTGAGTAGATTTTTTGACTGGTAAATTTACGCGTACTTGAGTACATTTTCAACAGAGTAACAGTACTTGTACTTGAGTACAATATTTTAGTACTCTTTCCACCTCTGCTACTAAGTATGTAACTTGCCCTGTTCATTTTACTCCGGGTTGGAGGTGATGTTGGCCATTGCACTCTGTGTTCAATTCCACACCTGTCACATCATGTGAAGTCAGGGTTTATTTGTTGGAGACAAATTTACAGACACATTTACATACCAGGCATTAAGGCGGAGTCCTGTATCTTGTTGTGTGCCTTGCACACAATGATCCCATGTGCTACATCTATCAATCGAAACTCATTACAGAAGTTTCCATAAGGAAATGAGTTCCTTCATGCAAATGGTTGGATTTGCTCCAAACCTTGTGTGTTGCTACTACATTATTAAGTACAGGAACTGATCAAAGTTTGGAGACCAACACTTTTAAGATGACCAAAAGTTTGGTTGTGTGATAACTTTTGAACAGGTGGATGGATTTGAATACTTTGTACATCCTGTGTGCTTAGACTCTATAATGGAGTCTGCCCGTTTCTCGGAAGCCCCTTTGATCCGACCCATCAATACCCAGTGATCCTACAGCCCATTAGTTCGATGTGTATGTTCCCATTAAATGAAACCCATTCTTCCGATAGGTCAGTGGTTCTCAACCTTTTTTCAACAGACCACATCCTAAGCCTCCCAACGCCCCCTTGATGTATGTATCCTGTACATCACCTGTATCCTTTTCAACGCCCCTCTGAGGCTCCGCAACGCACCCCTGGGGGTGGGGGGGCTGGGGGGATGTAGCGTGCCCGTTGAAAAACACTAAGATAGGTCAATGTTACGACCAAAGCCTATTTTACTAGATCTCTTTCACCTGTTATAAAACCACGAGATCAGGCACGTGCACACATAGACCTGTAGGGGGGCGGTTGCCCCTGCCCTTTTTGCCCTGCCACCGAACTTGCCCTCTTCAGTCCCCCTCCTTTTTTGGGGGGCGATTGCCCCTGCTCTTTTCTGCCCTATTACTGAACGTGCCCTCTCTCCCGCGCCCTTTTTAAAAAGAATAAATAAACAATATCACATGCACTGCGCCCACCCCGAGATTTTGACTACAGACGGGCAGCTCTGTGTTGCTGGCAGACCCGCAATGCACGCAGCTGCGTCACCCCTCCCCCACTAATGGGGTAAAGAAAACAGCCTTGCAGGCTGCCACAAAGTTTTAGACTTTCAGATTCATCCTATTCTAATGTGGACACTGAATGACATGGCATGTGCATGTAATAGGCGTAATGGGAGAATGTTTCAGCTCCATCCATTTTCTGTAGGCCTACTGATTTTAATTCCCTGGTTCATTGTTCAGTCAATAATCACCACCATTTATCATCTTTTACCTACTGTTGTAACTGAGTGTCTATCGGCATATTTTTCAGTGTCTAATTTCCACCGCCTTTCAAAACGTGCATTTCATACCGTCATTCATTTATCAACTTCAATCTGTTTTAGCGACATCTAATAGGTAGCAATCATCACTTGCAAACTGGCTAAATTAAAATATTGTAAAACATTTCTGTAGCATTCAACTCACCAGCATGCAGACTGCATAATGCAGCCATCTCGTTGAGCAACCAACCAGCTCTTCCAACGACGGTAAACTACTGTTTTTATTTCCCTGGTTCATTGTTTAGTCATTTCACATCCATTTGCCATAACTCTTACCTAGCGTTGTAACGAGTGCTAGTATAGGTTGATATGTACGTTTTGAAACATTTCATATAGATTTTTCCATTTGGTGTTTTTTTTAACTTCTAGGACCCCCCCGAATACAAATCCACCTGTTTCCATTTTTTTCGTGAACATTTAGTGGCAAAGTCAAGATGGCTGCCATTGTGTGTAGAAATTTCACCATTAATGCCGTTTTAAGGTTCAATTGAACTGTTTTATAATTCCAGGGCAACATTGAATAGAAAACAAATTATTTTCAATGTTTTCCTTCATTTTTTGTGGCAAAATCCAAGATGGCTGACATAATTTATGGCGAAATTGGCATATTTAATATTTTGAAGTCTATAAAGCCATTGTTGACTTGTTTTGGTGATATTTGTTACATGAATGTGAAGTCAGCCATTACATAAACTAAGCCCATTACAAAATCCAAGATGGAAGACATTTTGTTTAGCAAAATCCACATTAATGTTGCTTTCAGGTCTATAAATCAATAAATGATACTCTACTCTACTCTGACGCCATTCATTTGTGAATTCGAGCACAGAGGATTCCATGCTGGTCCAAATTATTGTTCCAACAACAATTGCTATGAGTCACTTCATGTACAGTAGGCCTACCTATTATGCAGTGCTACCTGTACAGTAATATGCACATTCACTGGATTGGCTGCCTATATCGAGGCAAAGGGCTACAAAGTTGCTTCAAGGTCGGCCTCAGCTTATCTGAAGGCTGTGAAACCGTATGTTCTATCTGGCATGTTGCATTCCTCCAATGCCAACAATCTTACCATGCTCTCTGCTCATAGAACTGGGCTCTCTGGCATGACAGTCAGAGAATATCCTCAACTGTAGTGATGGGTCATACCCTGATATGGTCTTCCCTACGGTAAGCCCACTCATGTGCTTCACACGCTCTGAACGTCCCTCATATAATTCCAAACTTAGGCCTATATCATCCATGGTGTCTAATATTATGCTTCACCCATCAGTAGCATCCATTGAGATCACGTCTCTGTGGGTCTGTTGTGGCTCATCCGGTTGGCATGCCTATGTTGGCCTCATAGCAAGTCATCCCAATTCTGAAGCCATGTGTAGTGAAGAAGAGGAGAGTGGGCTCACACGACTTGGAACCAAGGCCTTCTGTTATTTGAACCCAAACCCAAAGTACTACCATATGTCATGACTCAAGGGGGCTTGGCTGTCCTCCCTGCTGGTTCCTTGGTCTGTCCTCTGTGTTTCAGGTGCAAGATTGGCAGGTGCGCTGACTGCTGATTGCCACACTATCATACACTGACCTTTGTGAGACCTTTGGCATCATGAGGATCCGTATAAGTGGCACAAGTGTGAATCTTTTATGAAAATAATTGACATAAAAATGAAAAGAATCTGGCTCCCTCAATGATGCTGCACATCATGAAGGTGGTCCTCTTGCCCATTATTTTTTACAGTTGTTCAATGAAATGAATTAATAGGATTTTCTTTTACTTTCTGATCAGTCTAGAGAGTTAGTCTAGAGAGCGCACAAGATCTACAGTGTGTCACCCCAAATTCCAGATGCTCTTCCTATGAGACGAAACATTTAATGTACTGACAGTTATGTGCCTATCAAAATATTACCAATAGGCATACAAAATAACACAATAGCTTAATAAACCTGAAAATACCAAATGTTCATATTTTGCTACAATGTTGACCATCTTGGATTTTGCTTCTAAAAATTGTAAACAGATTGTTTTGTTTTCAGAGGGGGTCCTAGAAATATAAAACACAAATTATCAAAGGGGCTAGCTCAGATTTGGGATGAGACACATCAGCTGGCCATATAGAGAGGTAAGCTTACGCAATCGTTTTATAGATGTCATGTTGAATTTTTACACATTTTAAATGATTTTTGAAAAAGTTAATGTAATGACTGACTGAACGGTCCTGTATATATCAAGAATATTAAAAATACTAGAAAAAAACACTGACTTTAGAGACCTCAAAACACCAAACATGTCATTTTGGCTATATGTTAAGTCAGCCATCTTGGATTTTGGTTCTAAAAATGAAGGGGGGAAATAGAATCAGGTAGTTTTGTATTCAGGGGGTCCAAGAGATGCTAAAAAACACCAATTCCAAAAATGTATATGACATGTTTCCTTCCATTACATTCAATTGTGTTAGAATCTGACTGCATATCCGCCATCTTGGATTTTGGGCGTTTCCACTTCGGGAAAAAAATGGAAACAGGTGGATTTGAAGACTATGGGGTTTGTAGTTGATAAAAAACACAATTTGGAAAAATCTATATGAAATGTTCCTAAACCTCTTTTTTCTGACATATCCACCTGCACTATGCCTTCCAGCATGTTTCAGTGTAAATTTCCACCGCGTTTCAACATGCGCATTTCGTAACGTCAGTAGCCCCGTACGACTTTGTTGCGAGCGTTGATGTTGCAAAAGGCACATGAGCGAGAACTTGTTGTCACGATGTGGGTGTTATTAAATACAGCACATCTAAAGTCGGCCACAAATATGAACGAGACGATGAGCTCGCACCAGTTTGCTCTACTAACACACCACGTGTGAGGAGTGGGGGGACAGGCAATGAGGAGGAGCTGAAGTGGGGACCTGCGCAAACTTGTGTAGAGGTGTGAAACAAGACCCATATACACACATGAGTGAGTTGTTGACCAACCAGTTCATGGGCGCGTGACCTCGGAGGCAGTCCACCGACGAGCGTTGAAGGGGATAAGCAACTGCAAAGGTTGCAAGATCTGACTGCAGTCGCACGCATCCCGCGATAATTTGACACCATGTGACATGTCACCTCGTCAACGCAACGTCGACGAAATTTTGAAGTTTGACAGGAAATCTAACCGTCATGCAGCATTTTCATCCAGAATGCATTGCTGTCTGCATGTTCATGTCTGCGTTGATGTCATGTCGAATGTACTTATTCATTTATCAACCTCCATCTGTTTAGCAATATCTAATGAGTAACAAACATCACTTGCAAACTGGCTATTTCAATTCATAGAAGTTTATTTGGTTAGAAATACTGTGTAAAATAGTGATGGCCCTTTGACTCTCCTGATTCGGAGCGTGTTTCGAGTAAATTGAAAAAAACAAAAGACAAAGCTTGTTTCGGAGCTTGATTCGTTGTGCATTGATCACATGATTAGTGACGTTTGAAGCTTCGAAAGTCACGTGATGACTCGAGATGGAATTGAAAGGGTTGCGCATCGAAGCACAGAGGGCCGAAGTTGCTTCAAGAGTTGTGTGCGATTGCGGGATTGTAGTCGGAATAATTCAACGCAGCGCCGTAAAAGCATAATCAAGGAAAGTGTGCTCTACGGCCACTGTAATTTGCCCTTTGAAAAAGTAGCAGTTAAAAGTAAACCGCCATTATACAGTGATTTGTGTAAGTCCGCCCATCTTCAACTGTTTTAGATAACTTGTTTTTTAACACCGTGGAGGAGACTGACCCATGGTGTAGCGGTTAAGGTGCTGCACTCTTATTCATTAGATTGCATGTTCAGTCCCTGGTGTGGGCTAGTTAATGAAACGAGTCCGGCTTTGCCACTCATTTGAAGTTAGATGGAATTAGCGGCATCCATTATAGAATTCTACTGATGTGTCTTAAAAATATTTGCAAACGGTTTTCCAGGATAAAATATTCCAGTTTTGCAATGTAACGTGGTAAATTGTTAGGAGATTTTTATGCCCATGAGTAGGTCTAGTCTATTGTCACAGTTCAGTGACTAAAATACACAATGAAACCCATTAACTTGTAATCAAAAACCAAACGTGAAGGCAATTGTTTTTTTTCTTTTCAAGAATAGGCCATTTATTTATTCGAGCGATTTGTGGTTAAAACTGCAATTCAACGTTTTTGCCAGCAGATGTCATCATAGAGTTTGAATCGATTCAAAGCTCGAACCATTTTTCGAACCAATTCCAATGAAAGCTTCAAAGTTTCAAAAAGCTTCATTTTGCCATTACTAGTGTAAAACAGTTCTGTAACATTTAACAGATCAGGTCACCGGCATGCTGCCACTTCCTCGTTCAGCAACAAGTGAATGTTCCAATCTGAGTAAAATAGAGGGGTGTCCGCCGTTTGGCGGACCAAACCACTTTGAACAGGGGTGTTTTTACTGGTGGGATTCTTTGCAATGTATTTTATAATATGAAAATAAGAAAATGGTTTTACTTGTCTATGTGTTTTATTTGCATTTCTTTGGTTTGTTATTTTGGGCTTTTGTTTTATTTAGTTGATTTGATTTATTTTGTGAAAGGCCCTAGTAACTCAAGTACACCTATACAGGTGAAAAAATAGGCATAAATATTTAAACCCATAATTTTGGTCATCCCCAACATTTTTCAAATTTACAGTCAAGCTCTATGCTATTGTACCACTGTCAAGCCACAGTCCTTTGAATTTATAATGCCTTATGTATACCTTTTTAGGTGGCTATAATACAGTAGGCTACATATGCTTGAAAACTAAGTTGCTCAGTGTGCTTTGTTATTAACTGTTATTAACAGTTATTTTCCTGTTATTCATGTTATGGTGTGATGAAAAGGTGATGGGATAGGAATTTTTTTTTTTTTTTAAATTATACAGTACTGAGTTTTGTAATTTTTAACACTTTTTTAACAATATCGGCATCGGCCGTATGGGGTATCGGAAATCGGGTATCGGCCAAGGGTGATGGAAAAAATATCGGTATCGCATCGGCCATTAAAAAACATGTATCGGTTGACCCCTAGTATGGATTTAACTGGAAATTGATAAAAGTTCTGGGACCAAGAAAACGTTTTAACTAAGGTAAGGTAATTTGATTACTAATTTTGTCCACCACCGCGGCATATTTACTGGGTCATTTGATTTAGCCTGGTAAGATTGTAGCCCTCATGCTTTAAAGTATGTTAGGCTAACGGATGGATGTGTAGCTACACTAGATGGGCTGAGATGTAATTCCGTTTTTTCTTTTACAATTTGTGCTTTAGACGGTGTCCTGGCTCCTCGTGTATTGCGTTTACGTTTCTTGATGGAGAGTACGAAATATGTATGGCATTCCAATGTCAAAACAACAATGGGGTGCCTTTTCAAGATGCAGGAAGAGTAGATGCACTTCTAGTACGACTTTATAAAATTCCTCCGTAGCCCTCCTCCGTTGCGTAATGGTCCACCATCTGACCTCGCGCCCCCTCATCAATTAGGGTTTCAATTGACATCATCCACATCAAATGCCTCAGGTCGCTCACAATTTCACTTGCCATCCCGCGCTAGTTTGTTTTGACAGTTTATTTATCTCCTGTAGTGGGCTACATTTACTGCACCTGTATGCTTCCCAAAACAGAGTGCTTGCTGGCAAAGACGCGCAGTGTTGCGAGCAGTTTCACAGATTCACAGACAGTCAAGAATCATGAGCCAGACACATTTATACATGTTTCTCTCTCTTCAAACATAGCCTACCTCCATAGCCATGCACCTTTTTGACACAGCATTCCTCTTTAGACGGTTTCGTTTAGGTGTTCCATCTCCCTCACTCTTCTTGTAGTCATCATCCTCAAAATGCTGCCTGCACACACGGTAGTCGTGATCCCTCCGGGTGTTTTATGTCATTTTCGTCCACTTCTAATGCTATTAGCCATTCCCGTAATATGGCTGGTTTAGACAGTGGCAGTCGGTGAAAACGGTCGGGGTTACAGCTTTTCATTTTACGGCCGCAGCCGGTGTAAGAACCGCGGACCATGTTTAGCCTACCTAGCCACCTGATTGAGTAGCCTGCATCCGGATCAGACTAGAGCAGTGGTTCTCAAACTTTTTGTGTGAAGTACCACCTGAGAAAATATTGAGCTCTCCGAGTACCACCTTGACAACCAACATTAGAATATCACAGTAATAGTAACGTTTGCCAGTCAATACAGGAGAGGTTCATAGTGGTATCAACAGCTACGGTCACATTCAGTGCAAGTTTGTTTTAAACTTCTAGCTTGCCTAGTATTATTCTGCATTATACAGATTCATACAGTCCAATATTACAAAATGTGAGACCAAAGAGATATTTTCGACTGCAACAACTTGATCAGTCTTCAAATCAATGCACAAAAACGAATTCTTCCAAGTACCACCAGAGATGTCTCAAGTACCACCAGTGGTACACGGACCACAGTTTGAGCACCGCTGGACTAGAGAGTTGCAACAGTGAGTGAGACACCTCTGAAAACACTGGCCAGTGAAAGACTGTGTGGTCTGATTATCTTCTCTGTGCCTCGGTTTGATTGACTAGACCTTTGTGATGAAGTGTGTAGGGTTTTTGAGGTTGTTTATAGCGGGGAAACATCAGAAAATAATATTTACAAATTGGCCCCGCCGTGATGCATTGGTTGCGTTATTTGCCAAAAAGCTTCAAATAAGCTAACTCCATAACGGCGCGGCATTTCCCGGAATGGCTCATCATTAGATACATTTTGGGGCATGGGAAATCGATGGTGAAACTTTCATTTTACGCCGGAACTATCCTTTAATGATTAAGAAATAAGAAGTAATACTTACATAATGACTAACTCGTGATTCACTAACGGTTAACTAATGTTAAAATAAGGCTTAACTAAGGCTTAACTTGTGCTTAAAAAGGGGTACGTATTACAAAGTGTTACCCATTTCCCTTCTTTCATATTAAATTTACCCTGCTTTGTTTTACAGGCTATTTAACTGTAGGACTACTGGAGTACTATTACAGCGACAGGTTCTGAATCTCTCGCTGAACCTTCTTCCATGATGAGACTATCTAACCAATATCATTCAAAAATCGCGGATAAGCCTACTCATAGTGTTGTATTGCATTTCGGTCATCTAGAAGGGCTACAAAGCTAACTGGTATGTTGTAGCATAGTAATTCGCCTACAACATGACACAGTTGGTGCGCAACTATGTGGTGACATCGCTGGGATTTCTAAGAGGCGCTGCGCAAAGACTTGCACGCACACGTGTGTTGCCTGAGTGATGTAGGATAGATTGATAGATGATGCAAACGCAGCTACAGGCAGGGAGAAAGTGAGAGATAGGGAGTTAACCCATGAGAATGAAGAAAAATCTTGTCTTGTATGTACAATAGTCCACACAGCATCGCTAATTTTGGAGGATTCCAAAAACTAAAAGAAAATTGGGTCGCATAACAAATGACAGGGTCAGTCGGCACCGGAACCAAAAGATGTTTTTCTAGGCCTTGTCTTATTTATTTTCTATTTTAAAAAAATGCAAGCCTATTTCAAGAAAAGGTTTGCAGATGTCAGCGTCAAGGCGCCAAGGCCTACATGTCAATAAAGTGAGTAGGCTAGGCCTATTGGCAGAACTGGTGATCCTTTTCATGTTATAGGCCTAGGGGGCAGGCCGGGGGCAGGGATCAGCTTCTGCTGAAAGTAACTAAAAGTAATCTAACTTAGTGACTTTTAAAAGCATGTAGTCAGTAACTTAACTAAATTACTTTTTAAAGAAGTAGTCAGTAGTCGGATTACTGTAGGCTATCACAGTAACTGTGGCAACACTGTCCATCATGAAGTGTTATGGGTATATGCATAATACACTATGACTATGATGTGCATTATAAGTTGTTATAAATGTACTCATAATGCGCTATAGATATGGGCTTCATAGAAAGTGTTACCAAAGTTTGTTCTGATGATGCAGGTACTAGCAAAGGCAGGAGAGCAAATGTTTACCAGTCCCTATTTGACAGCCCGCAGATGTGGAAGAGGATGAACTGTGTACATCCTCAAACTGTCTGAACTCTTCCAGGATATTTAGAGGAATATACTAATAGTGTTCTAATAGTGAACTTACTAGAAGTGTATTTCTTAATAACATATTGCAATTGCACTTTTTCTAAGTGCACCATGATTGTACTTCACCCAAATGTCTTCGAAGTGTGATTTTCTATAGTGCGCTTTAAAGTAAATCGCTTTAACATATTGCAAGCATACTTTTTCTAAGTGCACCATGATTGTACTTCACCCAAATATCTTCAAAGTGCGCTTACACAAAGTGCCTTTACCCATCATGCACCATCATATATGCCCCATCATGCACTGCACCTCTTGGAAATATTACTCATTGTTATATTCTGCGTTTATTGTAGGGGTTTTTATTTTATTTTAAGTGGAACACAGATAATGACCATGTTCCCACCGTCATTGCGACGGTCACGTATATATGTGCTGGTATATAGCCTTATAGGCTCACACTAGTTTCATGGTGGGAGGTAAGACAGAAGTACTTGACCAAACTAAGGATGGCAGATCAAAGTAAGTATTCAAGTGTAGGAAGATGAAATCACTGTGTGGTTTGGAAACCTGACAGTGAAAGTGAAGTCTCAAATAGGCAGACTGACCCGCACTGCACTGAAGGTAGTGGGGGTGAGGGACTACCCCACCCTCCAAGTAATATATGAAGAGTCTGTAGTTAGGCATGCTAGGAAAATAATTGAGGATCCATCACATGTTCTGTACCCAGAATATGATGGGGGAGGCTGCATGCGCGCCAGGCACCTGATTGTGTCTCCACTGATGGAGGGAGAGGGAGAGGATCACCAACTTTTCAACAGCGCTATGCAATGCTAGAAATGCAAAATTCATCTTATTATGAATGCTAACAAATTATGAACCTTTTAACTGTGTGAGTTGAAATAGAGTCGCTTTGCGCATAATAAATGTAGGCTACTAAGCAGAGGTGGAAAGTAACTAATTACTTTACTCGCGTTACTGTAATTGAGTAGCTTTTTTGTGTACTACTTAAACTACTTTTTAAAATTTGTAATTTTACTTTTACTTAAGTACATTTTCTTTCCAGTAATGTACTTCTGTACATTTTACAGCACAAGCTTTACTGAGTAATTTTTTTTTTTTTTAATCTACAATTCTAGCCTAGTTTATAAAGAGTTGGCGCGTGCGACCTGTCTCTCACTCAAACGATGATGGCTGACATGGAGGCTGACAGTGGAGATTCACTTAACTCAGAGGAAATCAACAGTAGCTGTTCTTCCTCTAACCCAGTGCACCCCTTGCACATCTAGAGGCAGAAAACGCTGATTGTTAAAAAGTAACTTTTTACTTTTACTCAAAGTACATTTTAAATTATTTACTTTTTACTTGTACTTGAGTAGATTTTTTGACTGGTAAATTTACGCGTACTTGAGTACATTTTCAACAGAGTAACAGTACTTGTACTTGAGTACAATATTTTAGTACTCTTTCCACCTCTGCTACTAAGTATGTAACTTGCCCTGTTCATTTTACTCCGGGTTGGAGGTGATGTTGGCCATTGCACTCTGTGTTCAATTCCACACCTGTCACATCATGTGAAGTCAGGGTTTATTTGTTGGAGACAAATTTACAGACACATTTACATACCAGGCATTAAGGCGGAGTCCTGTATCTTGTTGTGTGCCTTGCACACAATGATCCCATGTGCTACATCTATCAATCGAAACCATTGAGAGTAAATAGAATGGAGGCCAAAATTCTATTTCATTGTTGAAGCCAAGTTGGAGCCAAGGTTGGACCCAAAAAGACCAAAAAATGGCCAAATCCCATTCATTCCTATGAGAGACATAAAACCCTGTATCTCCCTTAAATGCCACTCCAGGGGGATCATTTTTCGCTCAACTAGTAGGTCCCCTTGCTCTCCAACTTACCAGGGTGGTGATTTTTTGTGGTGATGTTTTATTTTAGAGAGATATTAAAAGTTAAATTGACCAATGAGCATCAGAACATGGTTTGATTGACCGTTAGAAGTCTTGTTGTTGTCCAATCAGCACGTGCGTTTGGCGTTGCTAAGGTGGAATGTAAGTTGGAATGTTCCCAAATCTGGCTTCAAAGCGTTGAATGGCAAATAGCGTTGATTTGGCGTCCATTCTATTTACGGTCAATGATCGAAACTCATTACAGAAGTTTCCATAAGGAAATGAGTTCCTTCATGCAAATGGTTGGATTTGCTCCAAACCTTGTGTGTTGCTACTACATTATTAAGTACAGGAACTGATCAAAGTTTGGAGACCAACACTTTTAAGATGACCAAAAGTTTGGTTGTGTGATAACTTTTGAACAGGTGGATGGATTTGAATACTTTGTACATCCTGTGTGCTTAGACTCTATAATGGAGTCTGCCCGTTTCTCGGAAGCCCCTTTGATCCGACCCATCAATACCCAGTGATCCTACAGCCCATTAGTTCGATGTGTATGTTCCCATTAAATGAAACCCATTCTTCCGATAGGTCAGTGGTTCTCAACCTTTTTTCAACAGACCACATCCTAAGCCTCCCAACGCCCCCTTGATGTATGTATCCTGTACATCACCTGTATCCTTTTCAACGCCCCTCTGAGGCTCCGCAACGCACCCCTGGGGGTGGGGGGGCTGGGGGGATGTAGCGTGCCCGTTGAAAAACACTAAGATAGGTCAATGTTACGACCAAAGCCTATTTTACTAGATCTCTTTCACCTGTTATAAAACCACGAGATCAGGCACGTGCACACATAGACCTGTAGGGGGGCGGTTGCCCCTGCCCTTTTTGCCCTATTACTGAACGTGCCCTCTCTCCCGCGCCCTTTTTAAAAAGAATAAATAAACAATATCACATGCACTGCGCCCACCCCGAGATTTTGACTACAGACGGGCAGCTCTGTGTTGCTGGCAGACCCGCAATGCACGCAGCTGCGTCACCCCTCCCCCACTAATGGGGTAAAGAAAACAGCCTTGCAGGCTGCCACAAAGTTTTAGACTTTCAGATTCATCCTATTCTAATGTGGACACTGAATGACATGGCATGTGCATGTAATAGGCGTAATGGGAGAATGTTTCAGCTCCATCCATTTTCTGTAGGCCTACTGATTTTAATTCCCTGGTTCATTGTTCAGTCAATAATCACCACCATTTATCATCTTTTACCTACTGTTGTAACTGAGTGTCTATCGGCATATTTTTCAGTGTAAATTTCCACCGCGTTTCAACATGCGCATTTCGTAACGTCAGTAGCCCCGTACGACTTTGTTGCGAGCGTTGATGTTGCAAAAGGCACATGAGCGAGAACTTGTTGTCACGATGTGGGTGTTTTTAAATACAGCGCATCTAAAGTCGGCCACAAATATGAACGAGACGATGAGCTCGCACCAGTTTGCTCTACTAACACACCACGTGTGAGGAGTGGGGGGACAGGCAATGAGGAGGAGCTGAAGTGGGGACCTGCGCAAACTTGTGTAGAGGTGTGAAACAAGACCCATATACACACATGAGTGAGTTGTTGACCAACCAGTTCATGGGCGCGTGACCTCGGAGGCAGTCCACCGACGAGCGTTGAAGGGGATAAGCAACTGCAAAGGTTGCAAGATCTGACTGCAGTCGCACGCATCCCGCGATAATTTGACACCATGTGACATGTCACCTCGTCAACGCAACGTCGACGAAATTTCGAAGTTTGACAGGAAGTCTAACCGCCATGCAGCATTTTCATCCAGGATGCATTGCTGTCTGCATGTTCATGTCTGCGTTGATGTCATGTCGAATGTACTTATTCATTTATCAACCTCCATCTGTTTAGCAATATCTAATGAGTAACAAACATCACTTGCAAACTGGCTATTTCAATTCATAGAAGTTTATTTGGTTAGAAATACTGTGTAAAATAGTGATGGCCCTTTGACTCTCCTGATTCGGAGCGTGTTTCGAGTAAATTGAAAAAAACAAAAGACAAAGCTTGTATCGGAGCTTGATTCATTGTGCATAGATCACATGATTAGTGACGTTTGAAGCTTCAAAAGTCACATGATGATTCAAGGTGGAATCAAAAGGGTTGCGCATCGAAGCATAGAGGGTCGAAGTTGCTTCAAGAGTTGTGTGCGATTGCCGGATTGTAGTCGGAATAATTCAACGCAGCGCCGTAAAAGCATAATCAAGGAAAGTGTGCTCTACGGCCACTGTAATTTGCCCTTTGAAAAAGTAGCAGTTAAAAGTAAACCGCCATTATACAGTGATTTGTGTAAGTCCGCCCATCTTCAACTGTTTTAGATAACTTGTTTTTTAACGCCGTGGAGGAGACTGACCCATGGTGTAGCGGTTAAGGTGCTGCACTCTTATTCATTAGATTGCATGTTCAGTCCCTGGTGTGGGCTAGTTAATGAAACGAGTCCGGCTTTGCCACTCATTTGAAGTTAGATGGAATTAGCGGCATCCATTATAGAATTCTACTGATGTGTCTTAAAAATATTTGCAAACGGTTTTCCAGGATAAAATATTCCAGTTTTGCAATGTAACGTGGTAAATTGTTAGGAGATTTTTATGCCCATGAGTAGGTCTAGTCTATTGTCACAGTTCAGTGACTAAAATACACAATGAAACCCATTAACTTGTAATCAAAAACCAAACGTGAAGGCAATCGTTTTTTTTTCTTTTCAAGAATAGGCCATTTATTTATTCGAGCGATTTGTGGTTAAAACTGCAATTCAACGTTTTTGCCAGCAGATGTCATCATAGAGTTTGAATCGATTCAAAGCTCGAACCATTTTTCGAACCAATTCCAATGAAAGCTTCAAAGTTTCAAAAAGCTTCATTTTGCCATTACTAGTGTAAAACAGTTCTGTAACATTTAACAGATCAGGTCACCGGCATGCTGCCACTTCCTCGTTCAGCAACAAGTGAATGTTCCAATCTGAGTAAAATAGAGGGGTGTCCGCCGTTTGGCGGACCAAACCACTTTGAACAGGGGTGTTTTTACTGGTGGGATTCTTTGCAATGTATTTTATAATATGAAAATAAGAAAATGGTTTTACTTGTCTATGTGTTTTATTTGCATTTCTTTGGTTTGTTATTTTGGGCTTTTGTTTTATTTAGTTGATTTGATTTATTTTGTGAAAGGCCCTAGTAACTCAAGTACACCTATACAGGTGAAAAAATAGGCATAAATATTTAAACCCATAATTTTGGTCATCCCCAACATTTTTCAAATTTACAGTCAAGCTCTATGCTATTGTACCACTGTCAAGCCACAGTCCTTTGAATTTATAATGCCTTATGTATACCTTTTTAGGTGGCTATAATACAGTAGGCTACAGATGCTTGAAAACTAAGTTGCTCAGTGTGCTTTGTTATTAACTGTTATTAACAGTTATTTTCCTGTTATTCATGTTATGGTGTGATGAAAAGGTGATGGGATAGGATTTTTTTTTTTTAATTATACAGTACTGATTTTTGTAATTTTTAACACTTTTTTAACAATATCGGCATCGGCCGTATGGGGTATCGGAAATCGGGTATCGGCCAAGGGTGATGGAAAAAATATCGGTATCGCATCGGCCATTAAAAAACATGTATCGGTTGACCCCTAGTATGGATTTAACTGGAAATTGATAAAAGTTCTGGGACCAAGAAAACGTTTTAACTAAGGTAAGGTAATTTGATTACTAATTTTGTCCACCACCGCGGCATATTTACTGGGTCATTTGATTTAGCCTGGTAAGATTGTAGCCCTCATGCTTTAAAGTATGTTAGGCTAACGGATGGATGTGTAGCTACACTAGATGGGCTGAGATGTAATTCCGTTTTTTCTTTTACAATTTGTGCTTTACACGGTGTCCTGGCTCCTCGTGTATTGCGTTTACGTTTCTTGATGGAGAGTACGAAATATGTATGGCATTCCAATGTCAAAACAACAATGGGGTGCCTTTTCAAGATGCAGGAAGAGTAGATGCACTTCTAGTACGACTTTATAAAATTCCTCCGTAGCCCTCCTCCGTTGCGTAATGGTCCACCATCTGACCTCGCGCCCCCTCATCAATTAGGGTTTCAATTGACATCATCCACATCAAATGCCTCAGGTCGCTCACAATTTCACTTGCCATCCCGCGCTAGTTTGTTTTGACAGTTTATTTATCTCCTGTAGTGGGCTACATTTACTGCACCTGTATGCTTCCCAAAACAGAGTGCTTGCTGGCAAAGACGCGCAGTGTTGCGAGCAGTTTCACAGATTCACAGACAGTCAAGAATCATGAGCCAGACACATTTATACATGTTTCTCTCTCTTCAAACATAGCCTACCTCCATAGCCATGCACCTTTTTGACACAGCATTCCTCTTTAGACGGTTTCGTTTAGGTGTTCCATCTCCCTCACTCTTCTTGTAGTCATCATCCTCAAAATGCTGCCTGCACACACGGTAGTCGTGATCCCTCCGGGTTTTTTATGTCATTTTCGTCCACTTCTAATGCTATTAGCCATTCCCGTAATATGGCTGGTTTAGACAGTGGCAGTCGGTGAAAACGGTCGGGGTTACAGCTTTTCATTTTACGGCCGCAGCCGGTGTAAGAACCGCGGACCATGTTTAGCCTACCTAGCCACCTGATTGAGTAGCCTGCATCCGGATCAGACTAGAGCAGTGGTTCTCAAACTTTTTGTGTGAAGTACCACCTGAGAAAATATTGAGCTCTCCGAGTACCACCTTGACAACCAACATTAGAATATCACAGTAATAGTAACGTTTGCCAGTCAATACAGGAGAGGTTCATAGTGGTATCAACAGCTACGGTCACATTCAGTGCAAGTTTGTTTTAAACTTCTAGCTTGCCTAGTATTATTCTGCATTATACAGATTCATACAGTCCAATATTACAAAATGTGAGACCAAAGAGATATTTTCGACTGCAACAACTTGATCAGTCTTCAAATCAATGCACAAAAACGAATTCTTCCAAGTACCACCAGAGATGTCTCAAGTACCACCAGTGGTACACGGACCACAGTTTGAGCACCGCTGGACTAGAGAGTTGCAACAGTGAGTGAGACACCTCTGAAAACACTGGCCAGTGAAAGACTGTGTGGTCTGATTATCTTCTCTGTGCCTCGGTTTGATTGACTAGACCTTTGTGATGAAGTGTGTAGGGTTTTTGAGGTTGTTTATAGCGGGGAAACATCAGAAAATAATATTTACAAATTGGCCCCGCCGTGATGCATTGGTTGCGTTATTTGCCAAAAAGCTTCAAATAAGCTAACTCCATAACGGCGCGGCATTTCCCGGAATGGCTCATCATTAGATACATTTTGGGGCATGGGAAATCGATGGTGAAACTTTCATTTTACGCCGGAACTATCCTTTAATGATTAAGAAATAAGAAGTAATACTTACATAATGACTAACTCGTGATTCACTAACGGTTAACTAATGTTAAAATAAGGCTTAACTAAGGCTTAACTTGTGCTTAAAAAGGGGTACGTATTACAAAGTGTTACCCATTTCCCTTCTTTCATATTAAATTTACCCTGCTTTGTTTTACAGGCTATTTAACTGTAGGACTACTGGAGTACTATTACAGCGACAGGTTCTGAATCTCTCGCTGAACCTTCTTCCATGATGAGACTATCTAACCAATATCATTCAAAATTCGCGGACTACGCGGCTACAGGCAGGGAGAAAGTGAGAGATAGGGAGTTAACCCATGAGAATGAAGAAAAATCTTGTCTTGTATGTACAATAGTCCACACAGCATCGCTAATTTTGGAGGATTCCAAAAACTAAAAGAAAATTGGGTCGCATAACAAATGACAGGGTCAGTCGGCACCGGAACCAAAAGATGTTTTTCTAGGCCTTGTCTTATTTATTTTCTATTTTAAAAAAATGCAAGCCTATTTCAAGAAAAGGTTTGCAGATGTCAGCGTCAAGGCGCCAAGGCCTACGTGTCAATGAAGTGAGTAGGCTAGGCCTATTGGCAGAACTGGTGATCCTTTCCATGTTATAGGCCTAGGGGGCAGGCCGGGGGCGGGGATCAGCTTCTGCTGAAAGTAACTAAAAGTAATCTAACTTAGTGACTTTTAAAAGCATGTAGTCAGTAACTTAACTAAATTACTTTTTAAAGAAGTAGTCAGTAGTCGGATTACTGTAGGCTATCACAGTAACTGTGGCAACACTGTCCATCATGAAGTGTTATGGGTATATGCATAATACACTATGACTATGATGTGCATTATAAGTTGTTATAAATGTACTCATAATGCGCTATAGATATGGGCTTCATAGAAAGTGTTACCAAAGTTTGTTCTGATGATGCAGGTACTAGCAAAGGCAGGAGAGCAAATGTTTACCAGTCCCTATTTGACAGCCCGCAGATGTGGAAGAGGATGAACTGTGTACATCCTCAAACTGTCTGAACTCTTCCAGGATATTTAGAGGAATATACTAATAGTGTTCTAATAGTGAACTTACTAGAAGTGTATTTCTTAATAACATATTGCAATTGCACTTTTTCTAAGTGCACCATGATTGTACTTCACCCAAATATCTTCAAAGTGTGATTTTCTATAGTGCGCTTTAAAGTAAATCGCTTTAACATATTGCAAGCATACTTTTTCTAAGTGCACCATGATTGTACTTCACCCAAATATCTTCAAAGTGCGCTTACACAAAGTGCCTTTACCCATCATGCACCATCATGCAATGCACCTCTTGGAAATATTACTCATTGTTATATTCTGCGTTTATTGTAGGGGTTTTTATTTTATTTTAAGTGGAACACAGATAATGACCATGTTCCCACCGTCATTGCGACGGTCACGTATATATGTGCTGGTATATAGCCTTATAGGCTCACACTAGTTTCATGGTGGGAGGTAAGACAGAAGTACTTGACCAAACTAAGGATGGCAGATCAAAGTAAGTATTCAAGTGTAGGAAGATGAAATCACTGTGTGGTTTGGAAACCTGACAGTGAAAGTGAAGTCTCAAATAGGCAGACTGACCCGCACTGCACTGAAGGTAGTGGGGGTGAGGGACTACCCCACCCTCCAAGTAATATATGAAGAGTCTGTAGTTAGGCATGCTAGGAAAATAATTGAGGATCCATCACATGTTCTGTACCCAGAATATGATGGGGGAGGCTGCATGCGCGCCAGGCACCTGATTGTGTCTCCACTGATGGAGGGAGAGGGAGAGGATCACCAACTTTTCAACAGCGCTATGCAATGCTAGAAATGCAAAATTCATCTTATTATGAATGCTAACAAATTATGAACCTTTTAACTGTGTGAGTTGAAATAGAGTCGCTTTGCGCATAATAAATGTAGGCTACTAAGCAGAGGTGGAAAGTAACTAATTACTTTACTCGCGTTACTGTAATTGAGTAGCTTTTTTGTGTACTACTTAAACTACTTTTTAAAATTTGTAATTTTACTTTTACTTAAGTACATTTTCTTTCCAGTAATGTACTTCTGTACATTTTACAGCACAAGCTTTACTGAGTAATTTTTTTTTTTTTTAATCTACAATTCTAGCCTAGTTTATAAAGAGTTGGCGCGTGCGACCTGTCTCTCACTCAAACGATGATGGCTGACATGGAGGCTGACAGTGGAGATTCACTTAACTCAGAGGAAATCAACAGTAGCTGTTCTTCCTCTAACCCAGTGCACCCCTTGCACATCTAGAGGCAGAAAACGCTGATTGTTAAAAAGTAACTTTTTACTTTTACTCAAAGTACATTTTAAATTATTTACTTTTTACTTGTACTTGAGTAGATTTTTTGACTGGTAAATTTACGCGTACTTGAGTACATTTTCAACAGAGTAACAGTACTTGTACTTGAGTACAATATTTTAGTACTCTTTCCACCTCTGCTACTAAGTATGTAACTTGCCCTGTTCATTTTACTCCGGGTTGGAGGTGATGTTGGCCATTGCACTCTGTGTTCAATTCCACACCTGTCACATCATGTGAAGTCAGGGTTTATTTGTTGGAGACAAATTTACAGACACATTTACATACCAGGCATTAAGGCGGAGTCCTGTATCTTGTTGTGTGCCTTGCACACAATGATCCCATGTGCTACATCTATCAATCGAAACCATTGAGAGTAAATAGAATGGAGGCCAAAATTCTATTTCATTGTTGAAGCCAAGTTGGAGCCAAGGTTGGACCCAAAAAGACCAAAAAATGGCCAAATCCCATTCATTCCTATGAGAGACATAAAACCCTGTATCTCCCTTAAATGCCACTCCAGGGGGATCATTTTTCGCTCAACTAGTAGGTCCCCTTGCTCTCCAACTTACCAGGGTGGTGATTTTTTGTGGTGATGTTTTATTTTAGAGAGATATTAAAAGTTAAATTGACCAATGAGCATCAGAACATGGTTTGATTGACCGTTAGAAGTCTTGTTGTTGTCCAATCAGCACGTGCGTTTGGCGTTGCTAAGGTGGAATGTAAGTTGGAATGTTCCCAAATCTGGCTTCAAAGCGTTGAATGGCAAATAGCGTTGATTTGGCGTCCATTCTATTTACGGTCAATGATCGAAACTCATTACAGAAGTTTCCATAAGGAAATGAGTTCCTTCATGCAAATGGTTGGATTTGCTCCAAACCTTGTGTGTTGCTACTACATTATTAAGTACAGGAACTGATCAAAGTTTGGAGACCAACACTTTTAAGATGACCAAAAGTTTGGTTGTGTGATAACTTTTGAACAGGTGGATGGATTTGAATACTTTGTACATCCTGTGTGCTTAGACTCTATAATGGAGTCTGCCCGTTTCTCGGAAGCCCCTTTGATCCGACCCATCAATACCCAGTGATCCTACAGCCCATTAGTTCGATGTGTATGTTCCCATTAAATGAAACCCATTCTTCCGATAGGTCAGTGGTTCTCAACCTTTTTTCAACAGACCACATCCTAAGCCTCCCAACGCCCCCTTGATGTATGTATCCTGTACATCACCTGTATCCTTTTCAACGCCCCTCTGAGGCTCCGCAACGCACCCCTGGGGGTGGGGGGGCTGGGGGGATGTAGCGTGCCCGTTGAAAAACACTAAGATAGGTCAATGTTACGACCAAAGGCTATTTTACTAGATCTCTTCCACCTGTTATAAAACCACGAGATCAGGCACGTGCACACATAGACCTGTAGGGGGGCAGTTGCCCCTGCCCTTTTTGCCCTGCTACCGAACGTGCCCTCTTCAGTCCCCCTCCTTTTTTTGGGGGGGCGATTGCCCCTGCTCTTTTCTGCCCTATTACTGAACGTGCCCTCTCTCCCGCGCCCTTTTTAAAAAGAATAAATAAACAATATCACATGCACTGCGCCCACCCCGAGATTTTGACTACAGACGGGCAGCTCTGTGTTGCTGGCAGACCCGCAATGCACGCAGCTGCGTCACCCCTCCCCCACTAATGGGGTAAAGAAAACAGCCTTGCAGGCTGCCACAAAGTTTTAGACTTTCAGATTCATCCTATTCTAATGTGGACACTGAATGACATGGCATGTGCATGTAATAGGCGTAATGGGAGAATGTTTCAGCTCCATCCATTTTCTGTAGGCCTACTGATTTTAATTCCCTGGTTCATTGTTCAGTCAATAATCACCACCATTTATCATCTTTTACCTACTGTTGTAACTGAGTGTCTATCGGCATATTTTTCAGTGTAAATTTCCACCGCGTTTCAACATGCGCATTTCGTAACGTCAGTAGCCCCGTACGACTTTGTTGCGAGCGTTGATGTTGCAAAAGGCACATGAGCGAGAACTTGTTGTCACGATGTGGGTGTTTTTAAATACAGCGCATCTAAAGTCGGCCACAAATATGAACGAGACGATGAGCTCGCACCAGTTTGCTCTACTAACACACCACGTGTGAGGAGTGGGGGGACAGGCAATGAGGAGGAGCTGAAGTGGGGACCTGCGCAAACTTGTGTAGAGGTGTGAAACAAGACCCATATACACACATGAGTGAGTTGTTGACCAACCAGTTCATGGGCGCGTGACCTCGGAGGCAGTCCACCGACGAGCGTTGAAGGGGATAAGCAACTGCAAAGGTTGCAAGATCTGACTGCAGTCGCACGCATCCCGCGATAATTTGACACCATGTGACATGTCACCTCGTCAACGCAACGTCGACGAAATTTTGAAGTTTGACAGGAAATCTAACCGTCATGCAGCATTTTCATCCAGGATGCATTGCTGTCTGCATGTTCATGTCTGCGTTGATGTCATGTCGAATGTACTTATTCATTTATCAACCTCCATCTGTTTAGCAATATCTAATGAGTAACAAACATCACTTGCAAACTGGCTATTTCAATTCATAGAAGTTTATTTGGTTAGAAATACTGTGTAAAATAGTGATGGCCCTTTGACTCTCCTGATTCGGAGCGTGTTTCGAGTAAATTGAAAAAAACAAAAGACAAAGCTTGTTTCGGAGCTTGATTCGTTGTGCATTGATCACATGATTAGTGACGTTTGAAGCTTCGAAAGTCACGTGATGACTCGAGATGGAATCAAAAGGGTTGCGCATCGAAGCACAGAGGGCCGAAGTTGCTTCAAGAGTTGTGTGCGATTGCGGGATTGTAGTCGGAATAATTCAACGCAGCGCCGTAAAAGCATAATCAAGGAAAGTGTGCTCTACGGCCACTGTAATTTGCCCTTTGAAAAAGTAGCAGTTAAAAGTAAACCGCCATTATACAGTGATTTGTGTAAGTCCGCCCATCTTCAACTGTTTTAGATAACTTGTTTTTTAACGCCGTGGAGGAGACTGACCCATGGTGTAGCGGTTAAGGTGCTGCACTCTGATTCATTAGATTGCATGTTCAGTCCCTGGTGTGGGCTAGTTAATGAAACGAGTCCGGCTTTGCCACTCATTTGAAGTTAGATGGAATTAGCGGCATCCATTATAGAATTCTACTGATGTGTCTTAAAAATATTTGCAAACGGTTTTCCAGGATAAAATATTCCAGTTTTGCAATGTAACGTGGTAAATTGTTAGGAGATTTTTATGCCCATGAGTAGGCCTAGTCTATTGTCACAGTTCAGTGACTAAAATACACAATGAAACCCATTAACTTGTAATCAAAAACCAAACGTGAAGGCAATCGTTTTTTTTCTTTTCAAGAATAGGCCATTTATTTATTCGAGCGATTTGTGGTTAAAACTGCAATTCAACGTTTTTGCCAGCAGATGTCATCATAGAGTTTGAATCGATTCAAAGCTCGAACCATTTTTCGAACCAATTCCAATGAAAGCTTCAAAGTTTCAAAAAGCTTCATTTTGCCATTACTAGTGTAAAACAGTTCTGTAACATTTAACAGATCAGGTCACCGGCATGCTGCCACTTCCTCGTTCAGCAACAAGTGAATGTTCCAATCTGAGTAAAATAGAGGGGTGTCCGCCGTTTGGCGGACCAAACCACTTTGAACAGGGGTGTTTTTACTGGTGGGATTCTTTGCAATGTATTTTATAATATGAAAATAAGAAAATGGTTTTACTTGTCTATGTGTTTTATTTGCATTTCTTTGGTTTGTTATTTTGGGCTTTTGTTTTATTTAGTTGATTTGATTTATTTTGTGAAAGGCCCTAGTAACTCAAGTACACCTATACAGGTGAAAAAATAGGCATAAATATTTAAACCCATAATTTTGGTCATCCCCAACATTTTTCAAATTTACAGTCAAGCTCTATGCTATTGTACCACTGTCAAGCCACAGTCCTTTGAATTTATAATGCCTTATGTATACCTTTTTAGGTGGCTATAATACAGTAGGCTACAGATGCTTGAAAACTAAGTTGCTCAGTGTGCTTTGTTATTAACTGTTATTAACAGTTATTTTCCTGTTATTCATGTTATGGTGTGATGAAAAGGTGATGGGATAGGATTTTTTTTTTTTTTAAATTATACAGTACTGATTTTTGTAATTTTTAACACTTTTTTAACAATATCGGCATCGGCCGTATGGGGTATCGGAAATCGGGTATCGGCCAAGGGTGATGGAAAAAATATCGGTATCGCATCGGCCATTAAAAAACATGTATCGGTTGACCCCTAGTATGGATTTAACTGGAAATTGATAAAAGTTCTGGGACCAAGAAAACGTTTTAACTAAGGTAAGGTAATTTGATTACTAATTTTGTCCACCACCGCGGCATATTTACTGGGTCATTTGATTTAGCCTGGTAAGATTGTAGCCCTCATGCTTTAAAGTATGTTAGGCTAACGGATGGATGTGTAGCTACACTAGATGAGCTGAGATATAATTCCGTTTTTTTTTTCTTTTACAATTTGTGCTTTACACGGTGTCCTGGCTCCTCGTGTATTGCGTTTACGTTTCTTGATGGAGAGTACGAAATATGTATGGCATTCCAATGTCAAAACAACAATGGGGTGCCTTTTCAAGATGCAGGAAGAGTAGATGCACTTCTAGTACGACTTTATAAAATTCCTCCGTAGCCCTCCTCCGTTGCGTAATGGTCCACCATCTGACCTCGCGCCCCCTCATCAATTAGGGTTTCAATTGACATCATCCACATCAAATGCCTCAGGTCGCTCACAATTTCACTTGCCATCCCGCGCTAGTTTGTTTTGACAGTTTATTTATCTCCTGTAGTGGGCTACATTTACTGCACCTGTATGCTTCCCAAAACAGAGTGCTTGCTGGCAAAGACGCGCAGTGTTGCGAGCAGTTTCACAGATTCACAGACAGTCAAGAATCATGAGCCAGACACATTTATACATGTTTCTCTCTCTTCAAACATAGCCTACCTCCATAGCCATGCACCTTTTTGACACAGCATTCCTCTTTAGACGGTTTCGTTTAGGTGTTCCATCTCCCTCACTCTTCTTGTAGTCATCATCCTCAAAATGCTGCCTGCACACACGGTAGTCGTGATCCCTCCGGGTTTTTTATGTCATTTTCGTCCACTTCTAATGCTATTAGCCATTCCCGTAATATGGCTGGTTTAGACAGTGGCAGTCGGTGAAAACGGTCGGGGTTACAGCTTTTCATTTTACGGCCGCAGCCGGTGTAAGAACCGCGGACCATGTTTAGCCTACCTAGCCACCTGATTGAGTAGCCTGCATCCGGATCAGACTAGAGCAGTGGTTCTCAAACTTTTTGTGTGAAGTACCACCTGAGAAAATATTGAGCTCTCCGAGTACCACCTTGACAACCAACATTAGAATATCACAGTAATAGTAACGTTTGCCAGTCAATACAGGAGAGGTTCATAGTGGTATCAACAGCTACGGTCACATTCAGTGCAAGTTTGTTTTAAACTTCTAGCTTGCCTAGTATTATTCTGCATTATACAGATTCATACAGTCCAATATTACAAAATGTGAGACCAAAGAGATATTTTCGACTGCAACAACTTGATCAGTCTTCAAATCAATGCACAAAAACGAATTCTTCCAAGTACCACCAGAGATGTCTCAAGTACCACCAGTGGTACACGGACCACAGTTTGAGCACCGCTGGACTAGAGAGTTGCAACAGTGAGTGAGACACCTCTGAAAACACTGGCCAGTGAAAGACTGTGTGGTCTGATTATCTTCTCTGTGCCTCGGTTTGATTGACTAGACCTTTGTGATGAAGTGTGTAGGGTTTTTGAGGTTGTTTATAGCGGGGAAACATCAGAAAATAATATTTACAAATTGGCCCCGACGTGATGCATTGGTTGCGTTATTTGCCAAAAAGCTTCAAATAAGCTAACTCCATAACGGCGCGGCATTTCCCGGAATGGCTCATCATTAGATACATTTTGGGGCATGGGAAATCGATGGTGAAACTTTCATTTTACGCCGGAACTATCCTTTAATGATTAAGAAATAAGAAGTAATACTTACATAATGACTAACTCGTGATTCACTAACGGTTAACTAATGTTAAAATAAGGCTTAACTAAGGCTTAACTTGTGCTTAAAAAGGGGTACGTATTACAAAGTGTTACCCATTTCCCTTCTTTCATATTAAATTTACCCTGCTTTGTTTTACAGGCTATTTAACTGTAGGACTACTGCAGTACTATTACAGCGACAGGTTCTGAATCTCTCGCTGAACCTTCTTCCATGATGAGACTATCTAACCAATATCATTCAAAAATCGCGGATAAGCCTACTCATAGTGTTGTATTGCATTTCGGTCATCTAGAAGGGCTACAAAGCTAACTGGTATGTTGTAGCATAGTAATTCGCCTACAACATGACACAGTTGGTGCGCAACTATGTGGTGACATCGCTGGGATTTCTAAGAGGCGCTGCGCAAAGACTTGCACGCACACGTGTGTTGCCTGAGTGATGTAGGATAGATTGATAGATGATGCAAACGCAGCTACAGGCAGGGAGAAAGTGAGAGATAGGGAGTTAACCCATGAGAATGAAGAAAAATCTTGTCTTGTATGTACAATAGTCCACACAGCATCGCTAATTTTGGAGGATTCCAAAAACTAAAAGAAAATTGGGTCGCATAACAAATGACAGGGTCAGTCGGCACCGGAACCAAAAGATGTTTTTCTAGGCCTTGTCTTATTTATTTTCTATTTTAAAAAAAATGCAAGCCTATTTCAAGAAAAGGTTTGCAGATGTCAGCGTCATTTTTGATGTTGCTGTTAAAATAGGCCAAGGCCTACATGTCAATAAAGTGAGTAGGCTAGGCCTATTGGCAGAACTGGTGATCCTTTTCATGTTATAGGCCTAGGGGGCAGGCCGGGGGCGGGGATCAGCTTCTGCTGAAAGTAACTAAAAGTAATCTAACTTAGTGACTTTTAAAAGCAAGTAGTCAGTAACTTAACTAAATTACTAAATTAAATTAAGAAGTAGTCAGTAGTCGCATTACTGTAGGCTATCACAGTAACTGTGGCAACACTGTCCATCATGAAGTGTTATGGGTATATGTATAATACACTATGACTATGATGTGCATTATAAGTTGTTATAAATGTACTCATAATGCGCTATAGATATGGGCTTCATAGAAAGTGTTACCAAAGTTTGTTCTGATGATGCAGGTACTAGCAAAGGCAGGAGAGCAAATGTTTACCAGTCCCTATTTGACAGCCCGCAGATGTGGAAGAGGATGAACTGTGTACAGTGAGTCCAATATGTATTTGATCCCTTGCTGATTTTGCCGGTTTTCCCACTAATAAAGACATGATCAGTCTATAAATGTATGATAATATGTATTCAAACATGGAGAGACAGAATATCAAAAAGAAATTCCAGAGAATAACTTAAATAATATATTTTAATTTATTTGTATTTAATTTAGGCAAATAAGTATTTGACCCCTCTAGCTAAAGAAGATAAAGTGCTTTGTGGCAAAGTCCTGGTTGTCTAGCACTGAGGTCAGATGCTTCTTTTAGTTGATGACAATGTTTGTGCATATAGTAGAAAATATTTTTGCCCATTTTTCTTTGCACATTATCTCTAAAACATGAATAGTTTGTGGCTGTAGCTTGGTAAATGGGAGGTTCAGTTCTCTCCATAGAATTACTATAGGGTTAATATTTGGAGACTGTCTAGGCCACTTCACGACTTAAATATGCTTCTTATTGAGCCACTCCTTCGTTGCTTTGACTGTATGTTGTGTATTATTGTCATGTTGGGAGATCCAAAAATGGCCCACCCTTCAGTGTAGTGGTGGAGGGAAGGATGTTTGCACTCAGGATTGCACATTACATGTCTCCCTCCATCCATTCGTTGACGGTGTGAAGTTGTCCTGTGCCTTGGCCAGACAAACACCCTCAAACCATAATGATACCACTTTCATGCATGATGGTCAGGAAGGTGTTCTTTGGATCATAGACAGCAGTACTCTTTCTCAAAACACATTGAATTGTGATAATGCCAAACAGCTTGATTTTGGTTTCATCTGACTACAGCACCTCCTTATCATATCCTAAAGCAGTCTGATGTCCGTTGGCAAACCTCAAGTGGGACTGCACAGGTTCCTTCTGAAGTAGAGGTACCATGTGTGCACTACAGGATTTTAAACCTCTGTGGCATTAAGTGCTACCAGTAGTTTTCTCAGTGATTTTGGTCCCTGTAGCTTTGATATCATTGCCTAGTTCATCCCGTACAGCTCTAGGGTGATTTCTTTCTGTTCTCATGATTATCAAATCCATACAAAAGGTCAAATCTTGTATAGAACCCCAGACAGGCTGATGGATAGTCATTTTGTATTCCTCACATTTTGGAGGAAATGCATCAACAGCTGGGTCATTAATACTCAGTCTCTTTCTTGTGGCTTTGCAGCCCATTTAATCTTTGTTCAGGTCTAAAATCGTGTCCCTGATATCATTTGACCACTCTTTGGTCTTTCCCATGCTGGTGAGGTTGGAGTGTGACTGATTCACTCATACTATGGACTGATTCTGTTGAATCAATGTGTCTTTTATGCATGTTAGTATGTACAGGTGTCTTTAATTCAGATGACAAGTTGATCGGAAGTGCCCATCTGGTCTGTGGGCCCGGAACTGTAATCAGTTGGCAGGGGATCAAATAATTATTTTGCTCGATGAAATGGAAATAAATTAATATATATTCTCTTCAGTTAATTTCTGGATTTTCTTTTTGATATTCTATCTCTCCATATTAGAATACATATTATCATAACATTTATTGACTGATCATGTCTTTGTTAGTAGGCAAACCAACAAAATCAGCAAGGGATCAAATACATATTGGACTCACTGTACATCCTCAAACTGTCTGAACTCTTCCAGGATATTTAGAGGAATATACTAATAGTGTTCTAATAGTGAACTTACTAGAAGTGTATTTTTTAATAACATATTGCAATTGCACTTTTTTAAAGTGCACAATGATTATACTTCACCCAAATGTCTTCGAAGTGTGATTTTCTATAGTGCGCTTTAAAGTAAATCGCTTTAACATATTGCAAGCATACTTTTTCTAAGTGCACCATGATTGTACTTCACCCAAATATCTTCAAAGTGCGCTTACACAAAGTGCCTTTACCCATCATGCACCATCATGCATGCCCCATCATGCACTGCACTTCTTGGAAATATTACTCATTGTTATATTCTGCGTTTATTGTAGGGGTTTTTATTTTATTTTAAGTGGAAAACAGATAATGACCATGTTCCCACCGTCATTGCGACGGTCACATATATGCAGGGCTCTAAATTAACTTTTTCCACCACCAGCCAATTTGGCTAGTAGACTTTTTTTCTTACTAGCCAAATGGAAGGTCAACTAGCCATTTTTTTTTATCTCACCATAATAAACCATGCGTTAATTATGTTGCTTTTAATTATTCCATTAAACTATATCCTCAACACAGATAAACAATATAAACATTATACTCAACATATTTCACTGTTCAGTTTATTCTATAATTATTTAGTAATTATTTTTATTACCTGCATTTTCATTATTTTTTATTCAATTTCCTCTGAAAACAGTGAATTGCATCACACATGCCTCTCACATACCAGACCTACGCTGGACCATATACTGTACAGACAGCCAAACACTAGCCTATTACACCATCACCCAAACCTCACATGCAGTATAGGCTTACACCTCATACAAACACAGCATGCCTTCAACACACATGTTGCACACATACCAGACTTTCAACATAAACTAGCCAAACACACACAACCAAACACTACAATCCTCATATCCCCCACACAGTATCACTTAAACTTCACACACAGTGGGCCAAATGACATGGACAATGCACAGAAGAGAGGGGTGAGGAGGAGAAGAGGAGGACAGGAGAACACACACACACACACACACACACACACACACACACACACACACACACACACACACACACACACACACACACACACACACACACACACACACACACACACACACACACACACACACGCGCACACACACACGCACACACACACAGTACTAGGCAGTCATGGGTGAGCGGTTAGGGCGTCAGACTTGCATCCCAGAGGTTGCCGGTTCGACTCCCGACCCGCTAGGTTGGTGGGGGGAGTAATCAACCAGTGCTCTCCCCCATCCTCCTCCATGACTGAGGTACCCTGAGCATGGTACCGTCCCACCGCACTGCTCTCCATGGGGCGCCACTGAGGGCTGCCCCCTTGCACGGGTGAGGCATAAATGCAATTTCGTTGTGTGCAGTGTGCAGTGTTCACTTGTGTGCTGTGGAGTGCTGTGTCACAATGACAATGGGAGTTGGAGTTTCCCAAAGGGCTTTCACTTTTTCACACACAGAGCCAACTCAGTGCGATGTGTATGATGTCTACATTGTGTGTTTCTTTATGCAGTAGAGACCTGCATTGGGATTGGAACCCGCTGGGTCCCGCGGGACCCAACGCAAATCTCGCGGGAGCGGGCGGTGTTGGCAAAGCTGCGGGCGGGAGTGGGCGGAGAATTCAAATACAGTGGAGTTGTGCGGGCGACACGGGACTTGACTCACTAGTTTCACGCCGTGTCGGCCGAGAGGGCATGTAGTCTACTTGCGCCTTATGTCATTCAGAATGACCGCTGCCCCACGTTGCAGAAGATAGCTGGTACGTGTTTTCAGTTGAAGTACACCATCAAATTAACTTTAGTAGCCTAAACATATTAGTTATTTAAGCAACAAATTAATTTTGCAAACGACATCCTGATGCAGCCGCATTTATCTTGGCAACTAATTGCACTGTTAAACCTCGCATTTGGTCACCGCTTTCCAGTAGAAAAGGGGGCTGATATTGAAAAAAAAAAGTTAGTCTATTGGCCTAGACCTGTTAGTTGTTAATTGAACTATTTATTTTACTCATAAATAATGCATACAAATAATGTAAACCACTGCTGAATTAGCCAACATATTGCAAATTCATTGCAATCTTGACTACACCCTTATTATAACAGCTCGCAGTGGTCAATGCTGGAGGCCGAGTTGGTCCCGTTATTGAGGCTATATAAGAAGAAGTATATTGTCTATCTACATTATTTGGTCAATTGCAATGTAGGCTATCAGCATATTGCATATACCATACCCTACCCCGATGGGTCCATGTAACGCCTTGCAGTGCTTAGATACAGTGCTTAGATCTTAGATTTTTGTAATCCATTGTAAGTAGTGCCATATGTGTTCGCAGAATTGCGTGCCTTCAGGCATGCACTTAAATTGCCTCTAGCATCATATCCCGCATTGACGAAGTGCTCGTGGATATTTTGGCCTGCGTTTCAATCTGTACTGCAAGTTCTGCGGACGTGCAAGAATTGACAATAAGGTAAACGTTTTTACCATAGAGGGCGGGTGGTGGCTACGTGCATTAAGAGGCTATTTCCATCTGCCACATTGCGATAAACCGACATATTGCAGAACAGATGACGAATTTGAGACTCAGGCCAAAAAAGTCTGAGCTGCCGGTAGCCTAATTTAAATGCCTGGAGAGAAGTAGGCCTACCTTGTTGGAGAAACAAGTGCGCAACCAAGACAAACCACGACTGGCCATGGTTAATAGGTTATATTTTCACTCATCTAATGACATCAAACACAATAGGTCTAAAGAAACAGTGGCACATCTTATCTAATGATCCAACATTTGGAGAATCATTTTCTAACCCCAGAGATTTGCCTATGAAAGATAGAGTAGGCTATCCGACTCACCAGACACATAGCCTACTCCACCTCATAACTGGCTATGTGACCTCCCCTCAGGTATTTCCCCTGCCGTAATTGTGTCAACTGCAACGCTATGAAAAGGCGAGATCTCCCACCCTCGCACTGGAAAAGTTTCTTCAGTGAATGGAAGGATCACACGCTGATGCCGCACGTCTTCAGTTGTTTGTGTGCTGAAATGTCGCTGCGGCTGTGCTGCGTAAAACATGACAATATTAAATCATGCCCCAACTTGGGTACTGTAGTGTGCAGGTTGGCCTATGGCGGAGCCAGTCGTTCTGTCAGATCTGTAGGCTACGTCTCAAGCTGACTTGCCATCCATGTCAGTAGGCATATCTATACAAAACACATCTGGCGCTACTTGAGCCAAGATGTCACAAATTACAATAAAAAAAACAGTTGCCTGTTTTCAGAGTTAGGCTATCTGGAAAATTGAAGTTATGAACCCATCTTTTTCATATCAATTCCGAAAATGGAGCAAAGCACCAAAGCGTTACACGGACCCGGTCGTCGCGATGATGCCAGATGTTGCCGACAGAATTTGTCACCTTTTTGTTCAGCAGAATACCTGCAAAATCTGACGAATACCGGTAATTGGGTTTTTTCTGCCATGTGACTGCAAGTTTTGATTTTTGTTTGTTGGTTTGTGTTAATAAAACGAAATCAAATTTGATTCTATTGGGTTGTCATGCACTGGCATTATGGGTTAGCAGGTCATTCAAGCAGCCTTGTTTAAATATTTAATTAGCCTACATTCGGAGGAAAATAGAAAAAGCTGCAGTTATTTCGCTTATGAAAATGAACGTAGCCTAAACAAAACAGAAGCGCGAAGCCTATTCCAACGCACCAAGAGACCAGCATGCGGGAGTGGGAGTGGACAACACCGCGGGACTGGGCGGGCACGGTGCGCAAGCCCTGCGGGAGCGGGCGGTAATGGTCTAATATTCAGCGGGAGCGGGCGGGAGAGAAACGAGAAAACCCGCCCAATGCAGTTCTCTATTATGCAGCTGCTGCTTCACACCTTTAGGTTCCTGCAGGATTAATACTTGCTTCACTCTACTATCATGCGCTTGGAATGACAATAATTATAGGCTACGCTATGTCTAAACTAGTAGACATCCTATAACATCACGGAGAGCACCAGCTTACTTTGCTACTTTCATAGCGTCGCTAGTTTTTTGTTATCGTTTTTTTTTCACTTACTCGTTCATCCATGTCAAACTCGTGCATGGTCTTTGCGATGGCGTGGGCATTATTAGGAAACGACAACTCCATCGTAGGTTGTTGCGAGGACCTCTCAAATATCAGACGACTTCTGACAGCAGGGCAACACGGTTTTGACAGACAGCTGTCCTGTTACTCCACTCATGCCGTTTTCGCTCCACCACCACCACTCCATTTCAGCGTCACTACAGTTGCAAGTTGCATTCACCGACACATAACCTTGCTCTAACCACTGCCACATTATTTTTCACCCGTCCAAAATCTACAAAACCGAAGTAATCCGCGCTAGTCCGCTCATTGAAAATATTTGATCAACAGTAGTTCCAGCGCGGGCATCTAACACGCAGCCAATGAATGTGAAGCTGCGTTATTGTGATTAACGGCCAGCCAATGGGTGTGGACTACACCATGACGGTAGGCCCAATGATGTTCATGGTATCATGGGTAATGTAGGCGCCGTTTTAACGTTCATCAGACGGCAGTCAGCCACAGATCTGTGGTGGCAGCTGTTTGACGTTCGGGCGCGCGCTAGAGTCTACCGGCCAATTTGGCTAGTGGATGATTTTTTCTACTAGCCAAAATGGATTTTCACCCGCATTTGGCGTGTTGGCGTGTGTTAATTTAGAGCCCTGCATATATGTGCTGGTATATAGCCTTATAGGCTCACACTAGTTTCATGGTGGGAGGTAAGACAGAAGTACTTGACCAAACTAAGGATGGCAGATCAAAGTAAGTATTCAAGTGTAGGAAGATGAAACAAGACTGAGTTAAAGTGATATGTGTACCTGAAATCTCTGTGAACCTGTAATGACTGTGAGTGGCAAACATGCTATGCATGCATATCACTGATGTGACCTGTGGATGTGGTTAATGTACAAGCTCTGAGAAACAGCATGGATTATAGTATTGCATTTATGTTATTTCATGTACTTGGGAGTGTACTGTAAACGTACTTCAAGCATACCTGTTAATATATTTACAATACTTAACATGATATACTTTTTACAGACTTGAAGTGTTCCAATGTAGTCCAAAGAAGCATGAAGTTAATATACTTTTATTGAACTTCAAGTAAAAATAAAATGTCATAGAAGAGTACTCCAGCACACTCTTAATGCCATACGAATGCATGAAAAGTGTGTTTGGAGCATACTTTCAAAAGTATGCTTGTAGTGCACTTAAAGTTGTCCAAAAGCAGTGCCAATTTAACAGCCTCAGTGTGCTGCTGAAGTACTGCTTTAGTAGTGCTTCAGCGCACTAATGGTGCAATGAAGCGCACTTTAAATCGCAGAAAATAGTACACTTTGTACTATACGGTCAAAAAAAGTATACTTTAAGTATATGGGTTTTTCACCTGGGATTGCTTCCCATATCTGTGAACAGCACATCTAACAGTCAATCTGTTTCATATCCATTGTCTGTATTTAAAACTATAATTTATCGTTTATATTAAAACTATAATTAAAAAAAATCTCATCACACAAACATTCTTACAGTTTGAATCACAGCATTCAACGATGGGGGAGGCTGCATGCGCGCCAGGCACCTGATTGTGTCTCCACTGATGGAGGGAGAGGGAGAGGATCACCAACTTTTCAACAGCGCTATGCAATGCTAGAAATGCAAAATTCATCTTATTATGAATGCAAACAAATTATGAATCTTTTAACTTTGTGAGTTGAAATAGAGTCGCTTTGTGCATAATAAATGTAGGCTATTAAGTATGTAACCTGCCCTGTTCATTTTACTCGGGGTTAGAGGTGATGTTGGCCATTGCACTCTGCGTTCAATTCCACACCATGTCACATCATGTGAAGTCAGGGTTTATTTGTTGGAGACAAATTTACAGACAGATTTACATGCCAGGCATTAAGGCGTCAAGGAGTCCTGCATCTTGTTGTGTGCCTTGCACACAATGATCCGTCTTCATTAAATAAAAAACCTGTTTTATCTATGTGCTACATCTATCAATCAAAACTCATTACAGAAGTTTCCATAAGGAAATTAGTTCCTTCATGCAAATGGTTGGATTTGCTCCAAACCCTGTGTGTTGCTAGCACTACATTATTAAAGGGGTATGCCACTATTTTGGGGCTTAATACAGTTAAAATCGTTGGCCAGGGTTTATAAAGGTGGTAAAGTGTCTTATTTTCATGTTAAGCGTTGTCTTGCTTTAAGACAAGTTAAAAGAGGGAATATGTCGCCATGCTACACGGATCCATTGACTTTCACTAGCTTAGCGACATGCTCCCTCTTTTAACTTGTCTTAAAGCAAGACAACGCTTAACATGAAAAACTAGAGTGGGCACTCGGTAGAGCGCAAACCTTCGCCTACGCCACTTATTTTTTTCTGGCCATCTTCAAAGTGTGGGGCATAACATTCTCCAAATGTTGGTGTTAGTTTCATTTAAATCGGACCGGAATATCGTAATATTACATTTTTGGCCCAGTCTTGACCTCTTATTCAATTCAGCATGCACACGTTCTTCTGGCATATAGTGCTTGGCAAAGAAAAACGTTTTTGACCTTTTCGTGACCTTGACCTTGACCTTTGACCCAATCACTCCCAAAAAGTAATCGGTTGTTCCTTGGGTCATGACCAATCATCCCACTAAATGTCATAAAAATCGGCTCAATTTACGTTTTGACCTTTTCGTGACCTTGACCTTTGACCCAATCACTCCCAAAAAGTAATCGATTGTTCCTTGGGTCATGACCAAGCATCCCACTAAATTTCATTAAAATCGGCTCAATTTATGTTTTTGATGTTTTTGTGACCTTGACCTGGACCTTTGACCTTTGACCCAATCACTCCCAAAAAGTAATCGATTGTTCCTTGGGTCATGACCAATCATCCCACTAAATTTCATAAAAATCGGCTCAATTTACGTTTTTGACCTTTTCGTGACCTTGACCTTTGACCCAATCACTCCCAAAAAGTAATCGATTGTTCCTTGGGTCATGACCAATCATCCCACTAAATTTCATAAAAATCGGCTCAATTTACGTTTTTGACCTTTTCGTGACCTTGACCTTTGACCTTTGACCCAATCACTCCCAAAAAGTAATCGATTGTTCCTTGGGTCATGACCAATCATCCCACTAAATTTCATAAAAATCGGCTCAATGTACGTTTTTGACCTTTTCGTGACCTTGACCTTTGACCTTTGACCCAATCACTCCCAAAAACTAATCAATTGTTCCTTGGGTCATGACCAATCATCCCACTAAATTTCATAAAAATCGGCTCAGTTCTGTCTGAGTTATACAAAGTACAAACAAACATTTTGACCTTGACCTTTGACCTTTGACCCAATCACTCCCAAAAACTAATCGATTCTTCCTTGGGTCATGACCAATCATCCCACAAAATTTCATAAAAATCGGCTCAGTTTTGACTGAGTTAGACGAAGTACAAACAAACAAACAAACAGACATATTCACAAATAAATAAATACACGGCGGGCAAAACATAACCTTCTGGCGAAGGTAATAATAATAAATACACGGCGGGCAAAACATAACCTTCTGGCGAAGGTAACTAGAATGGGCACTCGGTAGAGCGCAAACCTTCGCCTACGCCACTTATTTTTTTCTGGCCATCTTCAAAGTGTGGGGCATAACATTCTCCAAATTTTGGTGTTAGTTTCATTTAAATCGGACCGGAATATTGTAATATTACATTTTTGGCCCAGTCTTGACCTCTTATTCAATTCAGCATGCACACGTTCTTCTGGCATATAGTGCTTGGCAAAGAAAAACGTTTTTGACCTTTTTGTGACCTTGACCTTTGACCCAATCACTCCCAAAAAGTAATCGGTTGTTCCTTGGGTCATGACCAATCATCCCACTAAATGTCATAAAAATCGGCTCAATTTACGTTTTGACCTTTTCGTGACCTTGACCTTGACCTTTGACCTAATCACTCCCAAAAAGTAATTGATTGTTCCCTGGGTCATGACCAATCATCCCACTAAATTTCATAAAAATCGGCTCAATTTACGTTTTTGACCTTTTCGTGACCTTGGCCTGGACCTTTGACCTTTGACCCAATCACTCCCAAAAAGTAATCGATTGTTCCTTGGGTCATGACCAATCATCCCACTACATTTCATAAAAATCGGCTCAATGTACGTTTTTGACCTTTTCGTGACCTTGACCTTTGACCTTTGACCCAATCACTCCCAAAAACTAATCAATTGTTCCTTGGGTCATGACCAATCATCCCACTAAATTTAATAAAAATCGGCTCAGTTCTGTCTGAGTTATACGAAGTACAAACACACATTTTGACCTTGACCTTTGACCCAATCACTCCCAAAAACTAATCGATTCTTCCTTGCGTCATGACCAAACATCCCACAAAATTTCATAAAAATCGGCTCAGTTTTGACTGAGTTAGACGAAGTACAAACAAACAAACAGACAAACAAACAGACATATTCACAAATAAATACACGGCGGGCAAAACATAATCTTCTGGCGAAGGTAATAAAAAGGAAACCATACATCCATCCATACTCCATAAAAGACCAGTGCCACAGCCATCCAAACCTACACTCTTGTTGTGTATAGATCTCATGATCTTTGTCTCTCCCATGTGCAGATATGTGCGTCTGGGAGAGGTGGTGGACCACATGTTCCCTCTGCTGTTGAGGTCCAGCACCTCAGACTTCCCCTGCAGTGACACCTACAGCCACTTCACCTACTGGAGGGAGCAGCTCCCCCTTGTGGCCAGCCCTCCACCTGCACCACCCCTTCAGGACGCAAGCGGAACTATCGCCCCCTAGTGGCCAGCCCTCCACCTGCACCCCTGCAGGACGCAAGCTGACTTGCTAAAGGGTACTTCTGCCGAGAAACTGCTGCTTAGGGTGGGATTTGAACCTGCAACCCTCTGATCCAAAAAAATAACCCCCTAACAGTTAGGCCATGTCTGCCACTGCACAGCTCAGCACAGCACATAGCACACAGGACCTCTACCGCTGGGAGAACAAGCGTGTGTCCAGGAGCTTGCAACTGTCAGCTTGTGTCCATTGTTTTCCCATTCACATCACATCGGTCGACGTCAGTTGCTGGCGCACTGAATCGTGGCTCTCTCCGCTGTCCTTCATGGAATGCGCTGCCCCCTTGAGTGGTAGAATTTTCTCAGAATCTCTTCTGTCAGGCACGCCCAGCTTCATAATTTGACAGGAGCAAGCATCTGTATCAGTCGTAACGATACAGTACAGTCTATTTCAGACACGAACTCTGGACTCTTTGGACTATCCTGGTAAAGCTGCCCCTTTAATGCTTCAGTACAATTCTGGGGTGCATTTTTCAAAACCATAGTTGCTGACTTCAGACACCTTCGATTCAGTGCATTTCTTTTTTTTAAATTTCTTTTTTAAAGTGTGTTTTGGGGGCATTTTGGGCCTTTATTATGATAGCAATGTGTGAGAGGAGACAGGAAATGAGCAGGAGAGAGGAGGCCGGACTCGATCCGCGGTCCCCGTGGGCATGCAAGCCCAAATATGATGGGCTTAGCGCGCTGCGCCACCGCGCTGGTGACAGTAAGGTTATAACATAGGCTCTGCACAAAGGGGCTAGACTGTCCCTGATCATTGTCACTAATAATCCAACCCCTCCCTACAGTTCCACTTACCGTATTCCAACTGCCTTTTCCCAGTAGGCTTTCTTCAGTTTCCATGACGCCAGCCCAGCAGGAATATTATCCATACTTTCCCTCCCAAAACAGATGGCTTGTGGTTTTTTTTGGTTGTTGTTGTTAGATCTTCTGTAGTAGGCAAACTGGGGTTGTCCATTTCCCTTCACATTGCACAGATGTTCTCATATAAATAGGTCATACATTTTTGTTTTCTCCTGGCTGCGCGACACTAGCTGCGTACAACTCAACCTCTGATTGTTGGAAATTGCTGTTGGTCAAAAAATTATCTCACGTGGTTGGATGCCAGTGTCGCCCCTCCTCACAACATTGTGTTTATAAACACGGTGAACCCATGTATAGATGAGTATGGATGAGAAAACAATGGAGGAAAACAATGCAGACCAAACAGACTTTTTTTCCTCAGCTTTGCACTGTGACCCGGCATATGTTGTCTCCAATGCTCATATCACGGCTTATACGCCTCAGACGACAAACGTTTTTTTTCATACTACACCATCCAGCTTGTGCGATGAATGATGGTACGTTTACCGACATTGTTCACAGCAGGCATGCTCATCATTTCAGAGACCTTTGTTCTCACGGAAATCTGTGTGCATATGCGTGTGTGTGTGTGTGTTTGTGTACTGTATGTGTGAACAGTAGTGTATGGTAGGCTGTCTAAGCCCAACAATAACATCAAGGAATATATTTAGGAATATATTTATGTATGTACTCACATATTCTACATGTGTAAAAATATTTTGTGCCAAATGGTTTCTTGTGCTACAATTATATCACGATTTGAAGTATCACATTTAGCTTGGATACTGTTACTGTTTTGCTATGGAAACAGTGTTTCCAAAGGTTACTGGAGCTAGTTACAACTAAAGAAGACAAACTTAATTCTATGCAAATAGAGACGTATGTATCCCGCTTTCCGTCCAAAACATGTTTCAAATAATTTCCTTTGTTGTTCGCCTCCCTGTATGCTACTAAGTGTACTTCCTTGAATCACATGGCTTTCAGTTGTTTTTTCTTCAACTATTTCATCCAAAGATAGAAGTTATTGGATCTGAATATGTCTGAAGTGCACTCTAACGGGTACCAGGGTGGAGTTCAAATTCCAATACCTCTGTGTGTGTGTGGTATTTTTTAATAGCGGAAAACTATTCAGTAAAGGTTCAATGCGTAGTCTTCGGAACTCAGACTTCCAATAGAAATACGTAAAAGTTTAATCCAATAGGAATTTGAAGTTTTAGAACAGGCAGCACAAGAATTGATACATAAAATCAACAAAAAATGTTATGATTTGACTAACAAAAATGTTCCAGAGTCAACCTTTAAGATCTCACCCTGGATACAGCACACCTCACGCTTAGGAACAGAGTGTATACTTAATGTAAAGCAGGGGTGGGCAATTATTTTGGCCGAAGGGACACATTGGGTAAAGATATTGACCAAAGGGCCAGATGTCATAGTGTACAGTGACAACTTGTCAGCTTTGCCACTCAAGCGCATTATATGAAAAGGTATTTAAATGTAGCACATGTACTTGGTTAACTTTAAGTTCACAAGACCCCTGTTTTAGGTAGCCATTTTAAGAATGTTGAGTGACCGTATGAAAAGTTGTTTGTCTTGTTAAGTACGTTGTTCGTACTGTTGGTGACAGAGCTTTTTGTGTTGCTGCCCCCACGCTCTGGAACCGTCTACCTGCCAACATACGCCAGGCCCCCACACTGGCTATGTTCAAGAAGCACCTTAAATCCCATCTATTCACAGAAGCATATGGACTTCAACTTCACTGGCCCTTCCCCCTGCCCCTTCTCCCCACCCCCAATGCAAAGCGACCTTGGGTTCCTTGAAAGGCGCTATATAAAACCAAGTCATTATTATTATTATTATTATTATTATTAAAATGCCTCAGCGGGCTCGCCTGATAAACCAGCCTAAATGTGAGACCGGAGTAATTTAGTCTGGCCCCGATGAACGATGCCTCCGATTGCTGATGAGAAATACCTGTTGTTTTTTCAAACTGTGCCGGCGCTCTGACCAATCGGCGATCTTTGCCGTTGATGTGCTTTCCCAACGGTGTTGCGAGCTTCATAGTCACTCCCTGAAAACCCTGCCCGCATTGATTAAAAACAAATCTCTGCATTGTAATTGGTGTTGCCAGACTCAGAGCATAGTGTTCAAAACGTTCTCAGATCCGAGGCCAGACCCACTCGCAGCTGAAAAATTTTGGCGCCCAGTGGGTGGCGCTGGTTTACCAGGCTATTAGCAGGCCGCATGTGTGCTCCCCGGGCCTAAGTTTGCCCACCTCTGCAGTAAAGCCTCTGTGCCTGTCCTGTAATCACCAACACCTCATTTTGCACATGAGCTGAAATCACACAAGCTTAGCACAGCATTCAGAAAGCTAGCTCATTTAAAAACACATCGACAAGAAGGCTCCTGTCAAACTTGAGGCAGAAATATTGTGATTTTGTGTGTGTGTGTGTGTGTGTGTGTGTGTGTGTGTGTGTGTGTGTGTGTGTGTGTGTGTGTGTGTGTGTGTGTGTGTGTGTGTGGAGGAGGAGGGGGGGGTGTTTTGTCTTTTGTGTTTGAGTGTCTTTGGGTGTGAATGGTATTCAGAATATGCACATGTGTATTTATTGCCCAATGACAATTGTCTGTTTTGCGTTCACCTCCTGTCTGTTGATCAGTGCGTAAACCAGATATCTACATGCTGAAATCTGAGCTGTATTGAGTTTGCACTGAGGGCATTTGTGGCATTGCGTACATGTATAGCTATATATAAAGCTGTATATTCAAGGACAATTTAGTGTTCCCACCTTGTGTTACTGAAACATTACATTGCACTGTCTTTAAACAAAAACCTTCACAAATTGATGATGATGATGATGATGATGATGATGATGATGATGATGATGATGATGATGACAATGATGATGACAGTTGTGCGTGTGTGTGTGTGTGTGTGTTCTTCCGTGTTGATAGGTGAGTTTTATTGCCTTATTGTATATGTGTAGGAATAGCATTTTAGCCTAGCATTTTCAGATTTTGTTTTTGTTTTGTTCTGTTTATCAATGCTGTATTTATTTTTTATTTTTTTAACATATTCACAGCCTTCCACATCACCTGTTAGCTACCGGTAGATACAGTATGTTCAATGATCATTTCAGAACTGCAGCATAGCATGAGAGTAACAGTTCTGTCTGCAACAAAAAAAAAAAAACCTGCGTTTGTAATCAACCTTTTATTTTACGTTAAATCTCTTAAATATTTAAGTTGTGGGAAGTGGCCGATGCGCTATGCACAGTTAAGTATGTGGTGTTAATTCAACACGTAGAGAGTTGGTCCAACACCATGAGTATTAAATTCAACTCTCAGAGTGTTTAACAGACACCATAACATGTATTGTGTACCTTTTACTTTTGTTTGGTTTACTTGGTTTCCTATTAGCAAATACTTTTTTTAGACAGTTACAGTATATTACGTGTGTGTCTTTTGATGATTGTACCAGTGACATATTCTTTCTGTGAAAGATCAGATAAGCTGTGTGCTTCCCCTATGGTCAGTCTTACAGTATGGCATTGGTTACATTGACATATAAATAGTCTTGCATGACCACCTTGAGTGTGGTGGAGCTGTTGCGATAGGCTATATTGAAATTGCAGTCGTCATATCTGTATGTATATTAGGATAAATGTCAATAAAAGGCCTATATAAACATATCCTCGCGTGATATTGTTATCCTTTCCATGCACACTGAACAAGAGCAACCAGAGATGGCAACCGGACACCTTGGCCAAAGCGAGACGCACATGATGTTATTGTAGCAATAGCAATAGCTTTTATATATAGCACATTATCATACATAACTGTCATCCAATGTGCGAAAGAGAAAAGAAAGAGAAGAGAGAGGAAAATACATTGTAGAAAGTATTATATATAGTGGAACCACTAAGGACAATCTAAATCAGGAAGATATTCATATAGGCTAATGTGAAATCTTTAATAAAGCTATTTAAGAATAACCACAGCTTTTGTTTCTTTTTTGTTGCTTTGTTTTTTTTTTGCCCAATATTGTGTGCATGCACTTGGCATGCTTTGTACAAAGTGACTTACAACCAAGGATGTAATCACAGCATACAGCACTTGCAGATACAAAGTGCACAGGAAATAAACAAGCAAGAGCAATAGGTGCAAATGCATAGTGGGGTTAGTTGTACACTAGTTGTATACATTAACCCAGGGTTAAAAGTGCACCATGTAGGATTATGGCCAGAGTAGGTATTGCAACTCATAGTGTGAGAGCCTATGTATTTCTGTGGGATTTCAATGTTAATTTTTGGAGACTAGTTGAAATGTGTTCTAGAGTCATTGAACTTTGAGAAAAAATGTGTCTCCATTCCCCCCCCCAGTTTCTTACCTTTCCCCCACCTGATTTTGATATTTTACTGCAATAGACGCACGAGAGGGCACACCTAGATAGGCAAAAAATTTAGATTACTTGAAAGGACTATGAAACTTCTCCAAGTTATTAAGGACATACAACTGAAGATTTTTTGTTTTGGAAGTTTTCTGAATTGTATTTATTTTTATGCATATGAGGCCAAAACTCATGAAATATGCGCATATTTAGGTTACATTTTAAAAGCTACTGTAGGCACATTGGATGGGGCCAGACTTAAACATGTGGGCTCATTGTGATAATACAGTCAAAATACAACTTTCTACAGATGGGTTTGTGGCTATCTGTTTTTGTATGCCCAGAAATCATGAAATACTGTTCTAAGTCCCAAAAAAATGAAAAAACGCCATGTTCTTTTAGAAACCTTGTTCTAACTCAAGATGTGAATGAGATATCAACAAGCCCCTCTATAGAAAGTTGCAGTAGGTGGCTAAGAAGGTTTTCCCCAAGTTAGGTCTGTGTAAGATATCGCCTTTTCCATGCAACAAAAAAGTCATAAAATCGCATTTAGAGAAAAATGTGTAATACGTTTTGGATTGGATTGGATGAATGACATACCCACAAACCCTTTGATACTCAGAAACGGGGTAGATATGAATAAGTCTACCAAGTTTGGTGTATCTGAGTATTAGAGAATTAGGTATTCCATGGATTGATGTTCAGGACGCCTGTGCGCATATTTCATGAACTAGGGCCTAATTTGCATAATAAATAAACAAAACAAAAAAAACAATTCTGAAAACTTCCAATACAAATTTTGTAAGGTTTTATGTCCTGATTTCCTGGTCTAATTTAGTGTTTTGTGGAAAAGTATGCCAATAACGTTCCATAATATCACCTTCTTTAGAGAACAATACTTTTGTTTACATGTGTTGAATGTGTGGGTTTGATGTAAAAATCAGTCTCTATTTTGCCAAATTCATGGTCGTGCTCATACAATTACACAAAATAAGCAACCAAAAGACTTTTAATTACATTTTTCTGTCATTATTTTGAAGACATGTAAATGGAACAAATTCTAAAACAATCTCAAAATCGCCCAAATTTGAGGAAAAATGTCATTTGGGGAGTGCCCTCAGAGTGCCCTTACTGCACACTGTGTGTGTGTGTGTGTGTGTGTGTGTGTGTGTGTGTGTGTGTGTGTGTGTGTGTGTCTGTCTGTCTGTCTGTGTGTGTGTGTGTGTGTCTGTCTGTGTGTGTGTGTGTCTGTGTGTGTGTGTGTCTGTGTGTGTGTGTGTGTGTGTGTGTCTGTGTGTGTGTGTGTCTGTGTGTGTCTGTGTGTGTGTGTGTCTGTCTGTGTCAAAGCCAGTTACAAAGATTAGTCTCTCCCCAATTTCATTTCTCTTTAAAAGTTGCTCAAGTGGTGGAAAATCTAGAGCTATTCCTTTACGAAACATGTAATTTAAAATCACAATCCCTGATCTTTCATGAACGCTTTGTTTTTAAGGTGTAATCTGGATATGATCTGGATTGAACTATTTATCTTGCTGCATATCACTGTATAAACATATGTTGTGCATGCGTGTGTGTGTGTTTGTGTGTGTGTGTGTCTGTGTAAGATGTGGTAGTGGTCAGTGTTGGCGGGGGGTAGGTCAGCATCCTGATGGCCTGCTGTAGACAACTGTTTGTGAGTCTGGTGGATCTGGACCATAGGCTCCTGAGGGCAGGAGGCTGATCAGGTTCTATGATTTGTGAGGGCTTTGCGGGTAAGGCGGGTGGTGTAGATGTCTTGCAGGGAGGGGAGGGGTGCATTGATGATCTTCCCAGCTGAATTCCCTATACGCTGCAGGGCTTTCCTGTTGTAGTCAGTGCAGCTTCCGCCCCATACAGTGATGCAGCTGGTAAGGATGCTCTCAATGGTTCCCCTGTAGAAGGTGGTCCTGATGGCTGGTGGGGCACTGGCGTGCCTCGGTTTGCGCAGGAAGTAGAGGCGTTGCTGAACTTTTTTGGCCTGTGATACTGTGTTGGTGGTCCAGGAGAGGTCTTCACTAATGTGCACTCCAATGAATTTTGTGCTGCTGCTCACTCTCTCCACAGCAGCACCGTAGTAGCAGGTGTTGTCTGTGGCCTCTCTGGAAGTTGACCATGATCTCCTTTGACTTAATGATGTTCAGTAGGAGGTTGTTGTCGCTGCACCATCTGGCCAGGCTGTCCACCTCTGTCCTGTAGTGCGTCTCTTCTCCATGGGAGATGAGACCCACCAGGGTTGTATCGTCTGCAAACTTCACCAGGTGGTTGGTATTGTGTGGGTTGTTTTGCAGTCCTGTGTTAGCAGGGTGAAGAGCAGAGGGCTGAGCACACACCCTTGTGGAGCTCCTGTACTCAGTGTGTTGGTGTCCGAGGTGTTGTGGTCTCTGGCATAGTAGTGTAAGTCCAGCAGCTAGTTGCATAGGTAGGTGCTGAGGCCCAGTTTGTCCAGTTTGCGTATCAGCTGTTGGGGGGTATGATAGCATTGAATGCTTGGCTAAAGTCAATGAACAGCATTCTCAGATATGACTCTTTTTTTCCAGGTGAGGGCTGGGTGTAGAGGGGGGCGCCAGACTGGTAGGGGTCCAGGGTGGGTGGAAGGGTAGACTTGATGTGTGCCATGACCAGCCATTCGAAGCACTTCAAGGTGATGGGGGTCAGTGCTACAGGACAGTAGTCTTCGAAGCAGGATGGGGATGACTTCTTTGGCACCGATATAATGGTGGCGGCTTTGAAGGTGGCTTTAGTGAGGTGTTAAATATGTCAGTGAAGACGTGCTTTAGTTGCTCAGCCCAGTCTTTCAGCACTCATCCAGAGATGTTGTCTGGGCCTGCTGTTTTGTGCAGGTTGATCCTGGTGAGTGCCCTCTCCACGCTATCAACAGGTAGACACAGCGCCTGGTCATGAGGTGGGGGAGGTGTTTTCTGTGGGTGGGTCTTGTTGTTTTCCTCAAAATGTGTGAAAAAGCTGTTTGTTTTATCAGTATGTTAGTTTTCTACTGCATGTCTGTGTGTGTGTGTGTGTGTGTGTGTGTGTGTGTGTGTGTGTGTGTGTGTGTGTGTGTGGTTATACTATCACTATGGTATGAGTGCATGTGTCAGAGAAAGTATTTCAATACATTTAGAATGCTTTTTTAACTGCAGTGTATGTGTGTGTGGGTGATTTTTGTCAATGTCTTATGTATGTTTAGTAACTGCACATTGTAGATTGGTCAAACACCATTTCAAACTTCTGTGCTAATAGATTTTTTATGCTTTTCCTGCTACATAGATTTTTGATATTAAAGTACACTTAACTTGACTTTACTTGACTCTTGTGGCTGTGTTGTGCTCCTTGAGACTGTCATGAGCTATATGCATATACAGTACAAGTCACTTACACTAATGACAGAAATGTGTACATCTTAAGTACAAAAATTGAGATTGCATGCATCCCCCCCCCCTTTTTTTTCCTATTCATTCAGGGTTTTCAAACAATCAGGGTTTTGTGAGTATTCTAACAGTGTAATCCAATCCTCTAAAGTGTAACCTTTCCAAAGATGTGTGATGTTGCATTACAAGTAATGGCATGTTTCCATTAGCATACCTATAACTTACATCTCCAAAAATGTCCGTTTGGAGACTCCAAATGGTACTTTGAAAAACGCCTAGGCATACCCACATATAAAATCATGTAGAGAGCACAGATTTTGAGATTTTGTTTTGAAATTTGAAATGTAAGTTCTTAGAGCATCTCGCCTTGCCTGCATTCTGTCTGTAAACCCTTTCCTTGCAGTAAAAGGTCTGTTTAAGAGATATACATTTTATTTTTTTAGGCGAGGGACAAAAATGTTAAAAAATTACAATCATTTCTTAATCTACATATTTCACCAGAACAATTTACAGTGAATCTGACTAAATATAAAATAACTACAGAATGTCTGCTTTCCAAAAGTGGTCTTATTTTGTCCATAGCACAAAGGGCTGGGTTACAGTTACAATTTCAATTTGGATTGGTTTTTCAGGCAAATCACGAGGAATGTTAAGGGGTTAAAGGCACTAAAAGTCAAAAGAAAAAATGGAGACATGTTTTTTTTCATTCCTTAGACCCTATAGAATGAAGATATAAATGTCTCCAAAAATTAACATCCAAATCCCACAGGCCCCCAAATCAGATACATAGGCTCTCACACTATCAGACAGTTACACGGTAAGACGACAGAAAACAAAAGGACATGTACCGGTATATGTATGTATCTTAGAGCGAGATGAGGGAGTCATCTCTATGTTAGCAGCTCATTGGTGTCGACCTGTGACGAAGATTTTGTAAAATCACTCCTGAAAGGTGGAATTCGCGCTGAGGGCGGGAACGGCCATTGCCTTTATAACGCGGTGCAGAGGTCGTAAATCTCCCTTCATGAGTCACACTTTCTTCGGCTGTAGCGAGTAGGGTGAAGCAGAGAGATGACTCCCTCATCTCACTCTGAGAACCGGGGACATATACATGTCCTTATGGTCTTATTCATAAGAATCGGTTCGTCATTTCTATGGGAGCGTGCGATCACTCCCGGAACACATGCTGACCGACCACATGAGAAGGACATTCAAAAAGGTCCCCTGTATGGGCAGTGCTCCCATCATCCAAGGCCTGTGGGGGGTGATCCCAAAACCAGTGTTGCCAGATTGGGCTGTTTCCCGCGCAATTGGGCTGTGTTGGATGGCCGTGTGCGGGTAAAAATGGCATTTAGCAGAAAAACCCGCCCAATTTTTGCCATAGAAATCAATAGAATTGGGCGGGATTTTGTGCTTTGGGCTAGAAACCATCAGCCTCATCTGGCAACCCTGCCCAAAACCCATGTCCCAGAGGCATAGCGGTCACATCAAGCTGGTAGAACTGGACAAAGGTGCAGGGGTTGGCCCAGTCAGCCGACTCTGACCTGAGCAGGGGCAGTGTTGCCAGATTGGGCTGTTTCCCTCCCAATTGGGCTGCTTGGGTTGGCTGTCTGCGGGTAAAAATGGCATTTTGCAGGAAAACCTGCCCAATTTTGCCCATAGAAATCAATAGAATTGGGCGGGATTTAGTGCTTCCAGGCGGGTTTTGAGCATTTTTTGGGCTGGAAATCATCAGCCTCATCTGGCAACCCTGAGCAGGGGGAGAAAGCCCCTTAGACTCATAAGCCAGCATGATGGCCTGAACCAGCCATTTGGATAGCCTCTGCCTGGACAAAGCAACACCCTTAGAAGGGTTAGCGAAGCACACAAACAGCTGCTCAGTCTTTTAGAAAGTGTGAGTCCTGTCCATGTAAATGAGTAATGCGTGCACAGGGCACAGGTTGTGCTGGTGCCGCTGCTCCGCGGACTGAAAGGGAGGAGCACAAAAAGCTTGAAGCTCTACTATGGGCTCACAGCTGAAAGAGTGTTGCCTTCTGCAAACTGCACACAGGCAGGATTGACTGACAAGGCATGGGATTCACTGACGCGCTTCATCGTCACCAATGCGAGAAGAAGTGCTGTTTTAATGGAGAGGATGCGTAGATCCACTAGCCTGGTGAACCAGCGCCACCCGCTGGACGGCAAAATATTTTGTCTACGGGTGGGTCTGGCCTCGCATAATGATTCAATGAAGCCAGAATGCCATGAATCTGGCAAGCCAATTACAATGCAAAGCTCTTGGAGAGGCTCGATGGGGGACGCAGACAAAGCCTCCAGTACCAGGGTGATGTCCCAAGGGGGCATCGTCTGTCTTGCCATCGGGTGTATGCGATGCGCCTGGCTCCTTTCATGAATCGGAACACCAATGGGTGACTACTAGAGATGATATAAAACCCGGAGGATCCGGTTGGAGAGCCGGGTAAAGACCTCATCCGAACAGACCGGATGGCTGTCGTGCATTGATCCGCCAAAGGCGGGTCAGACGGCATTTCATTAATATGTCAACAAAATGGCAGTTAGGCCTACAGCGCGAGAAATTGTGAAACCGGAATATATCCTCTTTAGTTGACTACAACAGCCATTCTCTAATCTCCCTAGTATGCTGTTCAGTCACGAACACTCACTGAGTAAAACTGAACCAACTCCCGCCTCGTCATTCATCGAGCCTGTTAGATCCGTCCAGCCTGTTGTGGCCAATTGAGTCGCGGATCGCCGTGTGTGTGCTTCTGACTCTGTTGAGGTCTACATTCCTAAATGTTAACAGTGCTCTGCCAACGCTTTAACATCTCAGTCTGTAGGCTACTCTTAGGGAAATTATAGTCTACAGACGTGACTCTACTAGGCCTATCACTCACTGCGTTACAGCGTACAGTCTATAAAGCCACTGCTGTCACTCCCCTCGTCCGAGTCACTCAGCAGCGGCGCCCTCGGCGACTCGGTGAGACGAATCTTGACTGAGTTGTTGGTAGAAGCGAATCCCCTACGGGTCGGATCAACGCTTAAGTTTCGTTTTTGCCACGAGTGTGCGAGTCGCAAGGCAACTCGGCAGCGGAAGCGAGTGGTCATCTGCTGCTCGCCTCCTGACTGTCCCTGTTTAACTAGACTTCTGCTCCCAAATATTTGACTTTTAGTCTTCTTAAATACAAACACACACATCATTTATTGCAAAATCAGGAACATGCCGCTTCACTGCTGCCAAAGGCTGTTCGAGTTGTGGTTGCATGTTTAGTGAGGAGACCCAGGTGGGTCGGATCGCAGCATGAGTTTAGGAACTGTGACATTCATAACGTTTTGTTGATCAAACTGTCTTCCTCTTTGATTTAGCCACGTGAATTGATAAATGGAACAACAAAGGCGAGGCGCATAGCTACTTAACGGCAGGAACTTTTTAAAAAATACATTAATATTATTTATTTTTATTTATTTTAAATAAGTGATCCGAGTGATCCGTCTAATCCGGGTACCCTCCTTGGAATTATCCAATCAATCCGGACGCCTCAAAGATTCGAGTTAAGCACCTCTAGTGACTACCCAGAGTGTTATTACCGAACCCCACATGGCACGCAGAGATGGCGGCCAAGTAAACTTTGAGGTTAGAGAAGGGCTTGCCTTACTTTGGCCATACTACTAAAACAGTAACACTTAACTTGACGCCGGTGTCATACGCATGACATAACAGTGTCATAACATTGTCATAATGCAGTGATGCATGTGTCATCAAATGATTAATGACTTTGTCGTTAAGTGAAATTCACTTATGGTAAAGACAGGCCTAAAAATGTCAACTTTTCATGACCATAAAACATTTATGACATAATGTTTATGACTCGTTCATGGCTGTGTCATGACACTGTTTTGACACTATTATGACACTGTTATATCATACGTATGACGCCGCAGTCAAGTTAAGTGTAACCACTATATATTACATTATTATGTCCCTTAAGAAAATCGACCACGATAAACCATGATTTCATGTTTATTTGAGCATGGTTCGGCACGGTATTAGTTTGACTATGGTTTAACTATAAAATTAGCCATGGTTTTACGAAAGTTTATAATTATTCATTAAATTTACACTTAGCTGCCGCGATTTTTATCTAACGCACATATTGGCGACAGTCCTAAGAGCAATGTGGGGTTAGGTGCCTTGCTCAAGGGCATCTCAGTCATAGATGGAGGTGTAGGGAGAGGTAAGGGTGGGATTCAAACTTGCAACTCTGTGATCTTCAGTTTCTTCAGATCTTTTCAGAAGTTTTCATGGTTTCATAGTTTCACTCAAAATTAACCATGGTTTTTCAAAGCATGGTTTGTGACTATGGTTCAACCATAGACACAAACCATGCTGGGGAAAAAAACCCATGAAAACCATGAATAACCATTATTCATGGTAAGTCAGGAACAATAGGACATGGATATGTCCCCGGTTCTATGAATGAGATGAGGGCGGGACGTCACTTTGCCATACTCCATCGCACAGGCTTTTCCCCTCATGAGTCACACTCTCTACAGATGAAGCAAAAAGGGTGTAGCAGAGAGATGGCTCCCTCATCTCACTCATAGAACCGGGGACATATCCATGTCCTATTGCTCTATTTCGTAAAACTCGGTTCATAATCTCTATGAGAGCCTACAATCTCTCCCGGATTACAGGCCTCGACCGACCATCTGAGTAGGACACTCCATAAGGTCCCCTTCATGAAAGGCGCTCCCGTTACCCTAATGCTGCGAACACACCACTGGTGTTGAAAGAGCTAGAACGCTGCTGACTCCTGCCTGGAAAGCACTGGTCGGGGGCGTTGAACGCGGTAAACGATTCAACCTGAAGCGTTCGGCCAGGAATCTTAACCAACCGAAGCTCGTGTTTTGAAAAATGTGAACACTCCATTGGCTGCCGCCGAGCTCATTACATATTTTCATATGAAGTTCAACTTTTGATGCCCTCGGCTTTTGACGCCCTTGACTCTAGAAACGCTTTTGCTGCTTTTAACACTTCTGCCGCCTGCTCTCCCATATAAAGTCAATTACTTCCGCATATTTCCACACATACAACGCCGGCTGTGTGATCGCGGCATAATGGCCAGTAGTGGACGTACCCAGGACCATATGTCCCAGAGGCAGAGCGTTCACATCAAGCCGGTAGAACCGGACAAAGGTGCAGCCTTGGGGCTGTCTTCCTGAACCCTGTGTTAGCTTGTTTGTCCTCCAGCGGGGCAGGCACAGACGCGCAGTCTTCCCGGGGGTACGTCTTTGTGGTCAGCGCTCGATTAGGGCTTAGACAGTTGGGGGGGGGGTTGGAGCCAAGTAGGAGGCCTGGCGTTTGTAGTTCAAAGTAGGCTTGGCATATGTCGCTTGGCGAGAATAGCCTAGCTGCTGTTCCTTCAGTGCCTCAAACCGCTGTTGGATAGCGTCTATTGCAGTGGAACCAAAGAGGAAATAAACTGGTCCATGACTGCCGACTTATCCTTGTCATTTATGGACGAGAGGTTCAGCCAGGTGTGCCTCAGTCCAACCATGGCTAACGACATGGCACGCCCAGTCGCTTGCGCCGTACAACGCGACGTCCATAAAATAAGGTCAGACGCTGTCCTTGTATCAGCTCTTGGAGCATCGACGAACCTGCCCTCTGCCGGGGCTGTGTACATCTCGGTCCCCAGCGCCCCTAGGTAGGCCGTCAGTAGGGTGGAAGCATTGGGAAGATGATCTGTAAGATCTCGTCCAGAGGCTAGCAGCAAAACGATCAGACTTGTGCGGCAGCTTAAACCGCCCCCAGGGAGGGGGCTATGTGATTAGCCAGAGTGCACTCCATCTGTGGAAGGTTATCCCACACGCCAAATGTACCTTCCATGTTTAGCATGGCGAAATCGCCAAATGGGGGCTCTGGACGAAATTGGGCGTTTCCACGAGATAATATCTGGAAATGGAGGGAGCACCTCCTGGACAGGGGGCACCGCCTTGGGGAGATAGAATCCATCCAAGAGCGAGCGCTGTTTTTGAGGAGGGGCCTCAGGCCATGCGGCAGAAAGCATGGCGTGTGTCTCCCAAGGAAGCATTGACCTCCACTTCAGAGTCCGCGTCAGAGCATGCCAGAACACGAGTCGTCCGGATCCTCTCTGTCGTCAAATGAATCCGTAGCCGGTAACGAGACAGCGTCAAGTAGGGCATCATTGTCAGGGGTAGTGGACCGCTGCACAACGAGCTGCGCAGTTACAGGGGGCTGCCTAATACCTCAAGTAAACCAACGTAAACATCTCCGAGACTCATCATTGTGCGTGATTGTATTCTCAAACACTTCAGCTCTGATTATACAAAAGTTGTTTCAAAGTAGGCTGATTTGTGAGTGCGCTGAGCACTCCGGGAAGTTGTAGGTGACCACCCCCAGTTAATCGGGCCCCCAGATAATCGTCATTGTAGCTAATGGGGATTCAACATATAAACAAACCTATTGTCAGAAGTGTACTTGGAAATGTTGCCTAGTCAGCATTATGAAATAATATTCATTGGTGGCTTTTTATAAAAGCAGTCCTGAAAACAATGTGCAAAGACTGTCAGGGCAGCCGATCACTGATCAGGAATATTTATGATGAAAATACCCTCTTTTTCTCCCCCCTTTCCCCCCTTCTTTTCCCCCTTAGTTCTCTCTCTTTTTCCTTTCCCTCCTCCTTCTTACAGTCCATTATTCCCCTCTCCGGACTCTACATCCGGTCAGGGCAGCTGCAGCTTGCATTTTCCTCTGTGGTAACAATTAAAAGCGTCGTGTATTAATTCTTATCCGATCAATTGCACCATCCACCACTTTATAATTATTCTGAAATGGGAATATTCCTCTTCCTGCAACGAAACTCTCACATGATTTCAGAACCGGAAGGAGACTTGCACTTGTTTTCAAATCAAAGCGCCAGTGTGATATACTGCAAGGTTAGCATTACTAAATGCTATTACATGCTTAGTAATATTGTTATAATGTTTTCAGTAGTTTACCACGGCTATTTTAGAGAAGATTATTACTTCATATATGGGAATATCGTCCATCGACTGTTATGGGCTTTCGCAGGCGCGCACAGACCAACAAGTGGTAAGTGAGAGGCTGCTTATAAAGTTGTTTTGTAACGTTCCCATGCCAATAATGTGTGAACCAGGCATGTGGTTTTGATGGTAAAGCTTGTGGCTTTGTTGTTTATAAAGCAGTGTCGCGTTTCTGCAGTGTGCAATTTGTGGTTTTACGTGGAAGGTTTAGAAATTGCCCCTTGGATACCATGTATTTGGCTAGAATGACAGGCAGCGTAAGTAGCGCAATCTTCTCACAGAGAGCGCCGAATTGCACCAATTTTTGCCTACGGTCATTATTTGACCACCTCTAGCAATGGGATTTCATATCAAATGCCCCGGAGTGGTCCTTTAACACAAAGAAGAGGCAAAAAAGCATGAGAGGGAGTTAAACTGACTGCTGTCATTACATAAAGGCAGATCAGCATTTTCACAGGTAATGGGGAACTGCCCATTTCTTCTTTCACAAATGAATACGTTAATTTATGCTGCCTAACAAAACCGATAGGACTACAACAGAAGAAATTCAGCTGAACACATAGATTTGCAAACTCTACCGAAATTAGGCCTATTTGCATGTGGTCTATCATTGATTTGGGCTAGAGCAACGGTTCCCAAACTTTTATCCTTGCACACCCCCTTGTTCATTTCAATGTGGTTCGCGCACCCCCTAAGCGAATGTGTTGGTGTGCTGATGGCCACTTACTGTAAGGTTTCACTGCACAAATCCTCACAAATTATGCAGTCATTTGGGGAATCCTCATTTCCAATAGAAATGATGTGTCTTCAAGCATACAATTCACCATAAAATTAAAAACTACTTCAATTGGGCAATGCCATTTCCCAATTCAGATCACGCACCCCCTCGTAGCAGGCCACGCACCCCCAGGAGTACACACACCACAGTTTGGGAAACCCTGGGCTAGAGCATTTTATGGTGTTGCATACAAACCTAGGCCTTCACAAACTTAAGTTTCCAAATGACCAGTGATATAAGTGGTACATTTAAAATACAAATGAAACTGTATCAAAAGCTTAGTCTTATTTATTTAAATGGAATGCTTCAACCATTCACCATTTCTAATGGGCCTGGACAAAAAAGGAGAGAGAGAGAGATGGAGCGAGTCAAGCTGTCATTGTGTTAAAAAAAAGGGCTCCTGCTCCTTCAAGAAGGCAAGAAGGCTCGTCTTTTTTGCCTGGCCAGAATCTGAAGGGGGTGAAAGTGAAGTGGGGAAATTAGTTTACCCACAGGCACGGGTGCCGTGAGGGGGGGAAAGGTGGTACAGATTCTAAGGGCCCAACAGCACTGACAGGGCCCTTGGAAGGATGCTGATAACATAATTTGTCATTGTGGGGGCCCAAAATTTGAATCTGTCATGGGTCCCCACATTTTTAGCGGTGCCCCTGCCCACACGATATTTAAGTAACCCGACTGTTCTTCTCAGAATGCCAGCAAGAGAAGTTATAACTGGAAACTAATTTCGTTTGGCAAACTTTTTTACCACATGCAGAAACCGTTATATGAGTTTACCAACATGGACATTGCTGCTGTGCTGTTACTCAACCTATTGAGGAAGAAAGATTTAGTGTGTGAAGACATGAGTTTGACAATCTTCAAAATGCATTTGCCACACAAAATGCTTTGCAACTAGCAAGATTGTAAATAAGCAGGTTTAGAAACACCACTGTTATTTGTGTTCCATGCAATGAACTTCTGTCTGTGGGTATGAAACACGAAAAATTAAAATAAAGTCACTTATTTCTGTCAGTGTGTACACTTCTTTTTGCAACATCTATAGAATAGAAAATAACTACATCTGTGTTTTCCTCAGTGATTTCAGCTTGGCTTTCGACATTACAGACCTTCACGAGTTGTTTATGATGCTGCAGGCCATGGTCATTACATCTACTCTATGTCAAGACAAACAGGCCTACTTCACAGTGACTAGACCCAGGGATGACTGGAGCACTCAGCAACTTTTTTCCCCCCGACTCTGAGGAAGGCGCAGGTGCGCCGAAACGTCAGTCACTTTATGCACCAAAATAAAAAAACCTCTAAAAAGTTGCTGAGTGCTCCAGTCATCCCTGGGTCTGGTCACTGTGAAGTAGCCCAGCTAGTCTTGACTTGATACTGCTGTCCTCGACTGTGAGCACCAGCAAGGCTGAAGCGCAGACATCCCCTCTTGGAAACCTACACTACTACATCAACTCTAGTATCTCAGTATATACGTACTGGTCCAGTGTTGCCAGATTGGGCTACTTGGGATGCGCGTCTGCGGGTAAAAATTGGCCATTTGGTGTTTTTTGTTGTTTTTTCGGCCGTTTTGGGCCCATAGAAGTCAATGTAATTTGTTGAATTAGGGCGGAATTTAGCGCATTTTGACGTTTTTTTTTTAGAACCTTTTTGGGCGGGATTTGATCAGACACATCTGGCAACACTGCTGGTGTCCTTGTGGGACAACAGTCAGAGTAAATTGCATTTGGAGCTTCACAGCACTGTACATCAGGGGTCCCCAAACTGGGGTGCGAGGCCTGCCACAAAGGGGTGCGCGAGCTGAATAGAGTACTGGCTGATATGTGTTTTTTACAGAATTAATGAACATTACATGTTGTTTGGTGAATTGTATGCTGGAAGGATCCATCTTTAAGTCTCTTTAATAACTCCTAGACTTATCATGCAACAAGTTCCATTGTAATGATGGCAGAAAAAATGTCAGGTCTATTGGAAATGAGTTTTGCTAAAAATGTGCGGTTGTGCAACATTCACTTAGGGGGTGCGCGAACCACACTGAAATGTAAAAGGGGGTGCGCAGGGAAAAAAGTTCGGGAACCACTGCTGTACATCCTTGAGAGTGTCACTACGAATTCCATCACAGTGTTGGATGGAACCACAGGCACAGAGGAAAGACTGGACGGTTACCACCAAATAAAAATAGCTTTCCAAGTCTAATCATGTTGATTCATTGCATTGCATTACATTACATTACATTTGGCAGATTATTATGCTGCATTCAATTAGTTAGCCTGGTTATCATCGACTTTCAAATCTCTTAGAGACTTGGTCTGACCAAGAGCATAACTATTAACATTTCCCAAATGGCATAGTTGACCTGCCTCCCTTGGTTTGATAAAGGTTGTAAGCTTCCTGAGAAAGTGGGAGGAGTTCCCGATTTGTTCGGGAACTCAGAAAACAATATTGTATTGCTCTTGGCCTGACTAGAGGCAACTCTGAAGGTGTTGCATCAATAGGAGGGCATGACCTGGCTAGCAATTAGTAAACCATTATTCAGTTAAGACAAAGAATAGGCAAAAAAGTACGAGAGGGAGTTAAACTGACTGTTGTCATTACATGAAGCCAGATGGGCATTTTCACAGGTAATGGAGAACTGCCCATTTCTTCTTTCACAAATGAATATATTAATTTATGCTGCCTAACAAAACCGATAGGCCTATAAAAGAAAAAATTCAGCTGAACATATAGATTTGCAAACTCTACCGAAATTAGGCCTATTTGCATGTGGTCTTCCTCACGTTATTTCCTGGTCAACCAGTAGCCTGTAAGTAACAGGCACCAACAGACACCATTGATTTACAAAGGCAGATACTTTGCTGCTGTGCGTAACGCGCCCGCTCCTGAAAAATGATACAATATGTAACAAGTTCTAGTTCTACCAGCGGAACTTGAGTGGCTGGCTAGTCACAATTAGAGGAAGAGATAGAGAGGTCACTAAGTCCCTGCGGTAGCCATGGTGATGATGATGGTGATGATGATGATGGTGGTGGTGGTGGTAGTGATGGTAGTGATGGTCTTTTTATCTTTTTAACTTTTTAACTTACTTATTTATTATTGTCCTAGCCCCCTCTCCTCCTTTTTATGAAGCTGCTAATGCACTTTTTACAATGCACTTTCACTTTTACTAATGTACTTGTTGTTGTGGTTTTTAACAGAGACATTTATATTTTCCCCTAACATCTTTTTAAATTATTTATCCTGTGTTGTTGTATGTACACTGTCTACTGTCTCTGCACAATCTGTATGTTACTGCTGCAACAAATGAATTTCCCCATGGCGGGATTATTAAAGGCATACTTACTTAGGTGCATATGAGAGAGAGATATGCTGCAGATATGCTGTATCACAGATGTGCTGTACATAGAATACATTACAATGTCTTCATTTTGAAATGCTTTATTGAGTCGAGAAGAAGAGTAACTTCATTCATCTCGTAGGAAATAAAGGAATACATTTTTGATTATTAAGGAAAAGGATGATGTGTGACACATGACAATGACAATTCAAGATAGTTAATTGATGTCAATGTTTGAACCCTGCACACTGTAGATGTCATTGTTAACATATAGGATGTCAGAGATACAGTGAAACGCATTATTGTTCAATTGTGTGCTAAGAAAAATCATTGATAAATGCTGAATTCGAAAGACAGAAACAAATATGCTGCAGAGTTTATTGAATGCAGTCATAGATCTGGTCATTCTTCAAGATGATCCAGAGGTGCCCCAAGTCAAAGGACACGTGTTTAGCTTGACCTCTGAAGAGATCGATGTGGGTCCAGCCTGTCCCTTCAGGCTGTTCGATAGTGATGCCAGTCCTACAATTGTAAAACAATATACACAATTAGCCACACTTTATACTGTCAACACAATATATGAATGAATGAACGAATGAATGAATAAATGAATGAACCAATCAATCCATCAATCAATCAATCAATGGAACCTTTATTTTTCATTTAAACCTTTAAAACAATTGCGTTTAAGGAACCACAGAACAAACACTTGGGACATTCCGACAATAACAATGGTACACAAAGACAAATCTAAAAAACATACAGTACAGTAGCCAGTGCAGATTAAAATGACACTGCTGACATGTCAGAAAAGCATACACATGAATAACACAAACCTGTGGTAAATATTTCCCCCGTGATTCACGCCATAGACAGATCCATCCTGTCCCACCTCTATCATGGACAGGGCTCCCCCAATGTGCTGATAGTTACCCACCCCCTCACATGCCGCGGGAGTTACCCCCTGCAGACAGACAGACAGACAGACAATTCAGCTTCCACAAAAGTCATCAAAACACCTTAACTCTACAGTAAAAGTAAAAGTACAGTTAAGTAGAGTAGAGTTACTTAATTGATTCTGAGCAGTAGGCGTGAAGTAGCTTATAATATACATAGTACACATAATGAACATCACAAAATACACACACACACACACACACACACACACACACACACACACACACACACACACACACACACACAACAGACATTAACAACACACATAGGCCTACATTGCACAGCAAAACATATCCTGTGAGTTGAGGTAGACAAAAAGATTAAAATGACCAAGAGTGTTGTCAAGTAATAAGTCTGTGTTGTCTTATTGGTTAAGACAAAAGGCACGGCAGTTCTATATCGTTCCTCCTGACCGCCAGAGGCGGTGCTTACAGCACATGGATGTCAGCGCACGGGACGTGCAGGTCGAGTCTTAATAACAACAAATTCACTTGTGACCTGGGTGACGTCACCCCGTGACCCCGTGACCGGGGTCAAAAGACCGGTGAACCCAGGAAGTGACCTCTTTCACTTCTCGCATGCGAGTTGCAGGTTGAGTTGTTTGTTGGAAAGCGCTGGCTATAGTCTCGTGCTTTTGGCTTGGGGCTGTGTAGTTTCACCCCCCTTGAGACTGCGCTTTGGTTATTCTTCGTTGTTCATCCACCTACGGATTTATTGAAAAAAAGAGATTGTGTTTTGTCCTTTCGCCGCCTTCGCTGGGTGTTCTCGCTCGGCTGGGGCCGGCTGCCTAGCTCCGTAGCGGTGTTCTCTCGCCGCAGGACTGAGCGTGCATTTGGACTGGAGGTAAGGTTGCTTTCTTGCCTGTTTTTGTTATTGTGGTGTTTTTTCGCCACGGTTTTGATTTGCTCTGAGATACTTTGCGGCACTCGGTGCCCTTTCTGTTGCTTGCTGCTTTCGGCTTGTAGCCATAGCCTGTTTGTAGTCTTGGTCGCGGGCTGCCTTCTTATCCATACGTTTATGTTTGGGGGCCTCTTTACGGTAATTACTTACCGGTAGTTCGCGGAATCTCTGCGCTCTCGCTGGGTCCTCGCGCCTTTGTGTTCGCAGCAAGTGTATCTAGTTTCCAGCTCTTTTTTACGGGGTGCCCTCGCCCCTGTGCAAACTTTCTGCTGCTGTCTAGTGTTTGTGGCCCTTATATCGTTGTTAATTTGGGGTGCGCTCGCCCTTATGCATTGTTTACCGCCTTGTTTTTGATACTGATGACCGTTATCGTTATCATTCTTTAGTTTGTACTGGGTTTTCTGCTTGTAGCCTACGATTGTTTTTGGCCTGGCTTGTGGCCCGTCTCTTGCTATTACTAGTGTACTCTTACTGTTTTTGGGGTGCTCCCGCCCCGTAGTGTATCTTGTGGCTTTGTTTGTCTTTATTTTTCGGTTGACTGCACATATTGCTGGGGTGCTCTCGCCTCTGTGTCTTGTGGCATTGTTTGTCCCTTTTGAGACAAGTGACTACTGTTGGGGTGTTCTCGCCCCTGTCCTCTCTCTTGACGGCATGGAATATCTCCACTGCTGCGTAATCTGCCGGGCACATCTTGAGCCGGATGATGGACATCGCGAGTGCCCGTCTTGTCTGGGCCTCGGTCACCTGCAGGAGGGCTTAACCGACTTTGCCTGTGCTGATTGTATGTGCCTCCGCGTGGAAGCCAGGACTGCCAGGCTTGCGCTAGTGGCTGCACCGCAGGAGGCTCCCCGGCCCTTGGAGGGGCAGAGTGCCGTGCCTGTGCCCGGCGAGCGACATGGGGTGGCCCCTCGCCCCAAGTCTAAGTCGAAGTCTCCCCCGGCCCTTCTGGCGTCGAAGGTCCGCAAGATGTCGGCTGAGTTGGAGCAGGTGAAGGCCCTGTTGGCCGGCCTTCCGCCTCCGACGGGTACTGGTACCCCCGCACCTCCCCCGGCTGGCCAGCTGCCCGGGCACACGCCGCAGCCTCCGGCGGATGGGGGTTCCCTTATGCTTCCCTCGGATGATCGGCAGCGTGCACGCTCGCCGCCGCCTCCCCGTCTATCTCCAGCTGCTGGCTCCTGCGGCCTGGACGAGGTGTCCCTCATCGCCTTGGAGAGTTTGGATTTTGTTCGGTCTGTGGCCCATGACTCTGTCTCCCAGTCTGGCTCCCGGACGGTCAGCCCGGCTGGGTCCGTGGCGGTGTCCGAGCGCGGGCGCTCCACCGTTCAGCCCGCCTTGAGGGCCGCACTGGCCCGCCTGGGGTTGGACTCGCCCCCGGCGGACCAGCCTCCGCAGAGTGCCTTCTTTCCAAGCTCCACACAGCCCTCTGTCTTAGCCGTGCCGCCCTCGGCCCCCTACATCCAGGAGCTGCAGAGGTGCTGGACGGACCCCAGGCGTTTTGCTCACCTCCCCAGTGACTGCCGGGCTCTGGCAACCATGAGGGATGCTCCTGCTTTCGGCCTCCAGCAGATGCCAGGCATTGAGCCGTCTGTGGCGGCGTTGGTCTTATCTCCCAACGAGGCTCAGTGCAGAGTTACAGACTATCTTCTGGTCGGGGGCTATGACACGGCAGCGCGTGTGGGCAGGCTCAGCAACTGGATGTCTCATTTCCTGCTGGCCCTCGCCCAGACCTTACAAGGAACGGATGCTGGATCGCAGCTGTACGAGGCTGCTCTACAGACGTTCGCCTATTCCTCGCGGGAGCTGGGGAGGCTTATGTCTCTTCTGACCCTCGCTCGCCGCCAGGTCTGGCTGGCGCAGTCGCCGCTGGCAGAACCAGACAGGAGGGTCCTGCGTTCCCTCCCTGTTGTCCCCGGGGAGTTGTTCGGCCAGGCCGCGCAGCAGGCCCTGGACAGAAGTGCACAAGTCGTCCAGGCACGGCGACAGTATGCTGGTCTGCACCAACGTGACGCTGCGGCTTCGGCCTCTAGGAGGCCTGCGCCGGCGCAGCCACAGTATCGGCCGCGTACCCGCAGGGACTCAAGGCGGGCCAACGACTTGAGGCGGGCCGTGGACTTTCGCCGCCCCTACACGTCTCGGGCCCGCGACACCGCTCCCTCTACACCACCGGCCCCTCGTCGCCCCTCTGGGGACCGACGGGGGCGATCTGGACGACGCTGACGTCGTCCCACCGGCGGTCGGCCACTTCTCCAGCGAGCAGCTCCGGCGCTGGAGAGAGCTGACCTCGGACCCCTGGGTGCTGGTGACCCTCAAAGATGGTTACCGGATCCAATTCCAATGCCGACCGCCGAAGTTCCAAGGGGTCAAGACCACCATCATGGCCTGCCCGGAGAAGGCTCTCGTCCTCCGTCAAGAAGTCCACAGCCTCCTGGAGAAGGGTGCCATCTCTCCAGTCGAGCGGAGCAAACGGCAAGGTGGGTTTTATTCGGATTATTTTCTTGTGCCGAAAAAGGACGGTGGTATTCGCCCAATCCTAGATCTCAGGGCTTTGAACCGCCATTTGAAGACACTGCGGTTCCACATGTTACGCACTGTGGATGTGTTGACCAGCATACGAGCGGACGACTGGTTTACCAAGATCGACCTGAAGGACGCGTATTTCCATGTCCCCATTGCGCCACGCCACCGGCGGTTCCTGAGGTTCGCCTTCGAGGGTCGGGCATACGAGTTCGTGTGCTGCCCTTCGGCATTGCTCTGGCTCCCCGGGTTTTCTCCCGGTTTGTCGCAGCGGCGTTGGCGCCCCTCCAGGCCCAGGGCCTGCGCATCCTGCCTTACCTGGACGGCTGGTTAATATGTTCCCGGTCGGAGGTTCAGGCCCGCTCCGACGTAGCACATGTGCTCTCGCATGTCGCCGAGCTGGGGCTCAGGGTCAACCTGAAGAAGAGTTCGTTGGTTCCGCGTCAGGAGACTGTGTTTCTCGATATCCACCTGGACTCGAGGTCGCTGAGGGAGTTGCTCGGCAGTTTCAGGCGTGGCAGGTCGCTCACCCTCAGGTCTTTCCAGCGCCTCCTCGGCATGCTGGCCGCTGCTTCCTCTCTGGTACCGCTGGGGCTGCTGGAACTGCGCCCACTCCAGAGGTGGCTGTACGGCCTCCGCCTCCACCCGACCTTGCACCGTCGCCGGCTGATCAAGGTCACTTACACCTGCGACAAGCTTCTCCGTCCTTGGAGACGGAAGGCTTAACTCCTGCAGGGTGTCCCGCTCGCTGCTGTCCCTTCTCGGCGAGAGGTCATCACCACGGACGCCTCCCTGGAAGGATGGGGTGCGGTCTGGCAGTGCCGGACGGCGAGGGGCCGCTGGGATTCTCTGCAGCGGCGGCAGCACCTCAATGTTTTGGAGCTGCAGGCTGTCTTTCTCGGCCTGCGGCATTTCCGCTCGGACCTGGCTGGCAGGCACGTCCTGGTGAGGTCCGACAACTGCACGGTGGTATACTACATCAACCACCAGGGTGGCACCAAGTCCCTCCGGTGCTTGAAGGTGGCCCGGCGGCTGCTGCGATGGGCCCATCGGCATCTCCTGAGCATCCGGGCTGCGTATTTACCAGGTGCCGTCAACAATGCAGCGGACCTGTTGTCTCGGCAGGACCCCAGTCCCGGGGAGTGGCGGCTCAACCCAGCGGTGGTTCTCGCCATCTGGGAACGATTTGGCAGGGCGGAGGTGGATCTCTTTGCATGCCAGGAGTCGACGCACTGCCCCCTATGGTTCAGTGTTCACGGCCCCAGTCCTCTGGGCCAGGACGCACTGGCGCATGCGTGGCCGAGACGGCTGCTTTACGCATTCCCCCCACTGCCACTGATGGTGCAGACTCTTCACAGAGTGATGGTGGACAGTCATTCGCTTCTGCTGGTGGCTCCTCGGTGGCCCGGGAGAGTCTGGTTTCCTCAGCTGTTGGACGGGGACCCCTGGTGCCTGCCGGTGAGGCGGGACCTTCTATCACAGCTAGGGGGCCAGATCTGGCACCCGGATCCGGCCCGGATGCAGCTCTGGGTTTGGCCAGGTCTTTGTGTGCCGGCGGTGGTCCATACCATTGCCAGCTCAAGGGCACCCTCCACCAATGCCCTCTATGCCAATCGGTGGAGACTATTCTCCAAATGGTGCCTGGCCCAGGGCGTGGAGCCTACACGCTGTCCCATGCCTGCCATTCTGCAGTTCCTCCAGTCGCTGTTCGACAAGGGTCTTACTCCTTCCACCATCAAGGTGTACGCTGCTGCCATCTCTGCACATCATGCCAGGGTTGATGGGCGTACAGTGGGATCCCATCCTTTGGTGGCTCGCTTCCTCAGGGGCGCTCTCCGCTTGAGGCCCCCCCGGCGGGCCCGGGTGCCCACGTGGGATCTGCCCTTGGTGCTGCAGGCTCTCTGCAATGCACCTTTTGAACCCATGCTGACTGCGGACGTCAGCTGGCTCTCCATAAAGACTGCATTCCAATTCTGGCCATTACGTCTGCCAAGCGCGTTGGGGAATTGCACGCGCTGTCGGTTGGTGGTGACTGCCTGCAGTGGCACCCAGATGGAAGTGGGGTTACTCTGTGGCCTAACCCCTCCTTCCTGCCGAAGACCCTCTCTTCTGGCTTTGTGAATCAGCCTCTCAGCCTGTCTGCGTTTACGGCGGCTCAGGGGGAAGAGTCAGAACTTTTATGCCCTGTTCGTGCCCTCAGGATGTACGTGTCCCGTACTGAGGGCTTCCGTCTGTGTGATGCCCTCTTCCTGTGCCACACAGGTCCGAGGAGGGGCTTGGCACTCTCGAAGCAGAGACTGTCCAAGTGGATAGTGGAGGCCATACTGCATGCCTACAGGCACGGTGGCTCCGCAGTTCCTCGGGATGTTCGGGCACACTCCACTGGTGTGGCGGCTTCCTGGGCTTCGTTGAGGGGCGTTCCCCTCTCTGACATTTGCAGCGCTGCCTCCTGGGCATCCAGCTGCACGTTCACTCGTTTTTACAGGATTAATGTTGTCCCACATAATCCTGTCCCGATGGCGGTGGTTCCGGGCCCGTCACAGCAACTCTGAGTACGGGTAGGCACCCCTCGTGACTTTGTTGGTATTGGTCATCCATGTGCTGTAAGCACCGCCTCTGGCGGTCAGGAGGAACGATATAGAACGAGGGTTATGTATATAACCACGGTTCTATGAGTTCCGGATGATCGCCAGAGCTTGGCTGTCACTCGGAAGTTTATGCGAGAAGATTTGCCAAGAGGTCACTTCCTGGGTTCACCGGTCTTTTGACCCCGGTCACGGGGTCACGGGGTGACGTCACCCAGGTCACAAGTGAATTTGTTGTTATTAAGACTCGACCTGCACGTCCCGTGCGCTGACATCCATGTGCTGTAAGCACCGCCTCTGGCGGTCATCCGGAACTCATAGAACCGTGGTTATATACATAACCCTCGTTTTATTTGAATAGCATTGATTCTTGAAAGTTTGGCTTTAAAACCTGTCCCACTCATAAAAGTGCCTATTCTGTTAAAAATTAACTACATTTTAATGAGGAAAAGAAATGCAGGCAATAAGGGGTCTGTTACACAAATGAACATTTATTTGTTTAATTGTAATTTTATTGTTTTTCATTATTGTGTTCTTCCCCACCCACCAATAAAACCTGCTGTCCTAAGCACAGGTATTATTATTTCAATGATTGTCTGAATGGAAATCTCACTGATGGAATTGAATAATATTGCATGTAAGAACATATTGAAATAATTCGACAGAACTGCAAACACTGAGTTTAGAACAATATTTACCATTATTTTCTGGATTTGTCCCACAAGGTCATCTACATTACTGACGACCCATTTTCAAACCTTCAGCTCCCATAAGCTTACGGTTTTGTCTTATATTTGTTAATTGGCTAAATTTGATCAATGCTACTGTCACAACCACAACATCACTAAAAGTATGCAGCGGTAATCTTACCTTCCTGATGTAGATGTGGTTTCCCTTGGACACTCCCCAGCAGCTGATAGGGCCACAACTGTAGTACTTCAGGCCACCAGGGATGTTAGTCCACTCTGACTTCTCCCTACATGGTTGTATTGAAGAGCCTTTATTCAGACAATAGATATGGTCGTTGGAATTCACTCCTGCCATGAACTCATCTCCACCTGCATCAATCTGCTTCAGAAGCCCTGGTAGAAAGAAAACATGTAAATTAATATTATATTTTAATATAATATAACAATTTAATATTAATATAACATATTTTGATAGGCCCATTGTGATCAACTTACATTAAATACAAAATGTGACATTATATTACATTGTTGTATATTCTTATCCCGTTCGCATAGTGAAATGGACGAGGCGGAGCGTTCTAAACAGCCCGACGGCGCAGCCGAAGGGCTGTTCGCTTCGCCAAGTCCATTTTCCCTTGATATCGGGACACCTCGAAGGTCGCTAGTCCAGTTACCAGCATTTAAGTATTAATTTATTAATATGTTGATCTAAGGCTTCGTGAGAAGGTAGATTCACCACTGCGCTTGGTACGTTGCTATGGGCACCACTTCCTAATCTAGTGAGACGCGCCTCTATCGGAGGCATGTTAGGACGCGCACAGAATGTTGGGGTGACTTGACAACCAAATGCGATAGAATTGACGACTGGGTTTTTGACTTGACAACCAGATGCGATAGAATTAGTAACAGGGTCATGACTAGACAACCAGATGCGATAGATCTAACGACGTGGTCTTGACTAGACAACTTCGCCAAAGTTAGAAAAGAAGCAACTTGGACGCCCGCATGACATCATAGGTGTCCTGCTACTGGGGAATAAAGGACACCTGCTCAGCCAATCAGAAGACATTCCGTCTGCTCACTGGGTGATAATGTATATTCTTATCCTGTTTGCATAGTGAAATGGAGGGCAGGAAATTAGTGGAAGAGATAAATGCAAATGATCAGGAAATGACCTCAAGTCAGACTCAAACCCAGTTTTACAGTAAGGCACCTTAGCCCGCTGAGCCACAGCACCCCCCTTAAAATATTCTATTTCTCAGCCAGTTCTTACCCGGGATCTGCACCCACTTTCCAGCAACAAGTTTGAAGATGTTGTTTTCCTTGTTCACTCCCCAGACTCCGGCTGGTCCCACAGTAACATGCTGCAATTTTCCTGGTACGTGACACCAAGTACTCTCGTGTAGTGTGTAGATGTTGTTGGCGCTGTTCACTCCAAACACCTGACCCCCACCAACATCAATCTGCACCAGGGCACCCTCGACCCGCGTGCATCCGGCTAGGGGGAGAAAGTGCATCGATACATCATTTATTTATTTTTTTCAAGGGAAAAAAAGATTAATGACTTTGAACTCACAACCTAAAACAACCTAAACACTCAACCTTAGAAAAACGTTGTTATGTGTGATGCTCCTCCAGCCAAAAGTTACAAGTCTTTATGTCTGACAACGGACTGCGAAAGTGGCTGACAGTCGTAGTTCTTCACAGTGCTAAGGTCAGGTTAGACTCTACACACATACCCATCTGATTTTGCAAACACACATTGTAAAATACTAATCAATCAATCATTCAATCATGACTCCGCATGCATTTGCAAGTACATGTGTGTGAGCTTACCATCGCAGGAAGTGGGCATCCAAAGCAAGGCAAGGAAAAGTATTGCAATGTTAAGACACATGGTTCTTCCTCTCAGAAGTGATGTTCTGTGAAGTAAATGTCTGCAGGAGTGTGGCCTCTTTTTTATACATGTGCTGCCCATTGTGAAGGCCATGCACATGATCATGTCCACCTGTCCACGCCCCATGTTTAAATAAGAACCACACTCTATTTGCTTCATTTCATTTATTGTTTATTTAACAGGGACAGTGCACAACATACAATTGAGCCAGATTATACCCCTATGGCTAATTTTCATCTGTAGTCCCTGGACAGGAATTGGTGTTAAAGGGACAGTTTGGTCAATTTCAACATGCAGTTGTATTGCTCACGCCAGTGTTTCCCAACCTTTTTTGAGCCAGGGCACACTTTTTCCCTTCAAAAAATCTTGCGGCACACCACCAACCAAAAATGATGAAATAATGAAAACAAATTATAGTAGCCGCCTAACAATATAGTCATTCTTATAAAAATGTCTTGAATAGCAGTCAAATAAACACAAACGTGTTTTTTTTTTTAATCATCTTTTAAATTTCCTCTTTCAAATAAAAAGTGCACTTTGTCCCTTCTTAAGGAAGCTATAAACTTCAAAGTAGGCCTAGGCTTACTATTTACAAATTGTTATTCCAAAAGCATTCTATTTGCAGGAATGTAGAAAATAATGTTTATTCTGACAGTAGCAATGTTATTTAGAAAAGATTTCACTGTTACATTCAAGATTCAAGATTCTTTTAATAGTCCCAAAGGAAATTTGTCTTGGACATACATAGCTGCCACATACACACATTATGAATATGCATGTTTAATATCAATCTCTGTTCAATGCCTTGCAAAATAGAACGCTTTCTCTAATTGCGTCTCCATCCACAAAACGCACATTGGCCAGGAGTTGCGCATGTCCACTAATATCAGCCTCGTCAAGTTGCAACGCAAATTTCTCACGGATACGGATCTTTTCCAAAACCACACTTTCGATGTCAGCAGACATGTCATCAATGTCTGGAAATTGTGTTAATTGAGAGTGAGACTTTGGCTATTTCTTTAACCGCTTAAGGTCCAAGCATCTCATTTAGCCTACAATGGCTTTGCAGGCAGGTAGCGTCTCTGACTTTGTGACTTTTTTGATTTATCTACAAGTTCAGCTACGTGGTAGCTAGCTTTAAGGTTCTCGTTCACCTTTTCCCCTCACAAATGTTGCTTGGTTCTCTGTTTGCTTACGCAGGCCAACGAAATAGTCTGCACTCTTGTTTTGTGAAGGGTGTTTCGTTTACATACCAAGCACAATGGAATCGGTGCCGTTGCATCCCACGTACAAGTACCGGTAGTCCTAAATCCAAATGAAATGCAACTCTCTTTGTATTGACTCGAGCTCACGGCACGGCATTTGCCTTGTTTGACAGCTAGGCCTACTACAATGCAATTGGCTACCTGCTGCCACCTAGTGATAAGGAATTATTACATGATTAGGACGCCAGTCAACAGCAGACACTACATAATGACATATAGGCATTATTTGCTGATAATAATGAATTATTTTGTTCTTTCTTTTTTTTTTTTTTGAAAACAAGAATTTTCCACGGCACACCTGACGATCTCTCACGGCACACTAGTGTGCCGCGGCACAGTGGTTGGGAAACACTGGCTCACGCTACCCTTGACTTGTCAGTACCTGGTGATGCCACATTTTTCGGCTCAGCCCTTTCCGAGATATGAGCAATTCTAATGGGGGCAGCGTTTGTTTACATTTTTAAAAAATGAAACATAGGCCAACTCCAAATATTTTCCCAAAAGGTATTGCTGTTTGCTAGTTGTCTGCTGATGTTTTATAACCTTTTGAATGTTTTTGGGAATAAATAAAAATGTTTTTTTGAAATGTAAACAAAGAGCTGCCCCATTACAATGACCAGGATCTCGGAAACGGCTGAAGAAGAAGAAAAAAAAATCTCAGGCACTGACAAGTCCAGGGTAGTGTGAGCATTACAACTGCATGTTGAAATTGACCAAACTGTCCCTTTAAGATAAAAAAAATAGGTCCCCAAATTGTAGTCCCCCTGTAGATGATGCTTTTGTATTATTTGTGGGTTTGCTCAGACTCACAAATCACGTACGGGGAGAGGGAGCAAGATCATTTATAATTAAAAAAGAGAATAAACAGCAGTTTCAAAAAGTTATAAAATTGTCCAGACCAAATAAACTATACTTCTGTATGACAGGACAGTGATGGTATATGTTGGATTTTCTTATCCAGAATGTTTAGTGCTTGTTCATAGGATTTGTGTATCAGTGACAAGGCAGTTGTATTTGCTTGAGACCAGGTGGCCAAGCAATATGAAATATGTGTTAAAATCATACAGTGGAAGTAAAATTTGGCTGCCTCTGTTGTCAACTGATTCCTTATTACCTTGACATTTAGGAGATTCATTTTAACTCAACAATTATCGTTCGTAACCAGTTAATGTTCGCCCGCCGCCAGGGATCCAAGTACAGTCATTTTTGCAGCTAAAAATGTCTATTTTTGGAAATTCAAAATGGCGGACCATGGAGAAGATCCACCTTTTCATGTATGAAAAGTGCAATTTTTCCAGTCATAATGAATACTTAGAATTTGATGGTGGTGGTCAGTATTCATGAAAAAGGTAACATTAGTGAATGGGCAGCATGAATTCTGGAAATAAATAACTAAAAATCTCACACAGTGTCCCTTTAACGTTCGCCCGCTGCCGGTGGGAGAGAGCCCCGCCGGTGGGTGCAACTCAACGAGCTGTCTCCACCATGAGGTCCACACTACCAGGCCCGATGGCAGCACCTGGCGCCCTCGACGCCAGGCTGCCCGACCAGGGGAGCACCTGCATGGGCTGGCATGGGGCACACGAGACCCCCTCTCTCCACCTGAAGATCCACTACCAGGCCCCAACAGAGGGTCAGCCGTGGCTTAGTGGTTAGAAAGTTGGTCTTTCAATCTAGGGGTTGCCGGTTCGAATTCCCCTGACCTCTCCCTACATCTCCATCCATGGCTGAAAGTGCCCTTGAGCAAGGCACCTAACCCCACATTGCTCCAGGGACTGTAACCAATACCCTGAAAAATAATAGTTGTAAGTCGCTTTGAATAAATGAAAGTGTCAGCTAAGTGCAATGTAATGTAATGTAATAATAACAGACACCCAGGGCTGAGCTGACACCACCATGCCCCACCAAGGGGCACTTGCCTTGGGTCACTAGGCCACAGTAGACACCTCCATATTACCAGGCACGAGCAGGAGCCCAAGGCTGAACTGACACCTACCACACTACCAGGCCCACACATAGGCTAATTGCCAGGTGTAGCTGGGGTTTGCAGCTGCAGGTACACGCTGCCACCCGCCGGCGGATAATTAATACGTCAAGTCAAGTCAGCTTTCATTGTCACTTTCATCATATGCACAAGACATACAAAGAAAAATGAAATTACCTTTGCTCTCTATACCATGCCAGGACAAGACATATACAAAACTGACATTTTTCAGACCGACAAAGTGTAAGACAGGACAGGTAACAGTGATAGACTGGTAACAATGGACAATCATAAATTATAAATACAGTACAAATGAACATTTAACATTTAACATTCAACATGTAGACATGTAGACATACATAGAATGTAGACACTACAATAATAGAAATAATAACAGTGAAAGTAACAGTCTAATAACAATGCAAGTGGTAGGTTCCAGGACTGAGGTAGTGCAGGTAAGGTGCAGTCTCTGGTACTGTGTGTTTGTGTGTGTGTGTGTGTGTGTGTGTGTGTGTGTGTGTGTGTGTGTTTGTGTGTGTGTGTGTGTGTGTGTGTGTGTTCTTGTGGGTAGTGCAGGTACAGTCCAATAGTGGATTACAAAAGTCAAACTGTGCTTTTTCAACATGGTCCATTGTAGTCCAGTGGTCTAGCATTTAGCAGCATAGTTGGAGGTGCAAGTCTCACAGTGCAAGCAGTTCTTGGAAGTGTAGATCAGAGAGTGCAGGTAAGGTGCAGTTGCGTGGAGCAGTTCCATAGGTTGTGTGTGTGCGTGTGTGTGTGTGTTTTGTGGTGTGCGTGTGTGTGTCTTTTTAACAATCAAATGCCCGCGTGCAGGTACAATATTCAATCAGCCTGCAATTCCAGGTCCTTGTGATCCTCCAGTGATTGAAGCTGGCGTTTAAAAGTGTACACGCCGTCGCCATGTTTTTCCGGCGTGGTTCAGCGGAACAAGTTGACTTATGTCGGCATAATGTCACAAAAAATTCAGAAAAGAACGCGCTCCACCGCTGAGGCGAGCGCCGAACCAACAAGCTCCATCGACGGAGACGAAACAGAGACTGAATGGGAGGTTGAAAGCGATTCAGACACTGAAGTGAATACAGATCTGGAGAACGCTTCGCTGTAGGCGAGACCTTCTGACTCGGAAATGTACTGTAAGTACCAATGTGTATTACAGTGGTGATAGCTGGGTCTGACCCACAACGAGACAGCCGGTGTTCTGTCGAGATGAGTTGCCTCGTCGAGATGAGCGACCGCTAGCCTTACTCGCCTTACTTAGTGGTGTTCTATCGATTTGCGCTGCCTCATCTAAATGAGCGACCTTGATTTTCCGTGGAAGACGTTTCAATCGGCCATGGTCCACGTAGGATCCTGTTTTAATAACCATTACTTTATTTAGGCCTATGTCAGGGACAGGGGCGTGCAATCGTTCATGCGGAGTTTAATAAGAATGTGCGGCTGCTGATCACTAAAAAAAAAACATGAGCCTCTCGTTTGAGCAAGTTAAACGTGCCATATGAAAGAGACTGAGCTGAGTTTGAGCAAATACAGGACTGGAGAAAGTGTTTGGGATCAGGGCCTGGCTACGGGTTGTTTAATGCAGCCATTTGCTGTTGGTTTGGTTTCAATGCGACGTGGGCCTGTCTCGCAATGAGAATGCCTCCTCTACATAAATAGTCTTTTCTGATCAATGTTACAATGTTCGAGGCTGAGTGAGTGGGCGATTACTGTTAGGCAACAAAGTAGCAAATGTTTGAGGCCACACTATTTCGCAGATTTTCCAAACTGAGAATGCATGTAGTAGGCCTGATATTATGGGTAGGCTACAAAAAGCATTGCTGGATTGGAGAACCAAGTTAAGTCTGAGTCACTAGGCTACACAGGTGAATGATCTGCTGGATGATCCACGCTATTTCCCATTTTTTTCCCCAGGGGATATATCGTAACTTTCAGTCGATGACAGTCGGTGGATAGGCTAACTAGGCTATGGATGACTGGTGGTTACCTCAGGAGATACCGTTTGAGTCACTAAAGTTGACAGTCTCAGGGGATATAGGCCCTATCGTAACTTTCAGTCCATGACAGTCGGTGGTGACTACACAAGGAATCAACATCACCACCATCAAATTAATATCACAATTAACAATTTTGTGATCCACGCTATTTCCCGTTTTTATCCATAGCCTATCGTAACTTTCAGTCGATGACAGTCGGTGGATATAACTAGAGACTATCGATGACATAATAGTGGTAACCTCAGAGTTTGAGTGATCCACGCTATTTCCCGTTTTTTTCCCCATATTTTGACAGTCGGTGGATAACTAGACTATCAATGACATAATAGTGGTAACCTCAGTGGTAACCTCAGAGTTTGAGTCACTAAAGTTGACAGTCTCAGGGGATACACCGTAACTGCGGTCGCACAATTCGATGGGCAATCACCCGCGAAAACGCATGCTCAGTAGCGAAAAGGATCACATCTCATCGGGTCGCTCATATAGACCAGGGGCTTCTCGGACAGGGTAACATATTTTGTAAGGCTCAGTGCTTTGTTTCTATTACAGAGATGAATACACACCTCCCGCAAAGAGGATTGGTGGGAGAGGAGTAGGCAGGCCTCAAGGTAGTCAGTCGTGGCTCAGTGGTTAGAGCACTGGGTTGGCAACCCCAAGTGTTCCCGGTTCAATGCCCGACTGAACCACGGCTGAAGTGCCCTAGAGCAAGGCACCTAACCCACACACTGCTCCACGGGTGCCGCTCTGCAGGCAGCCCACTGCTACGGACTAGTGTGTGTACTTCAATGTGATTCACTAGTCCAAATGGGATAAATGCAGAGAAAGAATTTCCCCTAGGGGACCAACATTGGCTCCAATCCAAAAATTGGCTTATTAAAAAAAAGGTAGGCCTCCCGGCAGGGGTAGTGGCAGAGGCAGAGGAGTAGGCCGGCCCCCTGGCCACGAGGAAGGGGGGTGGGGGGGAGACTTGCCCCAAATTGAAGATGGACGTGGATGGCAGGACACCGAGGTACAGGATATACTTCCACAACAACCAGTGTTTAGACTAACTTGTACGCCTGGTCCGCAAGTTATTACTGGGTGAAATTATAGCATCTTGGATGCCTAAGATGCCTATTCATCTCCCAGGAAGTTTTACAAACAGTCCTCAGAAACACCAACAAATTTGGGAGACGGAAGCATACGCTGGATTGGGAAGAACTGACCATGGCAGATATGTTCAGCTATCTATCTCTGATCATTTACATGGGCCTTGTTCATGCACCAGCTCTTACAGACTACTGGAGGAGGTCAGCATTGTATGGCTTCCCGTGGGCGGGCTCAACCATGTCTGGCCGTAAATTCCACCAATATTCATCTGTCTTATCCTGAAGGGGACGAGCTCAATGCGGATCGGAGAGGCAACCCTGAGTTCGACCGGCTTCAGAAGATTAAGCCCCTCTACAACCAAATCCGGCAGAACTGCATGGCCAACTTCCAGCCAGGCCAGAACATCGCCATTGATGTACAGATGGTTGCCTCCCATGCCAGGATAGGAATCCGCCACAGGCACCACCAGCACCACCTGATGTGCTGCATATACCTCCTCACTTCGGGGAAGATGGAACAGAGGGACGGCGACAGTGTGTGAATTGTAAGCAAAAGACACCACTATTATGCACCACATGCATGGTACCCACAAGGAACTGTTACAAGTACTGGCATATAAAAGGCCAGAGAAACAGGGAATGAGGTCAATAAATTGACCTCCATATATGTAGCCTCAGGTTTAACCATGTTATATTGTGGGCTTTATTAAACGTGCAGGTGTTGTCTAAGTCCCGTACTTGGTGTTTAGGCCTAACTAGGTGACTGACTGAATGTCGTCGCAGTTTTCCCCCTGCTGTGATTGTTGGGAGTGTGTGCTTGTCTCGTCGGTTGGGGTGTGGAACCCCCTTCCTTGATGTAACTGGTTAATGCGGCGGGCTGCTGTTTAGTTTAGGTAGACTGAACTGGTTAGATGCGCCGAGTGATGGTGTGTGCGTAACGTTTGAAGTGGTTGTGTGAGTGGGGTTGCATGACTGTTTATGTACTTTTGTTTTGAGCGAGACTGTGCTCTTGAACGAGCGAACGACCCGTCCTGTATTTTGGTTCTGTGTTTTGTTTGTTATTTTATGATTATATGTAAATTACCACACTGGCCCAGTCTCTTCCCACTGCCTGGATAACCGGCTCCTTGAGCTTCCTGGTTGCAGTGCCATAGTGTAAGGTGCCCTCTTAGTGCCATCGCGTGAATTGGTTGCAGTCTCAACGGTGTGGGTTGATGTGGGTTTCCTTAACTAGAACTAACGTGTTTGCTGTGTATTGCGGTGATTACTTTGCTCTGTATTTTATTGGCATCTCAAGGGGTGGACGGCATTCCGAGGTCAGTTGGGATAATGGGATCAGTGATGGTGTGGAACCTGTTTTATCTGTTTGTTTTGTTTTAAGACGTGTCTCAAATCATCTGTCGCAATGCTTGTTTGTTACACCTGAACCCTTTTACACAGAGAATATTAAGAACGTGAAATAATAAAATAAGAGAATTAACTGTTACCCTGCATTCTGTCTCTGCCTTTTAAAACGAACCTGTTGTGCTTTGGTTGCTATTCAATATTTCTGGGTGGCGAAATTCCCCCAGTGGCGTAGTCGTGCAATTCCATGCAAATATAATAGTAATTAATTTCTGGTCTTATTGCCATCATTCGGTCCACCTTACTACACTAGGAAAACCTCGGTGAAAAGCTCAAAACCTCCAGCGCTGCAGACCTCCAGAGTGAGAACCGGACCTCCGCGGACCGGCAGCCAGAAAACGTGTGCTCTCGATGGGCTTCGTCATGCGTCAGACTCGGTAGGAACGAGACCTCCAGAGAGTGAGTTTTTTGTGCCGAAAAGCTCGCTTCTGATAATTAGAGGAACCCCCTCCGCGAACTTGTCTTTTTCGTACTCCCCAAATTAATGGCCGTCAATGGGACCTCCAGAGGCGGTTTTGGCAGTGCGTGTTTTTTGGATCCTTTGGACTGGACTTTTTTACAAGACTTGAAGTTTCAGCGGGAGAATTGCCTTCACAGTGGACTACACTGACATTTATTTGGGTTAACATTTATTTTCTCCATTTCCCCCCCAAGAATGTTAGTGTTTTATTCCAAATATTTTTGTGACAGTACATTTGATTGGTCTTCTGGCTATTTAGTGACATACTCCAGAGTCATGCCTTTCTAACAAGACCATGGATGTTAGTTTAGCACAAACTGGGTAATTGTAACCCCTGCAGTTAAAGATGACAAAAATGTATAAAATTCTTCTGAGCGTTAAATGACCCCTAACCACCCCCAATGCACAAATGGTTTTGTCTTTCATTACGAAAGGAAAAAAACCTGCGGCCTTGTTTTGGTTTTGTGCCACTACCACGGCCCCTGTGAAAATTTTCATAATTCCCTCCTCCCTAATGAAGGCCCCAGTTACAGCTGAAGAAAAACAGCACAAAAGAACAATGCTGCCACCACCATACTTCATGTTAGGTATGGTGCTATTGCGGTGATGTTTTGCACCAAACATATCCTTTTGAATTATGACCAAAAAGTTCAATCTTGGTGAGGTAAATTTTTCAAAAAATACTTCTGTGATCTCCCAAATGCATGTGGGAAGATGTGTTATGGTCAGGTGAAACTGAGGTTGAACATTTTGGACATAATTCCAAAAGGTATTTTTGGCACAAAACATCACCGCAATAACACCATACCTAACATGAAGTATGGTGGTGGCAGCATTGTTCTTTTGTGCTGTTTTTCTTCAGCTGTAACTGGGGCCTTCATTAGGGAGGAGGGAATTATGAACATTTCCACAGGGGCCGTGGTAGTGGCACAAAATCTTCGGCCCCCTGGTAGAAAGGTGAAGATGCAGAGGAACTAATCTTTCAGAACGACAATTTCTCTAAGCACACGCCTAAATCTACTAAAGAATGGCTTCACTAGAATAATATTGAGGTTTTGGAATGGCCCAGACAAGCCAAAGGTGCTGCAACTAAGTATTAATTTAAGGGTGTGTATATTTATGCAACCATGTTAATTGAAGTTTTTTATTTTCTATTGTTTCCATTTAAAGCTTTATGCTTGTTTCTCAATTGCATCGTACAGGTTAATAGTTTAGATTGAAGGTGGAAAAAGCTGTGAATTTATTCGTCTTTCTGTCATTTTTTTACATCACAAAAACCTGACATTTGAAGAGGGGTGTGTAGACTTTTTGAAGGCACTGTATGTGGTGACATCGCTGGGATTTCTAAGAGGCGCTGCGCAAAGACTTGCACGCGCATGTGTGTTGCCTGAGTGATGTAGGCTAGATTGATAGATGATGCAGATGTCACGGGGTGACTAGGATTGGTCGGGGAGGGAACCAAAGTTTTCATTTCCTGTACCCCTAGGGAAGCAGTTTAGTGACGGGATGTAAACAGGAGAACATGTAGGCCTATGGGATTGACACGATTAACTTGGGGATAATTGGGGCTATTGGGTACAGGTGAGGGAAATTGTGATTGGGCGACACAGGTTGGGGAAATGTTTTTATTTCACAGAGAGAAGACAGGGGGTGAGAGCGGGTGGAGGAACGAGAAGGCTGGAGACTACGAAGGAGAGGGTGAGCGAGCCATCCGTGCTGGGAAGCTGCTGCAGAAGGGGGTGGACGCGTGCCGGTAGCCGGTGCGGGACCATGACAGAGACTGGAAGAACCGAAGATCCTACGGATCTGGACACGGCAGCCTGCGGATGGACAGGCGGAAGCGTGACGGCGGATGGGCCGAAGACCGCGACCCGGGTGCAGGTGGATCTGCCGCTGGATGGATGACTGGAGGAAGGGTGAGGACGCTCCCTCCCTCGCTGAAGTTAAGTGCCCTTTTTGTTCCGTCTCTTGGTGCCCGTGGCCTACCCCTCTGCCGGACTGCAGCTGTCCCTGGCTCTGGCTCTGTGTCTCTCACTCTCTCATAGCCTACTCTGTTCTCGCTCGGACTGAGTCGCTCACTCCAGGCCCGCACGATCATGAACAATAATTAGAAATGCATTTATGTCTGAACTGCTGAACTTTCCTTACGTGGAGATGCCTGCCCCCTTTTATGCACTGTGTGCTGTGATGATGTGTTGCTCCCACCCTTCACTTCGTTTGAGCATAGATGTAGTCTGTGTGCAGTGTGAGTGTCTCTCCACGTGTGCTCTTCAACGGGGCGGTGTTTTAGCTGAGCATCTCAACCTGTAGCAATACCCTGAACACTTGACTGGTGCCCTCCTCCGTGTGCCTACAGGTCCATTTCTCTCCACTCTCACCCGGATGAGCCGTGGTCTCCCTCCAGCCAGCTGGATGCCACGTATGCTTGGACTGACATGAACTTGACGTTGAACTCTCTGAGGTTTGGATGGACTATGGACAATGCCTGCACACACCCCCCCCCCCCCCCTCTCAGCCTTCCAGGCTTCCTACTAAATAAAAGAAACATGATTGTGTCAACTTTGAAACTGGTGTCCTGGCATACTTGGTGCGCATAGCATGTTCCCCAGGGTAATTGTTTGGTTTAAATGGGGGCGCCGTTTGAAAGCACGAGCGCCCCCTACCTGCGACACAAACTCAGCTACAGGCAGGGAGAAAGTGAGAGATAGGGAGTTAACCCATGAGAATGAAGAAAAATCTTGTCTTGTATGTACAATAGTCCACACAGCATCGCTAATTTTGGAGGATTCCAAAAACTGAAAGAAAATTGGGTCGCATAACAAATGACAGGGTCAGTCGGCACCGGAACCAAAAGATGTTTTTCTAGGCCTTGTCTTATTTATTTTCTATTTTAAAAAAATGCAAGCCTATTTCAAGAAAAGGTTTGCAGATGTCAGCGTCATTTTTGATGTTGCTCTTAAAATAGGTCAAGGCCTATGTGTCAATGAAGTGAGTAGGCTAGGCCTATTGGCAGAACTGGTGATCCTTTCCATGTTATAGGCCTAGGGGGCAGGCCGGGGGCAGGGATCAGCTTCTGCTGAAAGTAACTAAAAGTAATCTAACTTAGTGACTTTTAAAAGCATGTAGTCAGTAACTTAACTAAATTATTTTTTAAAGAAGTAGTCAGTAGTCGGATTACTGTAGGCTATCACAGTAACTGTGGCAACACTGTCCATCATGAAGTGTTATGGGTATATGCATAATACACTATGACTATGATGTGCATTATAAGTTGTTATAAACGTACTCATAATGCGCTATAGATATGGGCTTCATAGAAAGTGTTACCAAAGTTTCTTCTGATGATGCAGGTAGGCCTACTAGCAAAGGCAGGAGAGCAAAAGTTTACCAGTCCCTATTTGACAGCCCGCAGATGTGGAAGAGGATGAACTGTGTACATCCTCAAACTGTCTGAACTCTTCCAGGATCAGCAAATAGGCTATAGCCTACCTTTATTTGCGCCAAACTCTGTGATATCATCTTATGTTGCTTTAACAATGTGCAAATTTCCATTATCAAGTTTTCTAATCAGCTTGTCAACACAAGGAAACTCATGATGAATTCCCAGGTGAAAAAGTGGTTCAATTTAGTACAATAAAAGCACGACTGAAGTGTACTAAGCATGTTAAAAGTGCACTCATACTTTTTGTGCTAAGAAAAAGTATGTTTACAATATGCTTATTTAAAGTGTACTTAAAATTAGATGTAATTAAGTTTCTCTCAAATAAAGTACACTTAGCCAACCATACTTAAAGTGGACTTGGAAGATGTTTGGCTAAAGTGTATTTAGAGGAATATAGGCCTACTAATAGTGTTCTAATAGTGAACTTACTAGAAGTGTATTTTTTAATAACATATTGCAATTGCACTTTTTTAAAGTGCACAATGATTATACTTCACCCAAATGTCTTCGAAGTGTGATTTTCTATAGTGCGCTTTAAAGTAAATCGCTTTAACATATTGCAAGCATACTTTTTCTAAGTGCACCATGATTGTACTTCACCCAAATATCTTCAAAGTGCGCTTACACAAAGTGCCTTTACCCATCATGCGCCATCATGCATGCCCCATCATGCACTGCACTTCTTGGAAATATTACTCATTGTTATATTCTGCGTTTATTGTAGGGGTTTTTATTTTATTTTAAGTGGAAAACAGATAATGACCATGTTCCCACCGTCATTGCGACGGTCACATATATGTGCTGGTATATAGCCTTATAGGCTCACACTAGTTTCATGGTGGGAGGTAAGACAGAAGTACTTGACCAAACTAAGGATGGCAGATCAAAGTAAGTATTTAAGTGTAGGAAGATGAAACAAGACTGAGTTGAAGTGACATGTGTATCTGATATCTGTGTGAACCTGTAATGACTGTGAATGGCAAACATGCTATGCATGCATATCACTGATGTGACCTGTGGATGTGGTTAATGTACAAGCTCTGAGAAACAGCATGGATTATAGTATTGCATTTATGTTATTTCATGTACTTGGGAGTGTACTGTAAACGTACTTCAAGCATACCTGTTAATATATTTACAATACTTAACATGATATACTTTTTACAGACTTGAAGTGTTCCAATGTAGTCCAAAGAAGCATGACGTTAATATACTTTTATTGAACTTCAAGTAAAAATAAAATGTCATAGAAGAGTACTCCAGCACACTCTTAATGCCATACGAATGCATGAAAAGTGTGTTTGGAGCATACTTTCAAAAGTATGCTTGTAGTGCACTTAAAGTTGTCCAAAAGCGGTGCCAATTTAGCAGCCTCAGTGTGCTGCAAGTGTGCTGAAGTACTGCTTTAGTAGTGCTTCAGCGCACTAATGGTGCAATGAAGCGCACTTTAAATCGCCGAAAATAGTACACTTTGTACTATACGGTCAAAAAAGTACACTTTAAGTATATGGGTTTTTCACCTGGGATTGCTTCCCATATCTGTAAACAGCGCATCTAACAGTTAAGCTGTTTCAGATGCCTTCATATCCATTGTCTGTATTTAAAACTATAATTAATCGTTTATATTAAAACTATAATTAAAAAAAATCTCATCACACAAACATTCTTACAGTTTGAATCACAGCATTCAACGATGGGGGAGGCTGCATGCGCGCCAGGCACCTGATTGTGTCTCCACTGATGGAGGGAGAGGGAGAGGATCACCAACTTTTCAACAGCGCTATGCAATGCTAGAAATGCAAAATTCATCTTATTATGAATGCAAACAAATTATGAATCTTTTAACTTTGTGAGTTGAAATAGAGTCGCTTTGTGCATAATAAATGTAGGCTATTAAGTATGTAACTTGCCCTGTTCATTTTACTCGGGGTTAGAGGTGATGTTGGCCATTGCACTCTGTGTTCAATTCCACACCTGTCACATCATGTGAAGTCAGGGTTTATTTGTTGGAGACAAATTTACAGACACATTTACATACCAGGCATTAAGGCGGAGTCCTGTATCTTGTTGTGTGCCTTGCACACAATGATCCGTCTTCATTAAATAAAAAAACTGTTTTATCCATGTGCTACATCTATCAATCGAAACTCATTACAGAAGTTTCCATAAGGAAATGAGTTCCTTCATGCAAATGGTTGGATTTGCTCCAAACCCTGTGTGTTGCTAGCACTACATTATTAAAGGGGTATGCCACTATTTTGGGGCTTAATACAGTTAAAATCGTTGGCCAGGGTTTATAAAGGTGGTAAAGTGTCTTATTTTTCATGTTAAGCGTTGTCTTGCTTTAAGACAAGTTAAAAGAGGGAATATGTCGCCATGCTACACGGATCCATTGACTTTCACTAGCTTAGCGACATGCTCCCTCTTTTAACTTGTCTTAAAGCAAGACAATGCTTAACATGAAAAATAAGACACTTAACTGTCAACTTCATTATGGCAAGTGTCTGGGAGAATTTTGTATTTCTTAGAAGTAATGTCCTGCATTTTAACACTTTTTAACCTCCCTAACCGATTCCATATTTCAAGGGATGGTTGGGAACCCTAGATAAGTAAGAGCCATATATACAAACCCCAACTCCGATGAAGTTGGGACATTTGGTAAACTGAGAGTAAAATCAAAATGATATAATTTTCAAAACATTCAATACATTCCTTAGATGGAGAATACTGAAAAGACAACATATCAAGTGTTAAAACCGAGAAAAAAATATTTTTTTAGGGGACATATGTACTCATTTCTAATTTTATAACTGCAACACATCTCAAATAAGTTGGGACGGGGATCAGTGAAATGTTATAAACATCCAAATAAGATAAAACAACCAGGAAGAACATTTCAAAATGAATTGTACTGATGAACAATTTGAACTTTTTGAAAATGGCAGTATTTTGTTATTATTCACAATTAACCTTGCGTCCCAACTTCTATGGAGTTGGGGTTTGTAGTTCCCAAAAGAGCCACATGTGGCTCTAGAGCCATAGGTTCCTGACCCCTGCTTCAGACCAAATTGGGCATACATTGACAGGGCTGGACTGGCCATTTGGCATAGCAGGCATTTCCTGGTGGGCCCCGCACCCTTGTGGGCCACTCATTTTTTAAAAAGAGGGTTTTTTTTAACATTTCAAAGGTGCAATGCCCACCGATGAGTCAGTTCTGCACCGCTAATTTTGAGTGGCCCCTTTAACCCATTGATGCTGGATGTTGAGTTGTGCAACATTGGCCTTGGCGCCTGGAGCTGAATTACGCAACATTCAGGCTCATGAGATTTCAGACTTAATTGAAAATATTTGTTTGTTTAAGAAGAATGAACACATTCTAATGAAAGATGAGGGTCTTAGCGTTTAAATGCAACTCATTGCATGTTTTTATGTGTAGCAGGTGGAAGTGCTCACATTCGATAATTGCCCCAGGGACGTCTTGGATTGGTTGATGACGCTCTAAAGTAGTGATAAATGGGCAGGTAGCAGGAACAGGTGATTTCCTTGCAGCTTCAGGGGTGCCTGTGGGTTTGGTGGTGCGGGCTGCACGTTGGCCGCTGCCGCCACGGTTGAATGCATGCAAGTTTTGGAAAGGGTGAGTTGTTGTATTGGTCTTGTGTTTGTCAGCTTAACCTTAAAGAGTGTGTGCAAGATTCTACAATTCCATATTGTATTGAATGACGCCCAGAATACTATAAAACTTTCACTGCCTGAACATTCCCATCACACCGGTGTGACGGTACACTCTTAAAGGTTCTATCGTTACTTTACTATACTAGCATAACATTTTGGCCTTATATTGTAGTTCCAGCTGATGGTCGTCCGAGTTTGGGGGCATGAGATTGCTGAGTAGCCTCTGACACCAGCTGCGACTGCTGCATTTGCCGTTACCGGCGTGCGTTATTGACCTTCACCTCCGCGTAAGTTGGCGTACGAAAGCTTACTTGTTGTTCCTGACTGTTTTGTAGTAGCAGTGGTGCGTGGGCCATTGTCATTGACCGTTAGCATACATATCATTCCCACAGTTGGAGTGGATTATTTGGGCCAATCGTGTGTCCGCACCAGAGGTTGCTGCTTTGCTTACCCGGCTGTTCCTCGCCACGGTGCTGTAAGATCCATCCTCTCCTGTGCGCCAAGAGGCAGCGCGAGGGTTGCTGCTGGTGGCGTAGGCCTAATCACCACATTTGAGAGACTTGTATTGTATTGTATTGAGTGATTTGTAATGTAGCCTACAATATGACAAGAAGGGGTCTACCGCGTCCCCCCTCCGACTCAACACGTTCGGCGGAGTGCAGCTGATGTACTAACTAAGCATTTTTCCTTGTGTTTGATTTTGTTTATTTTGCATGCTTATTTTATTTTATTACTACGTAGGCAGTCAGTTGTCTGTCTGATATTTTGACGTGTGTAAAATTGCTAGCCTGGCGAGCCAGACCCGTACTGCAAAAAGCTGTACAAGGGTCTGGGCGAGCTTGCAGAGAGTGTGGGCGGGATAAACGTTGTCTATCAAAATGCCTTGGCACTCAACGCCACGCAATAGGATGGACCTTACTAGAAATTGTCATGAAAATGGGCAGTCATGGGTGAGCGGTTAGGGCGTCAGACTTGCATCCCAGAGGTTGCCGGTTCGACTCCCGACCCGCCAGGTTGGTGGGGGGAGTAATCAACCAGTGCTCTCTCCCATCCTCCTCCATGACTGAGGTACCCTGAGCATGGTACCGTCCCACCGCACTGCTCCCCATGGGGCGCCACTGAGGGCGGCCCCCTTGCACGGGTGAGGCATAAATTCAATTTCGTTGTGTGCAGTGTGCAGTGTTCACTTGTGTGCTGTGGAGTGCTGTGTCACAATGACAATGGGAGTTGGAGTTTCCCAATGGGCTTTCACTTTCACTTCACTAAATTGGGGCAGGCATATAATACAAGGCTGGATACCTGGCACAGGTGTTATTGACGACAGGTTGGCTAGCCACTAGCTCGGTAGACTAGGTGTCATTCCCATCTATTTAGTAAGCTACTCAAAGACTTTCAAAGCTCCCAAATGTCTCGTTTTTAATGGCATGTGTCTTATTAGAAATTGGGGCAGCAGTTTCATTCTACACCTACAATAGTGGTCTGATAATAGCGTGTGACTATCTGGTTCTGTAAAATGCTCAAATTAGCTTACCTAGCTAGCTTAAAACATTGAATGATCAAATGGTAATGTGTAGTGATCTATTTGTGTCCGATAAGTTCATGGTGTATTTTTACATCAATCCATGTCAGCCACGAAATGTATTATCATCCAGGCTTTCTAAATTAAGTAAAAACGTTCGTGCTGTAAGTAGCACGGACGGCCGCCATGTTTCTTCTTAGAAAGTTTTCTGTGTTTACTAGGTAGCCCGGCCCCCCATCTCGCTCCTCGCGATTTGATTGGCCCTGTCATCGGATAACTTTCAGCCTCGCAAAACAACCGGGGTCCGCTAGACTTCCCCCGGGAGCAAATTCAATTTGCGTTCGCTAGGGGCGTCTAGATTTCTAGGCTATAAAATTGTATGAACTGTCCATCCCTTGGGTAACCAAGTTGTCTTGCTTGCAGTGTGTAGCCTAAATTGCATGAGTTAAATCTTATAGGTGCTTGGCTTGGAAATTCAATGATGTACATCCAGCGAGCGTGATTATTATGGACAAAAGGTTACGTGTGCATATCTGTGGAACTCTTGATGTTTGTGTGTTTAACTCTGTGTACAAAAAGAAATGTTACAATATTTATGGAACTCACGTAATGTACGAACCTGTGTGCCTTGTGCATTCATTTTCTAGAGGTAAAACTTCTCTTTCTAGTGGCGTAGTCGAGGTATTGTTGAAAATTGAGAATTATTATCTGGGTTCAAATATGAAACGGTCCACAATACTACTACACCAACAACAGAAACCAATAGCTGTGTGCATGTGTGCAACACTACCAATGACAACATGCAGGAAGATCACTGGCAGCTAATAATTTAAACTTTCTTATTTGATACTAAAAGGAAACTCCACAGTATATGTGAGGCCTAGATATTTTGCAGATATCATGAAACCAGCTGACTGGCATTCATAAATGAGTAGTTTTCTCAGATTGTATTTCCAAGAGTGTAATCATGAGAATCAAAAGACCTGGGTTGGCACAAACACTTGTACATTTATGTATTTATTTAGTATACTTAGGAGATGAATACAATTATGTAACAGTTATTTTCATAAGTAAGTAGTCATAAGTAGTCTTTGGTTGACCAAAACAATGTAGACTACTTTCGAGCACATAAAATAATGTTTACAGTGGATAAAACACAGTTAGAAAATAAATACAGTAGTCTTTTACAGTAGTTACAGTAGTAAATACAGTAGTCATTTTCATATTTGCTACACAAGCAATCCTCTAAAGGATGCAACTGTGATGGTCATAAAAAGCTATGTTGTAAACACATGCAAAAAAATAATGTGAAATGTGAAGGAAAAAAAACTCTGAAATGTCCCCGTGAAAACCCTCTGCCCCTGTGCCTTGAGCTTCTTTAAACACTAATGGGTTATAAAGTGGCTCAAATAAAGTGGGTGAGCTTATACTGTATGAAGTATCTGAGCTCATCAAATAAAGTGGCTTCTGCACACTACTGTTTTATGGTCAATCACATCATATGAAGTGGCTGAGCTCCTTACATGAAGTGGCTGAGCTCCTCATATGAAATGGCAGTAACACTTCACTCAAAGACCATTCTATAGTGCATTATGAGCACATTTATAATGAATTGTAATGTGCATCATTATTAGTCACAATGCATTATGAATACATTGATAATGCTTCATGATATTACGTATAGGTCTATCTGGAGTTATAACTATACAGCTAGCGTATAATGCCTTATATACATACATACATACATACATACATACATACATACATACATACATACATACATACATACATATATATATATATATATATATATATATATATATATATATATATATATATATATATATAATGACCTTTGATTTATAAGGCATTAGCTATATGTACAGTTATAACTCTTGATATAATACATCATGAAGCATTATGAGTGTAGCCATAATGCATTGTGACCAAGTATGATTATAATTCATCAATGCGCTCATCACATGCACTGTAGAATGGCCTTTAAGTAAAGTGTTTCCGAAATGGCTTCTATACACTACTGTGTTATGCTACAAAGGAGCTGAGCTCTTCATATGAAGTGTCTGAGCTGAGCTCCTCATATGAAGGGTCTGAGCTGAGCTCCTCATATGAAGTAGCTGAGCTCTTCATATTAAGAGCCTTAGTCCTCAAAGTAAAGTGTCTTCTATACATTACTGTTTTATGGTCAATCTCATCATATGGAATGAGCTCTTTTTATGAAGTATCTGAGCTCCTCATATGAAGTGTCTGAGCTGAGCTCCTCATATGAAGTGGCTGAGCTTCTCCTGGGCCAGGCTGAGGCGCTCGATGCGACTCTGGAGATCATTACGGCGTCGGCCGGCGTCCGAGTTCTCGCACAGGGCCTTGTCCAAGTCCACCCCGTCTATCAGGCTCAGCATCTCCTGGCACAGCACACGAGCAGACTCCTTCAGCAGGAAGAACTGGATCAGCATCGGGATCTGGTCTGCCAGACGCTGGATCACAATCTGGAGAAGGGGAGAGAGACAGAGGGCGAAAAAGAAGTGGTTATGTCATTCAGGTAGCCAGGCCGCACCCTCCTAGTGATGCAACACCTTTCAGCGTTGCTTCTGTTCAGGCCAGGAGCAATACAAATACCGTTTCTGAGCTCCAGAAAAAATGGGAACTCCTTCCACTTTGTCGGGAAGCAAACAGCCAGTAGCAAACCAAGGGAGACGGGTCAACCTTGCCGTTTGGAAAATGTTAATTGCTATGCTCTTGATCAGACCAAATCTCGGAGAGATGATAATCAGGCTATCATTCGGGTACCTTGGTGAGTAGGTACAGACATAGGGAGCAAGGGGTGAAGGGTCACTGTTGTATTAAACTTACGCTGCCGGTTAGTGATTGATGATTTGAACTACTGGACAAGAGTTTAAATTCAGTAGAGAGTCAAGGTGGAGGAACCCATTGTTGGATTTTTTTCACCTACAAGACAAGACGTGCAATCGTTCTGTGTTTCCCCTCCCCACCTCTAAGCATATTTACTATTTTTAACAGTTAAAAAGAGAGAAAAGTCCACTACAGCCAGGACTTTTTGCTCCCACATATTTTTTATTTTTCCGTGATTTTTCGGGTAGAAACCCTTCTTCAGACGTCTGACTTTTCTCTCTTTTTATCTGGCTATTTATTGGTCCTGCTCCCAGGTCAGACGTTTGGATGTGCAAGCTTTTACCTTGAACTTATACTATTTTTAACAGTGCAAGATTTGTGCAATGTGTTTGGCACCACAACACACCTCATAGTATGCCTGCAGCATTTCTGGGTATTTATTCCTGCTGTCAAAGTCAGCCCAGTCCACCGGGTTAGTCTCGTCCATCTTGGTGAGAGATCTGAAGTAGATGCTATCCTGGGTGTAGACTAGCTTCTCCATCTCAAACTGCTCCTTGATTCTCTCCGACACTTTGCCCTCCTGTTTCGACTGGATCTTGTCTATCTTGTTCTGAGTGAAATGAAGCGGACAAGTCATCAGAAAACGGCAAATGAGGAAGTTGTTTAGTTATTAATTTGACAGTTCTTCTGGAGAGTTAAATGTATCAGTTGATGGGAGTTACATGGATCAGTTGATGGAGTGAAGCTTAACGCTGGAGTTTTTAAATAAACATGTGATATAGTTGTGATATAGTTGTGAAATTATGCATTTGTTGTTCTTTAACAATGCTTTTATAATCACCATTGCCACACACTGAAGGAACGGATAGTTTGTGAAGCATGATTTTGAGACATCACTGAGTTGAGTCTGGACAGCCTCTGTAGAAAAAGGGAGAAAAAGAAAAATATTGTAAATGTTCTAATGTCAACTCTAACCACACTTCACCTGCATCCAGTGTTGCCAGATTGGGCGGGTGCCCAATCAAGTCAATGTAATTTGTTGAATTTGGGCGGAATTTAGCGCATTTTGGCGGTTTTTGAGAACCTTTTGGGCGGGATTTGGTCAGACACATCTGGCAACACTGCCTGCATCATACAGGATGTAGCAACATATGGCCAAGGGTATGCTTGATGTGTGTCCTAACTTACACACACAACTGTGTGTGAATGAGTGCATATACAGTACTTGTTGAAGGGCTAACAGAGTGCGACGCACAATACTGGAGGTATCATGTAGGGGGCAGATATCCAACAGCGTTCTCGTTAATACTTTCCACCGTTGTTTGACTCTACAGCCACCTCAATTTGGAAGTTCATATGATCGCCCTCATAAAGTACACATGGCAACGCCTACGTGCACAAAATGTGCACGCACACATGTATCCTGCAGCAAGCATATGCTCTGTTCTGGGCAGCCGTAGTGTAATGGTTATGGAGTTGGACTGTAGATCACAAGGTTGCAGGTTCAATGCCCAGCCTTATCAATCCCTTCCTGCCTCCATGCCTGAAGTGCCCTTGGGTAAGACACCTAACTCAACAGTGCTCCAGGGATTGTAACCAATACCCAGTAGTGTCTGTAAATCGCTTTGGATTAACGCATTAGCTAAGTGTAATGTAATGTAAAAATATGTCCTGGGCCTTAGACACATGGCATTCAGAAGTACCATAAGTTTTCCGAAAAAAAAATAACATAAAATACAAATATGAATCATGTTTCATTTGTGGTTACCTCTGATGATTCTCAATGTCTCTATTGCAGGAGCCAGAAGTTTCATCATGAGTTTCTGCACGACCATCTCAAACACCTTGTAGTCACTGAAGCCTGGAAGCTCTCTTCCTCTGTGCTTCAGGTCGTACTCCTTCGCCACGTCCTGCACCATCTGGGCATCTGGTTTGGAAAAGAAAAGAAATTCACACTCAATAGACTGCTTTCCATTCATACTTTTTCTGTCTGAAGTAATACAAAGTCATTTTTGTATTATTGTTTTTTTTTTTAACATTGCGTTACATTACATTTAGCACCGCTTTTATCTTTCTTTAAAGCAGCACTTACACGACTCTTTACTGTTCACAAGTTCATCTTTCCACTTCTGAAAAAAGCTGCGCAGGATCACGAATAAGTTTTCGTCATTCACCACTTCACCAGTAGTTAAGTTGTTGATCTTCCCAGTGAACGTGGTTAAGATCTGGGAGGAAACACATAATGAGTTTTATTTCCTTTTCTCGCTTTTTAACGCCTTTATTTACGATAGGACATAGAGAGAGTGAAACCAGAAATGAGAGAGATGGAGAGAGAGAGAGAGATGGGTCAAAATCGAACCTACAGTAATGCATGCTAATCAACACATGGACACTTCACATGTCTCTTGCACCTAAGTAAAGGGCTGTACACACACATCGCTGCTATTTACTAGCTTCTCGCTTGCTCGCCTACTCGCCTCTCTTTCATAGAACATTCGATGAAAGTTCCCGCGGCTTTAACTGCCAATGAACAGGCGAGAAGTACCGAACTCTGCCTTCCAATTGGTTACTCGCTTACTCGCCTCGCTCGAAGATAAAATATTTTCATCTGCCCACATTGCATCGCTTGTACAGTACTCGCCTACTCGCCTGCTAGTCTCGCTGGAACACATTGACATTCTATTGAGTTCATTCGCTGAGCGAGTAACTAGCAGCGACGTGTGTGTACGGCCCTTAATACTAAATGTAACGAAGAAGGATTTCTTATCAACATATTCCTCTATGAGGTCATGTCAGTGAGGTGGGATGCCTTGGGGTACGCACCTCTATGAGGTAGGCCTTCTTGTCAACAGGTTCTGGTGGGGGGCCCTCGGTACATTCACTCAACCACTTTCTGGACTCATAGAGCTCCGTCTTCACCTGCTCTGACAATCCTGGTAGAGCTTTCTGTTAGACAAATGCACGCACGCAAGCACACACAAACACACACACACACACACACACACACACACACACACACACACACACACACACACACACACACACACACACACACACACACACACAAACACACAAAGTCATATGAGAGTGAGTAAAGGGAGTAAGAGAGAAGACAAAAGATAATATCTTTTATATGGTTGATGGTCAATAAGCTATCTGAGATCATAATAAACTGACGAGGTTCTTTAGTAACACTAGTAACAATTAATGAAGTGTTTTGGTTGCAGAGGCAAATAGCCAAAGCTTGTCAGGTACAAAATGTTAACCTTTTACTGGCTTTGAAAACAAAACAGTATATACCGTATATCGAGCAAATTGCGTTAGTTCTGGCAGACCACGTAGTCAACGCGCCCATCGCTTATTGGCTGTCACCGACCCAACCCATACAGATTTGGAGCAGTTGGGGCGCCTCTTTTAAACTACCAGATTTTGTGTTGCTGCCACTGCTCTTTTTGCTGCTCGCTTTGCTCCCACCACCTCCCCTGCTCCACCAAATGGTCATTGCTAAGCAATGTCATATTGTTTCCATTGTTGCCTGCTCTGTTCTAGGGGGTATGTTGCCTCTCCAGCTAAATGGAAGGCACTCCACCTGAGGATGCTGCTGTTCCCTGTCTTGGCTTCCATGGAGCTCATGGAAAATCTGGGAACTTCCTCCGAACAGAGCCATACCCCCAAACACAAATTACTTGCATTCAAAAATAAAGCCTCTGAGATTTATCTCTGTTTTCCGTCTCATTTTTGACTAGAGTGGTTCTGACAGAACTAAGATAATGTCAGGCAATCAATGCTTCTTCTCCAGACTCACCTTTATGTGTTCTATCAGGTCTTGACTCAGTTTGGTGGCGAGGCACTGCGTTGTGGCCCTCTCCTCATTCAGAAGACATCTATAATACAAGTCAATAGTCTTTTACGAATTAAACATCAAATAAATGATCGAAGTTATTATTTTTATAATTATTATTTATTATTTTTAAATACAAAAAGGAACCTGAGATGACTTATAATTTCAATTCCACCTGGTAGAAATGATATGTTTTTTTTTATTATTATTATTGAAGAGCAGTATCACCTAAAGTGCTTGTGTTGTTTGAAGAAATCTCTCTCCATCCTGGTAGCCTCAGCCAGAGGAATTCTGTCCTGAATTTGCTGTTGGCCGCGGCACTTGACAACAATGTAGCCTTTGCTCAGCGGGATAACACGATTGTTTACAATATCCAAAACATTCTTCTCTGTGCCACGATCGACAAGGTCTGGTTTGGTCAAGATTGCTGTAAGAATATCAAAGAAAAAACATTTGGATTGTATAGGGTACTTCTTGACTATGGGAACAATACCACACCTTTTATTACATGTGGTTTTATTACAAAATGGTCAAAACTCCATTACCCAAAGTTCTTTTCCCCTCTGGATCCACTTCCTGTGCCATTTTCAGAGCTTCTGTTGTTGCTATGTCGACGTTACACGGAACTACCACCAAGACGATGGTTTCACTCTTTTCAATGAAGCTTTTAATGAGTCTTTTAATCTTCAACAGACACAAATACAAAGACGAATGTTTGGATCGGTTGAAAACATATTGTATAAGCAAATGCAACAACATAACACTGAAAAACATCTATATTCTAAAAAAGATATTTGCTATGTTAGTAATGGTGTCAACAATGATCAATTCGGCGATGCAATCCAATGCGGGGCATGGACGATGCAGAATCGATCCGGCAAGTTCCAGAATCGATCCGGCAATTTTTTTAAGTTTCAATTACTTCCATGGATATTTCGGGAGCAAATGAATGTTAAATTAAATAAAAGCACTTCAAGCCATTGCAAGACTGATACAGACTGATACAAAAAACAGCCAATAAATTGTTACTCAGTATCTGACCACTTGGATTGCCTCATCATGACTGATTAAACATTTGCTTTGCGCTCAGTAGAAATATAATGCATTGCAATGCATTGTAGAATTGAATCGGATCGGATCGGATTGCATAGAATCGAATCGAATCGCTACCTCCCGAAACGTGATCGAATCGGATCGTGAGGGCAGTGCCAATCCACACCACATTATGGTGGTCAACAAAATGATTGAAATATGATTAGATGAATATAATTAGCCTACTACATATGTTTTCCTCACCTGGTCTGCAATGTCTTCAGGTTGGCCTTTGACAGGTACTCGTGCAATGCCAGGTAGATCAATCAGAGTGAGGTCACACACCTCAGATGACATGATCTCCAGACTGATCAGCTCCTCACAGATCCCCACGCCGTCTCCAGCCAACTCATTCTGGGCTAATGGGGATACCAGAGACGAGACATGAGAGACATAGAGCAGTACTTCCCAACCTTTCTCTTAACCCCTTTGAGCAGAGGCTATACCTACTGTCACCAAAAATGTTATGACCATATCTTAATCTGTTACGTAAGCCTCTTGATAATTTCATAGCAATATTGGTATGATGTAGTTGAACAGAGGCTACGGGACCCATAGGCGTCCTTTTAACGCCATTGTCGACTAATTTGACTCTCTACAGTGTTGTAAATACTCTATGCTGGAGGTATAACTCTGAAATGACACGTCTTCTTCTTGTTACACATTAGGAATGACCCAGTCGCAACCACCCAAAAATACTCATGACCCAAATGTTAATAAGCACTGACTACTGATTGAAACACACTGAATTGTGCACCCCTTATCATCTCATTTTCTACCACATGTGAATCCTACCTCGGCTGACGTAGTCCTCCACCAGAGAGGGGTCTGTGAACTCGGTGGTCTTGTCTCGGTATGAGATGATGGCTTTCCACTGATGCCCTGCCAGCTGTTTCCTCAGCTTCAGCATCAGAGGACATCGAGTCACAATGCCTGCAGGGAACAAAGTCGCATGTCAGACCCTCAAGGATTTAGAAAGAAGTGGTATCACACACCAATATTTTTTTTTGGGAGGTGCTGGCTTCTTGTGCATACAAATGGTAAAGAAAATAAAGAAAATGTCGCACACTCTGCTCCATATTTTTTTTCTTTTGAAGGAAAGTTTCAGCCATCTGTTTGAAGACGGCCAGACGGACAAAACGTTACTTCAAAATAAAACATAAGCAGAGAGTGCGACATTGTCTTTATATAGACCTTCAAGGATTATCATTGAAATGCAGCAGGATGGACAGGACCCTGAGGTGGTGTGCACCATTGACAGTAAATACACTTTGTCTACTTACATTCTACTACACAGTGATTATCTGAAAGAGCACAGACGTATTTCACAAAGGAACACACAATTACAGTCAAAAATACTGTATGGTATGGGGCTAAATATAGTACATTATGTGTTGAATAAGTATAATTATCTTTATTTGATAGGAATCAATTCTTCATAATTTTTTAGTTTAGTCCTGAACATGACATTATTCCAATTCTATGATCACATCCAGCAATTTCCGAAATCTGGAACAGAGAAACTGAGAGAGATTGAGAGACACTGATTGTTTATTTATTGTGTAATACTGCAACTGCATTTAGACATAAAATGAAACTGCTCGGCATGTGGACTGTCTGTAGCGATTCACTCAACTCACAATTCGGTTTGTATCACGATTTTGGGCCTACAGTTCGATACACCCCACAATATTTTTAATCTGTCTTTCAAATGAATTAATTTGGTTTTTTCACATTTGAAGCTTGGATGAAGGGTAACAGAACTTTGAAAGGGTGTATCACCATACTGCTTTCTTGCACCGCGATACAGTGTCTTGACTCTGCATATCACGATTTCTCTGTTAGTACTACTTAGTCTGCAAAATAGTAAGACATAAAATGAAACTGTTGGGCATGTGGACTGAGGCAGCTGGTCTTCATGACTCCAGTATTGTGATCGTTCATACTCTCAGCAAACTCTGGTTTTCAAATGTCAGGTTTCAATATTTGGGAGTTGCGTTTAATATGCCAGAATAACCATTTTGATATAGGCCCATATTGTGTACCAGCATTTTCTCTTTTGCATTTTACATTTGGAAATTGCATCCTGAAGAGTCATGTGCACCCTTTCAACATTTAAAAATAATAATGGTAGTTAGAACACTGGTCATTTTGTTGTGCCCATGCTTTAAGGTATCTGTGTTCATTTGTTCTGCATCATGACTTCTGTTTTCTTATTTTAGCTTGCTGGTTTCCCACCAACTCTTTATCTGAGTTCCTAGTGTGGTCAGCCGTCACGTACTGTAAGCTTCAACGTTTGCTTTCGTTTGTGTTCAATTGTGTTGTTTGAGGCTCGGTTAGGCTATTGTGATATATCTCCACCAATGTTGTGTTAGATGTAGCCTTTTCAATTATTATTTGTTGCATCTACCTGTTAATCAATCTGTATTATTCCTTATCCCCAACCCCAACTCAACATGATTCTGCATCTTTGTGGCACTGTCATTTAGTTTTGCAGGGATTAAAGCAAAAAAAAGTAATCTGACTGAACTTTTTTACCGGTTAGGCACCCGATCGAGTATCACTCCGTAACCCTACGAAAACCAATGTAGCCAGGCTCTGCCCTCATGACGAAACATACATGCAAGGAATGGTGCCAGAGCCAGCGGCATAGGCAGACGGGGCAGTCGCCTAGAGCAGAATAGGCCTATGTCTTGAGGGCGCCAGTAATACCGAAAAGTGCCACAAAATCAGAACTTCAACCAACAAAAATCTTTACACTTCACATGAACAATGAATATTCATTATACACTCAGTAGACCTATATAGACTCAGTATGAGTGTACCTGTAGGTACTAGATCAGATGTGCTCAATCAGATGTAGGCCTACAATGCGATGTTTACAGATGCCAATTTCTAAATACAAAAAAAGGAAAGAGGGCGGGCAGGCCTAGGCCGCTCACCAGATTGACTAGAACTGGCCGAGAATGGAGGGATAATGGATACTATATCAGACTGCAAAGATTGAACTGAAATTTGGGGCATGTTTTGGTTATTTCCTCTTATTTCTACCCATTGTTTATGAATTGTTCACAACATCATGCAGAATGGATTCACAATGAATGCTGCTTCAAAATGGTAGCTGATCTCACAGAATTATTGACTTGGAATTGCAATGTGTTGATACAGTGAGTGATCCCATTATGGTTTTTTTTTGTTGTAGTAGTAGGCTATATTTTGTCTTTCACATTAGAATGGGCAAACACTGTTCTGGTGAAAGCACTGGTGCGCATTGCTTGCAGTTGTATTTCTGACATTTAAAAAGCCCTGATCATAGCAATCAGAGGGAGTAAACTAGCTTTAATTATTTGTATGTTTTTCACCCTTAGGCCTTTTTCAGTATTCATCCTGTTACAAATAACTTGTTGTCGTTTACAAACAGGGTGCGGTATGTCTACCTCTGTGTTCTACCGTTTTGAAAACTACTGGCTACTTTTTTGCTTCTCGATGTGCGGTGCCAAGCACACGCTTACCATTGATTTAAAAAACGTCCCCGATTCTTCCTATGCGCACGTGTTCTACAAGCTGACAGGACGCAGCAGACACGACAGTCACAGACATACGTCTATCGTTTACAAAAGTAACACACTTTCCCAAGCTTGTCGCGCAGCTTTCCACTCGAATCAAGGCAAATCACCCACCCATCAGTCCTGAGTGCGCAGTGCGCAAATAGGCTAGAGCTGAACTCAAACGAAACGCATAGTCCGAGAAGATGGGCACAGACGTTGAGCCACTCAAAAACAAGCGCACACACAACTGTTGCTGCTGCACACTATTCCAGTTAGCAGAAATAGCGTCACACAGTAACAAGCCTTGAAAGTGAAACAAACGTCGAAACGGCATTTATCGACCATGAGTCCACCCATCAGAACACTGCTTCCCAGAACAAGACGTGGCATAAATTGGCTCTGCCAGGGATAGCCTATCCGTGACCCAAATGCAACCCATGTTTAACTTATTTCTTGAATATATATATCGGCAACAACAAAGTTAATCTGATATGAGTACAGATGAGACTGTGAATTATCCGCTGTCAAAAAGACAACTAGCTCTACACGCAGCCAGTCAAACGCGCTAAACTATGAGGATGAAACGCATGGTAGGCTATCCTAGTTAGCTGCCATAGTCGTCCCATTGGGGCTATGAATAATGCTAGTAAGAGTCACAATGCTTAAAAGGCAAACCCTTCATGAAAAGGACATCATACGCAGTCGAAGTAAACTATTCTTTTTTTTTTTTCTAAATGTCTGCCACTGCAGGTGCAATGATATGGAAACGTCACTGCACTTTATACATTGTATTACAATTATTTTCTTTTCTGCCATCAGCAACAATTTTGGCTATTTATTTTTTTTAATCTCTCGCGCTGCGCTGCCACAGAATTGTTGACCGCTCGTGTAGGCCTACTTTTTTTGGAACACGGAAGAACAGGGGATGACCCAAAACTAGGCTACTGATGAGTGAATGTTGTATCACACCGCCAATGGTGGAGTGTATAACTACATCCGTACACCAAACACACCTCGTCCCCTTCTCATGACCAGGAGTGCTCTCGATTTGAGTTCAGTTGGAAAGTAAAAAATGTACATTAATTGACATAAATTATACGGACGGAAATCCGTCCAAACGAAAATCCAGTTGACGGAATTCCGTCGTAGCGACGGAAAACTTTAATCCCTGGTTTTGTTGGACACAAGGAACTGAATAAACATAAAACAAAGATAGAATTTAAAAAAAGGCTTGACGTTTTGAAAGCTTGGTCTTTACCATAACCACACCGTTAATGTTTCACATTTTCTCCATAACTTTGAAATACCTGATTAAAAACGGATCTTTTCTTGGCATTAAAAAGTTCATCATTTTGAAAGGTTTTGAGGGCCAGTGGCCATGCAATTGATTCTGGACAGTGTGTACATGCTATAATGAAATATCCAGTACACTGTACGTAATGTTGTGACCATGAAAATTAAGCCTGTCCTCTCTCACGACTTCCCCTGGGCAGGGCCACTTCCCTAAATTGATTAATACATTCTCAATACCAATATGTCGCTGTACAGTATCCAATATTCCTATAGCGTTTACATGCTATAATGAAATATCCATAGCAATATACTATAGTGTTGTGTCCATGAAGATAAAGTTTGTCCTCTCTCACCACTTCCCCTGGGCAGGGCCACTCCTGACAGGGCCTCCAGCACGGAGCTCTTCCCTGAGCTCTGGTCCCCGATCACAGCGATGGCTGGCAGGGTCATGTCATCGTCAATACCCATCAGACGCAGGTTATCGATGAGGTCCAGGTAGGGCCGCACTCGCTCACTCAAATGGCTGTGGAACTCGCCCTCCATTTCTCTGTTGAAGCTACGGAGGAGACAGCAGTTATTCACAGAGGTCGAAACTCCTCCAGGTCCATGCCACTCTGAAGAGAAGAGATATCGAGATCTGTTGCAAACATATATTAATATCTGTCCAGATATGTTTTATTATTGCTCAGCATTTCCTTATTTTTTTCCTGTAAATGTTGCAGACATGGTTTTAATTAGATATATGTAATTTATAAAAGTCTGTAAAATTCTGCAGATACTTTTTCCACAGTTTGTCTTCAGTAAGGGTAGGAGCTTCTTCATCCATCTCGGTTGCGTTCCACTGGTCCATAGTCCTTCAATATGTATGCTGTTGTTATTGGAAGAAAGTCAGGGTAAGCAGACTAAATGAAATCGTTTGGAAAACACAGTGCTTGTCTTTTTCTTTAACCCAGTAAGACCCTGTAATAAATTAGCTGTCACCAGTATGGTAATGACCAAAGGCCCTCTGCACTGTAATAAAGGTGTAGTGCAGTACTATGGTAGAAGGTCTGTTCATAATTCAGAATGGTGTGTGTTAAGGGGCTACACATATATACTGTACATTGACATGAAGAAAGATACATTTTAACCTTTTGCAAAAGAAAACTACAATCACTGAAAACCATAATGGAGACATGGAGGCATTTCTCAAGTTAAAATACTGAATTAAATATTTCTGAAAGCACTTTGTTCTCGTCTTTGCATTGATACACTGATACAAAAAGCTAAAGTCTTCCAAAATAGGCAAAGGTCAACATGAATAAAACCTTGTGGCCTAGGTGCTGATGAAAGGTTATGCAAAAAATAAAGGTAAAAATAAGGCCTCCAAGTAACCCCAGCTCACTGTTGTGTGGTTCTCCCTAACCAAATGATTGAGACCAGTGTGCAGTTAGAGAGACTATCTGTCCCCCATCTCTCTCTCCCACTTGTTTCCTGTACCACTCCTCACTGTCCTGTCTAAATAAAGTTGCCCCCCCCCCAACATATTTTTAAAAATAAAAATAAACAGTGTAACACGATACACTGGCGTTACTGCACGCGAGAGTAGCATGCATCATGTTTCAAGTTGCTGATGGGGTGAGAAATGGAGTTAAATAATGACTCACAGTAGCCTGGCGAGCCAGACCCGTATAGCAAAAAGCTGTACAAGGGTCTGGGCGAGCTTGGAGAGAGTGTGGGCGGGATAAACGGTTGTCTATCAAAATGCCTTGGCACTCAACGCCACGCAATGGGATGGTGGAACAACCAATCCCCACACACTTCTGTGTAATGTCACAGCTGTCTTTCAGAACGTACAGGCGACACGCCCCTTTGTAGGTGAAGCGGCTACTTCGAGCCGTCGTAGGAGTGAATGCGTGTGATCACCACAGCCACAAAAAAGTTTCCTAATAAATCATGTTTTCACTTACACAGTTCAAAAAGGCCTCTTTTTCAACCACATGGCCCTCCTTGATCAACCAGAGAAATGTTGAGCAATTTGGGGCTTGTTAAATGGTTATATTTATGATTGTTGTCAACATGGCATGTTCGGTGTTAGCTAGCTAGCTGTATACCCATAGAACTAATACACGGCTGGATACCTAGCTCTGTGTAATTGACGACAGGTTGGCTAGCCGCTAGCTCGGTAGACTAGGTGTCATTCCCATCTATTCAGTAAGCTACTTAAAGACTCTCAAAGCTCCCAAATGTCTCATTTTTAATTACATGGATCTTATTAGAATTTGGGGCAGGCATATAATACAAGGCTGGATACCTAGCTCTGTGTTATTGACGACAGGTTGGCTAGCCACTAGCTCGGTAGACTAGGTGTCATTCCCATCTATTTAGTAAGCTACTTAAAGACTTTCAAAGCTCCCAAATGTCTCGTTTTTAATGACATGGATCTTATTAGAATTTGGGGCAGGCATATTATATATAGTCTAATACAAGTCTGGATACCTAGCTCTGTGTTTGACAACAGGTTGGCTAGTCGCTAGCTCGGTAGACTAGGTGTCATTCCCATCTATTTAGTAAGAGACTTAAAGACTTTCAAAGCTCCCAAATGTCTCGTTTTTTAATGGCCTGTGTCTTATTAGAAATTTGGGCAGCAATTTCATTCTACACCTACAGTAGTGATCTGACAATAGCGTGTGACTATCTGGTTCTGTAAAATGCTCAAATTAGCTTACCGAGCTAGCTTAAAACATTGAATGATCAAATGGTAATGTGTAGTGATCTATTTGTGTCCGATAAGTTCATGGTGTATTTTTACATCAATCCATGTCAGCCACGAAATGTATTATCATCCAGGCTTTTTAAATTAAGTAAAAACTTTTGTGCTGTACGTAGCACGGACGGCCGCCATGTTTCTTCTTAGAAAGTTTCCTGTGTTTACTAGGTAGCCCGGCCTCCCATCCCGCTCCTCGAGATTTGATTGGCCCTGTCATCGGATAACTTTCAGACTGCCCCTGGGAGCAAATTCAATTTGCGGTCGCTATGCGTCTAGATTTCTAGGCTAGACTCACAGGCAAGAATCATCACTTCACAGGGTTTAAATAAAAGAACAATTAACCCAGAAACCAGAGTACTACATTAACCCCTTAGCGCAGCACCTATGTTATAACCTTACTGTCACCAAAATTGTAATGGCTATGTCTTAATCTGTTACTTAAGGCTCTCAGCACTATCATAGCAATGTTGTTATGATGTAGTAGTTGAGTATTTTCAGCAAATAGTGAATAGGCCCGCCGGCGACCCCATCTGCAGTGAGAGGCTACCTTGAAGACACAGAATGGTTTGATGTAATAGCTGACTTTGTTTTTGGCACTCAAGGCTCTAGATGAGTGGTTTTCAAAGTGGGGGCCGGGGACCCCAGGGGACCACGAGGAGGTGCTAGGGGGGCCGTGGCAGGATGGCAGGAAAAATATAGCACAAAAAAAAATAATGAATAAACTTGAATAACATACAACAAAATAAAATTAAAATAAGCTAAACAATATTCCTATTCGCATTCCTATTGATATTATTTTATATCACAGTGGGACACTGCCTCACAGGCCCTCCACTAGGGTTGTGTAAGGGGGTCCACCAAAAAATATTGTGGCACGACCCATGTAAGGGGTAAATTGGCTTTATGATGAAAAAAGTTAATCTTTAGCCGTGGTGACATTTTATCAGAGCATGCATAAGATCTTTTAGAGACTATCTGTCAACAAATCGACACTAGAAAGCAAAAAATGTCAGTAACTGTGCAGAGTGCTAAACAGAGTAAAATTACTTAACAATGATCCTATAGCCAAGTCTAAGTAGATTTGGATAGATTAATGACATGTGGCAGCTTTGATACTTTATATTACCATCTTTTATGCAGATTAAAGATGTTATGTTGTTTTATTTTTTAATATACATCAAAATCATTTAAGTCATAGTAACTCATTTTTAACAACAATGCAGTTACTGCCTTTTGCTTTGTAGGACATAAATGCACATTCATCAATTCAAATTAATTTAGTTGTCTAATATGCAGAGGTGCCGAAAAGTTGAAAATCACAGACTTACCGTACCTGCAAGCTGTGCACAGAAAAAGTCAGTACAACCTGTCTTATAATCACATGCATTGTTTGAAAGGGAAGCCACGAATACTATCTGAAATTGAAAGAGGAATTGGAAAAGTCCTGTTGCTGTAGACTGCCATTGCTACTCCAGTGTTTCTGAAAGTCCACAGTCTGATGCCCAACGAGAAATCCCAAGTCCTGTAAGCAATTGTGTTAAATGTCTTGTTTCATATGCTCTACGATAGTATGCACAGTAGAGTGCTTGCAGACGTTCGTGGTGAATACTTTGGCCTGTGAAATACCTTTTGCTCTTAACTGAAAGACAGAAGGATTTTTTTTACCTAACAACATACGCAGCCTAACTATCACCTGGGCATTTTCTGCTTTAACTTGGCCCCTCACACATACAGTACAAGTCATTTTTTATGTTTTACTGTACAGCCCAGTCTCACGCCCTTTCGTAACAGGGTCACGAATATAAACTGCACTCTGCACAACTGTACCCTGCTTGGCTCAGTCCACAGTCAATATTGAAGATGAACCAATGGGCTGCCCCCACCGGGTAAATGCCAGATTACCAGTCCAGCCCTGGGCAGTCATGGGACTCATTAATTCGACGCCCTTTCGGTACTTACCGCTTACGTCATACGACCCTAACCCTAACCCTAACTGTAACCGAGTGGAGGTACACGGATCAAACCATTTGATTAAATATATTGAAAAGTGACTACGCCAGTCTCATTATAAGGCGAGACAACCTTGGAATTATAAAATCACACTCTTTCCCCGACAGGTTCGGAATGAGCTTGAGGACACAGTTGTTGCAATACATTCATTTATTTTGTTCTTCTCTTTTGTTTTCTGATACTTCAATATGTAAAACTTGTGTTGGGACAGACAGGTGTGGATACACCTCACAGTCCCGTTGGCATACAGACAATAATCATTGATCAAGCTGAGAAGCAAGGTGCAAGCCAGGTACAGCAGAGGGACAATTGTACTGGGTGGCAGATGAACTAGTTATACTATTGGAGAAACCCTCCATATTGTGAAGGCACAGTTTGACACAGCAAACAAAATAACAAAAATGTGGAAAACCAATCAAAATAAATCAAATCAAATAGGATGATCACTGCACACCATGGTTAATACAGGGTGTTCACAACACAGAGGTGCTTCAATTATGCTACCTAACTGACTATGCCATCTCAGACAATTGAATCATGCCAGGTGGGCCTACAACTCCAGATCACAGTATCTCAAGATAGGCCAATGCTCAACACAACCCTCAACTTTAACAGAGCTCGTAGGACTGAACAAAACCCAAACACAAATAAAAACCCCAGAAAAGACGGTGGTGTCCCCCCCCACCCTCAATGGCATGCCCAGCACGCTGCTAAACGTGCTTTAGACCTAAGGGTTACAGGGGCAGCAAGTTAGAATAAGGGACACGATACCATACACTTATTATTAAAACCATTACATGACATCTTACCTCCAAGGGCATGGCAAGGCAGGTCAGGGGTCAAGCACATCCCCACGTTGAAGTCAGACACAGGAGGAAGCTAAGACAAAGTAGCACCCATTAGCATTGCAGGCATGCAAGCCATTTAAAGCTCACTAATGTTTAGTGCAAGCAGTCAGAGAGCCTACCTTCACTTATCAGGTGCCCAGCACCAGCAACGACCAAGGGGTCCACACGCAAACCCACAGCAGCCACACAAAATACCAGCCAGAAGGCTCCAGCAAGCCCAGGTGAGTCAGGACCTGGCGTCTCGCAGATGCAACTGCTTAATGAAATTTATACACTAGAGAGGGATGTGCCTTCCTCACTCAGATTTCCACTGGGTCCTAGTGCCCGCCCTGTCAACCCACAGGTAAGTCATGCCAAATGAATGGAAACCTCTGCACCCACTACCTCCATCCAAATAGGACCACAGGTGTCACTGGTTACATAACTCTAACCTTAACCCTAAACCTAACCCTAACCCTAACCCTAACCTTAAATCGCTTGTTTGAAATGTTTGATTACCATGTGACGTACCACGTAAGTACAGAGAAGGCGTCAAACTAGTGGGTCCCGGGCAAGTCATGGGTAAGCAGTTTGTGGCCCAAAGGTTGCCGGTGCGACTCCCGATGGTGGGGGGAGTAATTAACCAGTGCTCTCCCCCATCCTCCTCCATGACTGAGGTACCCTGAGCATGGTACCGTCCTGCCGCACTGCTCCCTCGGGGAGCCATTGAGGGCTGCCCACTTGCACGGGTGACGCATGACTTCAATTTCGTTGTGTGCAGTGTGCAGTCAGAGATTCTTTAAGTATATACAGTGTTCACTTGTGTGCTGTGGAGAGCTGTGTCACAAGGAGAATGGGAGTTGGAGTTTCCCAGTTGGGCTTTCATTTTCTTTCATTACCATTCTGGTGGTAACAAAGCTAAACAACATATAGAGTACTACTTCTTATTTTCATTCCCTTCTTATGGCTGTGTTGCTGTAACCTGACTCTCACTAGATAAATGGGTTCCACCTTGCTCCACAAACACTCATCTGGAGCTGCACCACAGATAGGTTTTCCATTTACAAACATTCACAATGGGAGGAGGGGCAAGAATGCTAAGCAGCCAACCATGTGAGAGCATTTTTTGAGTGACAGCAGTTTGAACAGTGTGCAGGGTTGCGCAGCCAGGGATTGTTTACATACGGGAAACCCATGTATAGCCAAGTCGCCTAATTCCGCCCGTCTCCCAATTCCGCCCGCCTACTTATAAGTGATGATAGTTAATTATGTATCCACTGTTTAAGTCAGGAATGGATATCGACATGAAACGGAGTTTGTATGCGTACAATTTGAAACGGTGATGACATTTAAAACTCAGTCAAACGGCCATAAACAGCATTGTAATGAAGGGTGTCGTAACGGCAGCATGGAACTTTAATTTCACTACGAGATTCTGGCTAAAAACTCGGCCTGGCCGCTTCCCTGTTTCGCTTTAGGACCAAAATTATTCAACCATTTCCACACCAAACTAATCACAGTTCCTACATCGGTAAAGCCAGGACTACAAGTGTGAACGAAATCAGCAAAGCGGCATGAAGGAATAATAAACAGTAACGGAAATACCGACGTGGCCTGAATTCTGACGTTCGCCGGTGAATTGTGCTGAAACTAGACTGTGGACATGCTGGACGTTATCGCCAAATTACGATAGAAAGGGCTACCGATGTTAGCTGATATTGCTCATTACCTATTCTACACAGTTGCCGCTATCCAAAAATATACGATAGCATAATTAAATAGTATTTGAAATAGTGATATTATCACGTTTTCAGTGAAGTGATCAGTGAAGTGGACGGAATTTGGCGACCTTACTATATAGATGTAGGTCTGTGTGGTTTCTTTTTTTTTAAAATTCTTGCATATGATTGGGGAAACACTTGTCTGACATTTTTAATGATGTGCTAACTACTAAGAGATTAAAAAATACAGTTGACATAACCATGTTGATGAGTGAGTCCTTGTGAATGACCATTTTGTCTGAAGCAACTGTTGCATTTTACTAATTTATCCCTTCTCTAATACATTTGAATTTCGACTAATGTCACACATGATATGTCCGTCAATCCTGCGATCTTGATTGGCTCTCCTGCATTTTGGTTCAGGGGCATGCATGGTGAATCCGAAGGTCATTCAGACCGTCGTGTAAGCTCAGGAAGATGAGCGGAAATACACAAGGGTCTGTCTGGCAAGAGTCAGGCCAGCCAGTGTTGCTGCACCAGACTCAAATGCCCCCTTGACCTCATCACAAGCCTCCCAACACCCCCTTGTCATCATCACAAGCCTGCCAACAATGAAATAGACTAATGCTCCCCAATGGGAACTAAGCTCCGCCCCCACTCAGCTGTATCCCCCTCAACACCCCCCTGGGGCTCACCAACGTCCCCTGGGGGGCTGTACCGCCCTCGTTGACAAACACTAGGCTAGATAGTGACGAGTGGCCCACGCAGTTCCAACATCCTCATTTTTGTTTATTTTGTGTGGTGTTCAGATAACCATTTGTGCTGTCTTTGTTCATTCTGGCATCTCACATTTCATTTCATTCTCATCACATCAACCACAATCACCAAAAGACACAGTCTGTTAAAGAGGAAGTGTTTCTCTGCCCTCTTTCTGATCGTTTTACACAGTGCGTACGGTATGCAGTATATCCCAGTCCCTTCTAACATATCCAATCAGGAACCTCTAGTTGTAAAAAAAAGAGACAGTTATGCTTCATTTGTTCAAAACAATGGTCTCACTTCTCTCTTGGTTTTGTTCCTCACAGTTCTCTTTCCAAGGGGGGCCATGTCCACCTTTACCGCCCACATGCGCTGACTTAACTTTCCTATCACCTGATCTCATTATCGCTCTCCTTGCACCTGCTATTGTTAATACAATGTCATAGTGCAATATATTTTTCTGGACAATATTTAATACAGTTACATGAAACACTTAACACAATGTAGGCCTACGTATATTGTGAGACTTGTTGGACAGTATGTACAACAGCATAGAGTCAGCGAGAGAGAGAGGGAGAGGGAGAGAGAGAGGGAGAGGAGAGAGACTCAATAGAGTGCAATATATTGTTTGATAATATTTAGTGAAACGCTGAACACAGCATATTGTGGGACTTGTTGGACAGTATATAATACAGTGTGATATCTTGTTAGACGAACTGCTCTACAGGACAGATAACTCATTAACCCGTTAAAACACAGCGTTATAAATTAGCTGTTACCACAATGGCAATGACCTAGCCATAGCGCATTACTAAAGGCCCTCTATTATGTAATGGTAGAGTAGTGCTATGGTAATTAACCTTACAATGACTATTACAGCGTCCGGCCTAATATGGTATTTGAAGCTGTTTTGCGGGGTCCCGCTGGGTCTCCAAACTTAAGAGACAAGATAGCTTTCTTGTCTCTTAATGCAGTGGGTCCCAAACCTTTTTCTGACAAGACCCCCTCTTGGGCCCAAGAATATTTTCGTGATCCCATTTTGCGTAGTCGTTTTCCTTCAATGTGAATAAAATGGAATTCTGTTCTTCATGGTCATTGCTGTTCAGGTAACAGCAAATTTGTGACGTGTCTTAACAGGTTAATTATTGTATGCAATAATTTGTTTCACATTAGGCCTACATTGAATAATACTGTAGCTATAATTTAGTCTGAAATATACCAAATGTTTCTTTATTTCAGACCCAGGGGCATCCATATCACATTACAAAAAAACATCACAGCACAGTACACATCTTAAAGAACACCAGACGAAAACGAAGGGAAAACCCCCCAAAAATATAGCATAATTCTCATTCATTGTCTCACATAGGCATGTTCACAAGTGATTCCACATGTTAGAGAGAGCTACGTGCCGGGCTAGCCAAGACAACAACTAAGCTCTTTTGTGACTCAGATGCTCTGCACAAGAATTTATACATTAGATTACGCAGCACAGCTGCACAAGTAGGTACCCCAGCATTGACAAATATTTGACATGCGTCTGACCTCCTTGGAATTCTAAGCAGCAGCCTAATGCTGTCATTGTTGGCCACCTGAGTTTCCTAATGCTGCCTTGTTTGTAGTGGCACCACAGGTGTGCAGTATACTGAGGTGTACAGTACGCTTTGAAGAGTGAAATCTGGACTGGTTCAGAGCCCATACTAAATTTACGGCACGACATGCTTGCACATAAAGTTTCTGCCATTGCCTACGTGACCGACAGCTGTCTGTAGGTATGTTGTCCAACTATTAGTGTGTAGTAGGCCTATAGGTATTCTGGGTGGCAGCTGAAGGAGAGGGTTGTGCACATCCAAGGAAAAGGTGCAGGACGAAGGCCAACTGTAGTTTTCAAAGTGAGAAGTCTTAAATCCTTTTTGTTGTATTTTATGATTTCATGGCAGGATTATGTTACGTTACGTTACGACTTTCCACTTTGAAAACTATTCTGGGTGGCACCCCCTACTTAACTTAACCCTTTGTGTGCCCTTCAGAGTTTACTTGGTTTCCTTATCAACAACAGCTATCTATTTGTTTGTGTTTGTTTATGTTTCAATAAATATAGAGATTTGATTTGACTGGAATCTCAAGTCTCCGCCTTTCACTCACTTGCCTGTGTGTGGGAACCCTCTTGTCTAAGAACCACAAGTAGATCTGGTGGTGCAAGGCCACCAGTGGTGTAGTCGTAAAAAACACACTTAGCCAAGAGCTGAAATACACCCTCAGGTTACACCTATAGATACCTCTATCATCTTTCAAGTCATACGCAATTATGTGGCCCAGATATTTGATCTCACTGCATTCAGTGAGTGTGTTGCCGGCCAGATAAAAGGCAGGGAAAGATGATCGTTTGTCTTCTCTGCTCCTTATGATCATGATCTTACTCTTACTAGCTTACTAGCGTGATCTTACTCTTATCCATATTGTGAACATGTTGCAAACCAGCAGTACAGGGACTAAGGATGACCGAGTCATCTGCATACAAGATGTGATTAATTGTTAAGTCACCAACCCTACAGCCGGTTCCACACCTATTTAGAGTCATTGACAGATCATTCACGTACACGTTATAAAGAAAAGGAGATACAATTCTGCCCTGTCGAACATCATTGGTAACAAGAATGGAGCAGAGTTTACATTCCCCCATGTCACCCTCATTCACTACATTTCATTTTTCATGTTTTTAATTCCGAATCAATAATTCCGAATTAAATAGTTCCTTCGTGTTTACTTTGATCTTTCCTTTAATTTTGAAGTAAGGTGTTCGTTTACATGACTTTTTCAAAGCAGAATTAAGCTTTATTCAGAATTGAGGTCAGTTCATTAAGAATGAAATGTCTCATGTAAACGTAGCAATTGTCTGATGTGAGTACCAATAGACCAGTATTCTAATTTTTAAAAAAATCAGGGCGCCAATTTTAAACAGTTTTAAACATATTTTTTAATGATTGACGCAGTCAAATGCCTTAGACGCATCTATGAAACCTATGAACATTGTTTTGTCCAAATATCTGTGTAAGATTTCCTTTACAACTTATACAAGTCCACCAAGTTTTTGTTTAAACCTAAAATGGTTGTCTCTGGTCCAGACATATTTTTCTAGTCTACCCAATACCACTGCCTCCAGCACTTTAGACATAACACTTGCCAGGGCTATTTAGCTATTTAGTTTCCCCACTTTATCTCTAATTACTGGTACCAACACAACAGACACCATGGTGTCAGGCACGACAACATGTACTAGTAGACCTGTGTAGCACACAGCCATCAAAGGACATAATTTCTCAATGGCATACTTGATATGTTCAGCTGTAATACTATCTAGACCACAGACCTTACTGTCTTTTAACTTGTAAGTAAGTAAGTAAGTAAGTAAGTAAGTAAGTATAAGTAAGTAAGCAAGTAAGCAAGCAAGCAAGCCTTTTATGATCCCACAGTGGGGAAATTGAGGTGTTGCAGCAGTAACATACATACAGATTGTGCAAAAAGCAGATGACATACATACAGACACAGGACCAGGAGGTTAAAAGTATATAAAATAGATATAAAAATAGAGAATTTATAGAAAATAGAGATATTTCTGTCAAAAAAACCCAAGTAAATTAGTAAAAGTGCATTAGCAGCATAATAAAAAGGAGGAGGAGACTAAAAAAGAATACATTTAATTTAAAAATAAGAAGAGTCTCCCCTGGCGCCCCCGTGCCACAGACCACAGTGTCCGACACACATCCACTTGTCCTCACATACTGTGGCCTGTTGCTCAGGAAATCCAGGAGCCATGCTGACAGGTGTTGGTGCACTCCTGCGTGATCCAGGTTGTCTCTCAGGAGAACTGATTTGATGGTGTTAAAAGCACTGGAGGAATCATAAAACATGACTCTCACAATGTTCTCAAGCCCCTCTAGGTGAGACAGGGCCCTCTGGGTGCGGAAGATAACAGCATCCTCAACCCCAATGCCAGGCGGGTATGCAAACTGCAGTTGGTCTGCTGATGAGCTTACCAGGGGGCGCAAGAGGTAGAGAAAGTTGATCATTGCTTCATGGACTTCAGCTGAAGTTACAATAACATCATTACTAAACTCACCTAGAGGTGTCACGATAACTGATACACCATGTACCACAGTAAAAAAAATGCTAGACTTTAATGATAATAATTTTAAAAATACTGTACCGTACCAGATAACTATGTCTCACACCGTGACACGATGAGCCTTACTGACCTCTCATCCGAGTCTGCTCATGTTGCCAGAGAGGCACCCTTTGTCACCTAACATCTAATGTCAAAGCTGGAATAATAATTAATTGCCGAAACAATTCATTTCTACAATGAAAAGTATAAACTGACCATTTCCTCTTCATAACTTCAGAATGAAAAACAATTAATGTTTTGTGTCTTTAAACGTGGGATTTTGATATGGTTTTGCATTCATTTTTAAATATAATAAGCACTCCTTGCACCCCATTGGAACTATTTCAGTTTGTGTAGGACTATCAATGTTTTCTAAACATATTCAATACAATGCTTCAAACCACCGCGATAGTAATTCAATTCAATTCAATTCCAATTTATTATAGTGTGGTATCACCATAGTATGGTCTCAGAACACTTTACAAAGGCATGATTAATATTACTGCACTGATTCTTGAGAAAGCGGCTAAAACATGTCTCAGGGTCAAAGACGAGACGTGCATTTTTTTTGTTCCGCACTCATTTAACTATCAAAAAAGTAAATTAATGAATTTTGAATGTTATGCTGATAAACAGCATAGTCTGGTGTCTCATTTCAGTAACATTTAAAGAAAAATAAATGTTAATGTATGTGTTAAATAAACTCATAAAGTGCAAAAACGTCATTCAGTGTAATGGTCCGAACTTAAAAATCATCAATATATCCTTGAATAATTATGCAAAATGACAAACAAAATTCTTTTTTCACTCTCTGGGCATAATTCTAGAAGTGTTCTTGTTATTGTATCAAAAGCACGTTTCATTACCATTTTGTTTTGATATTCAAATCATCTGGGGACTTTTGTCCGGATTTTCAATTCCTTGGATATCATTCAGTGTAATAAGATCAACATGGTGCTTTTAAATCATAATAAAAAGTGATAGTCACACACAGTATGTGACATCATCAAAAGGAACCCTAGGGACCCCTTATGTGATGATGCAAAGGGAGAATCTTGTTCTTCAATAGTCAAAAAATCTGTATTTTTATCTTGTGGTAACAGCGTCCACAAAAACAGATGTCATTCAGTGAAATGTCAAAAAACACTTTTATACTCAGATATTCATCCAAACAAGCATATTTTCTAAATAGACATAGTAAACATTGTGGGTCAAAGTCATTGTCTCATGTAGGTGACTAACTGTGTGCTTGTAAAAAGGTGAAAATAAGGTGAAAAGTATTTGGTCGTCCTTCAGTGTAAGAGATGTCATTCAGTGACATGCAGTGTAAGGGCCATTTCATTCAGTGTAATCAGATCATGGTTGTATATTAAGAATCAAAACGGCAATATAAGTTGCAATATTACTCTAAGATACAATAATATGATGATACTACTTGAAATTATGACTTTTATTGTTATTTCCATTATAACCTTGTTATTGCCATGTAGCATCCATATTACTGGGTAGATTCTGGGATTTTGGAAGTTGTACATGAATTATCAGAACAACCTAAGTCACAATCCCCGAAATATGCAGGTTAACAGACAAAATTTTCTTTTTTATTGTTTTAGGCCTAAGTAGTAGCCTACCTCTAAGCTTGTGATCTTGGAAGTTCTTCAAAACACATTTTAATGCCCCAATATTAAGTAAAATAGCAATTATTTGACAACATCTATTTCTGTTGTCACTCATTCAGGGTGTTGAGTACTGTAGTATGATGGTAACAATATGATAGCAATGAAAAGTAGCTGTTTATATAGGCTTTTTTGCCAAGGCATCATTCAGTGTAATAGTTGTGGTCATTCAGTGAAATGCACATTTTTATGTGAAAATAAAGTCAAATTCTTACGAAACTTATTTGTTTAGCACAACAAATGCGGGGGCATACAACAAATGAATAATTGTGCATTTTAAACTGATTTTCTCTTCAGTGGAAAAACTTCTTAAAGCCAAATGGGTGAAATGCACTCGGTGAAAGACTACAAACACTGCAAAAACTATTTGCAAATGCCTTTTACTAGAAATTTTAGGTTTGATGAAGACCTTAAATATAGGCCTTTACTATGGTATGTAGCTTATTTCAGTTTTTTAACGTCATCTATATGTTTTTTGCATTATCAACTGTTTAACACCGTATTACACTGAATGACATTTTATGGGTGAATATGGGGTAAAATGCATGTTCCTTACTATTTTCTGAACAGAAAATAATAAACTTAATCACTCTACACTCCAATGTACCCAAAAAAGTTGAAGAACGGTGTCAGGGAACAGTTTTATTTTTTGGAGTCCTGAAAACCCTGTTTCGTCTTTGACCCCACAGCAATAAACTGCCAATTCTGTTGAAAATAAACTACATTTTCATGAACAAAATGTATCCAGGTAAAGACCCAGGCGTCTGTTACACAAATGTACAGTCATTTGAAATATTTAAGTGTAATTTTATTACTTTTCATGGCTATAAACCTGCCCACACCCTGTAAAAACAGCTGTCCCAAGGACAGACATCATCATTTCAATTGACTTAAAATGTAAAAATCACTTATATTATTGAATAATATCACCATGATGTGAAAGTCCATATTGAAGTGGTTCTGCAGATATGCACATAGTGCGTGTAAAACAATATTTACTATTATTTTCTGATTGCTCAAAGTGTGTCCAGCATATTGGTCACCACCGTCAGATTTTTTTTAAAAGACAATAAAATCAGGGCTGGACAAGGTCATTGTCATTACTTAGGACCCCCTTTCAAACCTTTAGCTCTACTGAATACTTCACCATCACTGAAGCTCCTGTAAGTTTACTAATTTCTCCTCAATTTGTTAATTTGTTTGGACACTGGTATTGTCCCAACCATAAACTGTCAACACCGTCAGGGGTTTTAATAGTATCATGTTACATTAATGTTAATTATATATACTTTTTCAGAAGCGGCATGAAGCCCCTAAGAAACAGAGCGAAAACGAAGTGGCTAATGTGAGGAAAAAAAGGCATAATATGTAAAAGAGTGTTTTTTTGTCTCACACCGTCAGATGTCACCACCGTCAGATTTTGTTCCGCTCATCATCTTGTTCCATATTTTACTAAATTGTGCTGGTTAATGAAACATTACCAGACATGTTAGTAATAATTGTGACCCAAACTTATACTCCAGCCTCCACTGAGGTGCATTTGGAGGGTTTTTTGTCACAAAACCTGACGGTGGTGACATCTGATATAGTTCACAAAAAAGCATGTGTTTTACATGTTTTTGACAAGTTTTAAGAATATGCTTCCAATAAGTATCTACAATTATGTTGAATTGTAAAAGTAATTCACTTAAATACAGTAAACATGTTTTTTTTACTTCTAATTCTGTCTGACGCTGGTGACAAAACCAAGAAAGAGCCCATTTTATGAAAAATGTAAAACATGGGGAGCTTGGCCAATACATTCACTGCACAGCCAAGACCTTCATCTATGATAATACACCTCTATATTTTGGATTTGAACAACTTAAAACCTGTTTATGCCACATTTTCAATAATCTAGGCCTACTTCCTAGAGTATCTAACAAATGAAGAAAAAACACATGCACAAGCATACTGTGCACACACAAAAATAAAGTGTTTATGCTAGATGTCATTGACTTGAGAGGGCTATTTATTTTGCTAAATGTAGGTAATAATTAGGTCACTTTCACCATCTTCAGATTACTGTCACCACCGTCAGTTCTTAAGTCACCACCGTAAGAAGGAGTTTTGGACATTTTAAATGAATGTGCTTACAAAATTTTCCTTTGGAGTTGTTGAATTATCAAAGTAATAGCAAATTTAAGCCTACACGAATATTTGTGAAATTACAAAAAATTGTTTGATCTATTTAGGCATTAAGTAAGCATTGTCTGACAGCACATATTTTTAAATTAGAACACATGAAGCAGTATTAAAATAGAATGAAAGTGAATTTTCAACATTTAAAGGCGTATGTGTGAACCAAAAAACACACACAATCACTTAAAAACTCCAGATACATATGCAACCAAATCAATACACTTTTTATTGCTTTTAATTGTATCTGACGGTGTTGACAAAAAACAAGGTATGATCGGAGAAAAACCTGATTTCTGAAAAAAATTCAAAATGGGGAGATTGGCCTTGTGCATTTCTGAAAAGCCAAGACCTTTGTCTACGAGGATATACCATATTGTTTTTTAATTCATTCACACTCAGGTTTTTTCTTTCAACTTTACAACCTGTTTTAGCCACTTTCTCAAGAATCAGTGACATAAAATATTGAATGAAAGATGATATAATAGTAAACAAAAATTACATAAGTAGAAAATAAATGATCAGAATCAAAAATGATTAAAATTTCTGTTGAAAATGAAAATATAATTGGCTAACTATAATAATTAGAAAGCATAAATGTTTTCAGCCTGGCCTTAAAATTGTCCACAGAGCCAGCATCCCCAATCACACGTGGGAGGCCATTCCACAGTGCGGAGACGAGCCTCTCCTGGTGGTTCATTACGTCTGTGGCTGCTCTCAGAGAGAGGAACGGAGAGATGTGGCAGAGAGAGAGAGAGAGAGAGAGAGAGAGAGAGAGAGAGAGAGAGAGAGAGAGAGAGAGAGAGGAGTGGTGAGAGAGACAGACAGAGAGAGGGGGAGAGATGTGTTGCTCAGCAGAGGTAGCTGATCTTTTCGGGGATGAAGAGAAACAAAGAGATGAGACAGAGAGAGAGAGAGGAGTGGTGTGAGACACAGACAGAGAGAGAGAAAGAGAAGTGTCCCTCAGCAGAAGTAGCTGAGCTTCTCGTGTGCGAAGACGAGTCTCTCCTGGCGGTTGAGCAGCTCGTTGCGTTGGTGGCTGCTCTCCGTATTCTCGTCCAGCCACTCGTCCAGCTTCTGGGGCTCCATGAGGCCCAACATCTCCCCACACAGCAGACGCTCGCACTCCTGCAGCAGGAAGTGCTGCACCAGCATGGGCACCTGGTCCGCCAGCCGCTGGATCACAGTCTGGTGGGGGGGGGGGGGGGGGGGGGGGGGGGGGGGGGGGGGGGGGGGTCATGTTTTTCAACTGGTTAAAAAGTCCTGGCGTCTCTCTCTCATGAGAAGGGTTGTTTATTGTTATAACACGTTTCATTAGCTAAAGATTGCTAGCTATCAATGCAAAATTTCGGCTGTATTTTTCCCCAATCAGGCTATTTTACTGCACTCACTGCATTGCACTGCTATTTGCTGCGTCTCGCGGGTGGAAAGTAATAAATGGTGGGACAGATTTGCTCCCCGGGCAGCTAATTGCCTTAGAGAGTAGTTGAAGTTCTGCACCAGCAATGGGTTCCTGGTCCACCAGGTGCTGGATCACAATCTGTTGGTGTGTGTGTGTGTGTGTGTGTATGTGTGTGTGTGTGTGTGTGTGTGTGTGTGTGTGTGTGTGAGAGAGAGAAAGAGAGAGAGAGAGAGAGAGAGAGAGAGAGAGAGAGAGAGAGAGAGAGAGAGAGAGAGAGAGAGAGACCAAAAAGTGTTGGAGCAGCATGGGTACACCATGGGGAGGGCCAAGATTGGACACAGGGGGTGGAACAGGCTTAGATACTGTAGTGTACTGTTATCACCTAGAGAGGGCAGCAAAGTCAACTCAGAAGTGCCCTGTTACAACCTGATCAACCACTAAAGGTTGTACCAGAGATCTTATAGACAGAGATAAGTCATTTCAGTTAATTTCTGGTATCCACTTTCTGTCGGGTGAACGCCCCTTTAGGAGACCTTCGGTTAGGAGACCTTCGGAGTCCTGAGGTTGAGAATAAATTGAGTCCCCTTAGCACTGTAGATGGCGGTAGCGCACTTCTTGTGCAAACACCTCAAAAATAGAAGAAGGAGGGGACAACGCCCCCTTAGGAGACCCAACTTGAGCACACACTTTTGCATTGGGTGGGCGGGTTTCGAAGCCTCTTTATTACTCCACCCTCTTTGGTTGTACAAATTATTTGCATTCCTTTGTGCATAACATACTATATGTTTTAGCCTTACTGTCACAAAAATTGCAATGTGCAACTACTTAAGGCTCTCAGTAATGTACCAATGATGTTGCACAAGGAGGTTAGAGTAGAAGTTAAAAAAGTTTAACCCCTTTAGAGATGACACCTGTTATAAAGAAGCTGTTACCAGAACAGCAATGATCAGGTCGTAATGTATTACTAAAGGCCCTGTGTACTGTCATAGTGGTGTAGTGCTGTGGTTTTTTCAGTGACTATTTCAGTGTTCCAGTGGTGGAACGACGAGTGTTAAGGGACTACGGTTGGGGAAAAAATACTCAGTGTAAACTTTAACTAATCTTGTTCTGGACCTTACCGTATAATATGCCTCTAGAATCATAGGGTAGTTCTTCCTGCAGTCCATCTCGGTCCAGTTTTTTTCCAGATCCTCTATTTCCTTTATTTTCTCCTTGATGATGCTGTCCTGGGTGTAGAAAAAAATAATGTTAAATAATCTTGTTCTGGACCTTACCGTATAATATGCCTCTAGAATCATAGGGTAGTTCTTCCTGCAGTCCACCTCGGCCCAGTTGTTTTCCAGAGCCTTTATTTCCTTTATTTTCTCATTTATCTTCTCCTTTATCTTCTCCTGGATGATGCCGTCCTGGGTGTAGACCAGCGCCTCCATCTTGAACTGCTCGTAGATCCGCTGCTCCGCAATGGCCTCTTGTTTGGTCTGGATCTCCTCTATTTTCCTCTGGTGCGCCAAAAATAGTGATACGGTCATAATGTACAAAAACACGGTGAGTTAGTATTGACAATATTTTAGATCTGGGAATTGAACTTCAATGATTTTAAATAATTAGGTTAAATAGGTTAAATATAATTATTATTATTAACATTGTATAAATGATAACAAATAGTATTTTTTTTGTTTACGATCTCATTTTTTACGTCTCTTGTGTTCATTATTGCTTGTCTAATAATAATAATAAGTATTACTATATGTCTTATATAATATCCTTGAGATCATAAAAATGAGCACTGACCAATGCAAAGCGTCGGAGGAAAGGGTAGTTTGAGAAGCACGTCGCTGAGATGCCAAGCAACTGCGCTTGCACAATTTCTGTAAGAAATATAGAAATATCAACTGTCTGATGCATCTTACAGTGGAGAAAATATACTTGCAATATACACACAATATATTGTTATCAATTTCTTCTAGCACCACTATTGTCCATCTTAACCCAACTGAGGAACCTTTCCATGTCTATAATCATTTTTACATGTCTATAAGAATAAGGTTATCGTCTAAGCTGGCGAAACACTGAAACAGTTTTGGAAATATAATTTCACGACCCCCAAAAATTCTGAGCAAGTCTGTGAGACTGCATAAGACTTAATATACGAAGGCGAGACTGGAAACTAAAAACTACAAGACTTATAACAGAAGTGAACCAAAACACATCAAATGGTTCCAGCTGTGACAGAAATGGCTATACTAGGGCACAGGTTGTTATCACAGATCATTGGGTTTGATTTCGGCCTGAGGTCATTTGCTGATCCTCCCCTGTCTCCCTCTTCCATTAATGTCTCCACTCAGACTGTTCTACCCAAGAAAGGCAAGAAAACCTTGCTGCCCACCCCACACATACACACACACCAAAATAAATAAACAAAACACATCCCTCCTAGGCTACAGGTCATTGTAGGCCCCGCGGAGGGCAAATTTTGAGACAAAATTGCATAGACAACATCATTATGCATCATAATTCTGAGTCAGGAATGAGGGATATTATGTCAACTGTGAGGAGGAGTATTAACATTTAAAAATTGACATGACTATTTCAAGATTTCACGATGGCCCCCTGGTAGGTGGGGCCCTATAGGCTGCAGTCATATCTAGCGAAACGGTTACCGAAAAGGTGGTAAAGGCCACCATACCTTTTCTGAAAGCGTGGAATCTCAGCTTTCCAATGATGTATGATGGCCATCTGACGAGTAGTTTATGTGACTTATTACACATAATGTAAACAAAGGTTGAGGAAAAAAATTATATAAATCAAGCAGGGAATCGTCATAGATAATCACCTCTTGGACATAAGGTATGGTGGCCTTTGTCACCTTTTCGGTAACGGTCAACTCATCTGGCTCACGGACTAGCAGTCGTGAAGAAGTAAGAAATAAAATGAGTAGCTCAAGTGACCTTTGACGTCGTAGAGGGTTGTCAGTGCAGGTGCCCTCAGCCTGGTCACCAGCTCCTGGACGGTCGACCTGAAGACCCTGTACTCGCTAAAGGCCGGCAGCTCACGCCCCCTGTGCTTCTCGTCATACTCAACCACCACCTCTTTCACTTCTTTACCAACTGTGTTTATGAATGTACATATACGACCAAGAAATGAAAGAAAAAATCGTAATGGTGTATGATGAATTTATATTGGTTTTACAGTCCGGTCATTGAACAGTGAAGGTGAATTCCGGCCAATTTCAACAAGCAGTTGTAATTGTATATTTAGGGGAGGGCAAACATGAAAATCTTTAATCGCATTAACTCAATGACTTTCTGTGATTAATCGCGATTAATCGCATAGCGCACGAAACCCAAAAATAATAATAATAAATAATAAATAAAATATTACATACATTTTTTTTATAAATTAATAAAATAAAATAATAAATAATAATTTGCATATGTACCGTGTGTACTATGTAGGTCTAATATAATATTCCACAATGGAAATGTAGGCTATTTGCCAACCTATCAGTGTAAATTATAGTAGGCTATAGGCTATGCCTATCCAATGTAGGCCTACTAATGAAACAAATGATTGCATACAATGTTACACTAGGGCTATTTAAGGGCTACTGAAACTGATATATTAGAAATTAGAAACTCAATTTAGGATGGTCTACATGGGCGTACAAGAAGAAAAAAAAACTTGTCACTTAAAAAAAACAGGCTGTGAGATATGTCCCGCCTTCTCTCACTGTCAAAGACTCCCACCTTCTCTCTTATCTGTCGCTATTATTTAAGGTGTTTCAGCGACTAGAAACTAATTGACTGTCTGTTGGCATTGACAGCAATTACATCTTTCAAAACAATAACGTTGACATGACTAACACTAGGCCTATCTTAAATGCTGACGAGGTTGCTGATGTCGCAAAGTTGATGCAGCCTATGCACGCACAGCCCCATGTAGAAACCAAAACGTTACGCGAGGAATGTAATATCTCGCGGTCCGCTTTTTGATCAGGGCTTTAGTAAGTCCGCGTGACGTTATTGACAGCTGATAGACAGCCAGCATAACAGTAGACTACCTTTTCATGCTGACCGTACAATAGACTAACCTTGCGAGCTGCAAAGGCGAGCCACATGCTGCTCGAGAGTTGCGCAAGGAGGACTGTAGAACTGTGTAGGCCTACCGAAAATGTCCATTCAGAAGTTGACATCCTTCTGTAGGTTATGCCTGTTTTGTTTTGCCTACTTTTCTCAAGTATGTCTGGCTGCGGACTGTAGCGCCATATCCCTCTCTATATCCCTGTCAGCCATCTTGGCCCAGGCAGCCCATCCATGTCCCTGTCGGCCATCTTGGCCCAGGCAGTCAATGCAATCATGTTGTACGGTTAAAAACCCATATTATATCCCTGTAGGCCATCTCGACTAAGAATCGTTAAAACTACCATGGGACACTTATTGATGCATTTAACTGACGGTTATTGTATTGCAGCATTTTGTTTAAGAGTCTGTTAAAATCCACTAAGCAGCAAAATAGGCCTACTTAAACATTAATATTTTACTTTTTTTTGTTTAAATCATGACAAGTTCAGTGTACACAAGTCCTACAATGTACAGTCATTAAAATTCACGGCAAAGAACCTTGAATTAATGAGTATTATTGTTGCACTTACCTTTGATTAATCACATAGGCTGCATGTTAAACAAAGATAACCCAAATATAAACATAAAATGCATTTTTCTTTGATTTAAACTTGTCATGATAAAAAAAGGCCGCCCAAACATCCACAAGTCCCGATAGATAGGCCTACTTCTAGCAGATATTACTGTTTAAAGACAGTAATATCCAAATGGAAAAGACAAGGGAAGGCCAAAGTAGCCTATGTTTTCAATTGGTTCAATTCAATCAAATTTGTTTATTAGACAAACACAGCTTCAAATCCACCAAAGACGGACCAGGACAATCAAACAAAAACAACACAAAAATAACTTTTAATTAAAATATGAATAATTACATATGTGCAGACATTTAACTATGTGCACTCTCAGCCTCTGAAGCATCTTATTTGTTAAGATAAAAATGCCATCCAAACACAATACTAAATGAAAACAATTGAAGTATAAACGTGTACATAAATAAAACATTTACTACACATTTCCAAGAGTGGCTGTTATCATCCAGGAAGACCGTAATGGTGAGATTAGAAAAGAAGATTTTCTCAACTGGAGTTATGTTGGAGTGTGTGGGAGAGTCAAAGGAAATGTTGGGAGTGTGTGTGTGTGTGTGTGTTTGTGTATGAGTGTTAGCCGTTATAAATCGAATACAAATCCACAGGCTCAACTAGCTTATTAGGTACTTATCTAAACACTGTTGCACTGAAATGCTGACCATATTTTGGTAATAACAATTAATTCGCCTCGCATCTTTGTTTCAGTTGGCCAAGTGGTTGCTTACCGCAACACCACTAGGTGTGCGCAAGTTCATTGCACTGCCAGACACAGACCTTGATGATACCAAAACTTTAGGGAATGTGTGAGTGTTATGGTGGGCACATGTTGCCAGTACGGCTAGGTTTTGCGTGTCCTGGCACTCCTTCGAGAAGTCCTCCGTGTCCTCTTGTATTTCGAAGTCGAACACAAAGGGCTCCATGTCCACCTCCACTCCTCTACCTGTCCTTTCAACCCTTATTGGTCAGCAGTCACTGCACAGCCTGGTGTAGGTCCGTCAACAGCAGGAGCTCATTCTAAAACAAAACAATTCAGGAATCATGTGTGAATTGTAGACACATACTGTGTCTCTGAGGGCACACTTGTGCACCTCAGGCACTAGGTTTCAGTGTGTATGGCAGATTGTAGGGACCTCGAACTCAGGCCCGGGGGGCAAATCTGGCCCGCTGAGTCCTTTTATTCGGCCCACAAGGTCATTTCAAATGTGCATTACAGTTGGCCCACACGCCATTAATGTATAGTGTATGAACATGAAATTTGGTGTCACAGGAATATAAGTGGCCACAGGCCAATGGAACAGCTCACACTAATATGCAGCACAATATGTGCAGTAGTGGAATGCATTGGCACTGCCCTTACAATTCGATTACGATTCAGGAGGTAACGTTTCATTTCAAATCGATTCAGTCTGATTCTATGATGCATTGTAATGCATTACATTTCTACTAAAAGCAACGCACATTTTTATCGGTCATGAGACAGTACAAGCACTGAACAACATTTTATTGGCTGCTCTGTGTCCTGTAATTCTCCAGTTTTCAATGCTTTGAAGTGCTTTAATTTAATGTAAAGTTCATTTACTCCGGAAATGCCCACGGAAGTAATTGAAACATTAAAAAATATGCTGCATCAATTTGGGCATTTGCCCCGCTTTGCCTAATCGAATATTGTTGACATCACTAATGTGCAGGCACATTTGAAATGACATATATGGGTAAAGAGTGTGAGTGAAATTTAAGTGCATACACAACGAATTTGAGTTTGACACCCCTGGCATATTGGTTATGCATTGAAACATTGTGCTCGAAGTGCATAAGTGCGCCATCTGAGACACAGCGATACTGTATAACACGTCACACTCACCACACACACCACCTGGCCGCTAAACAAGCACACCAAGTTGTATTAAAATGTGTTGGTTGGGCCCCAAAGTGTCCCATTTCACGTGAAATTACCCCACAAACCATTATATATTTTTTAAAATCACTTGTAATGTGGGTTGCACTCATGAAATAACAACTCATCTCTGTTTATGCTAATGGATATATTCTGCCATTGAGTTAGATATGTAATGTTTACCTTTAACCTCTTTCTTCTGAATATAATTAGGTAACATTTTTCAGGTGTTACTGCTTAAATCTTACATGACTGGTATGCATACTTTTTCAATACATTGATCACTTGGTTGCATTACTCCTTCATACTATGCAAATGCTACAACTGATCACCTTGATCTTGTGATTGTTTTGGGTGAGGGCTGGGCAGAGTGGCAGGCTGGCTGTGGAGAGAGGATTAAAAAAAGAGAGAAAAAGTTAAAGACGCGATGGAAAAGTCCAATCGTCATTATGACACCGCACACATTGAAATGACATTAATGCTGCAGCCCAGTTGGTGCCCCAGGGGAGCATTGGAGCAGAATGGTACCATGTGCAGGGTGGGAAATGGGGAGAGCACTTGTTAATAATAGCCCTCTCCAATTTGGCAGGTTGGGAATCAAACTGACAACACTCAGGGCACAAATCTGACTATAACTTACCCATGACTGTTTATCCTTTAGTCTAAGTAATTAAGAATTAAATAAGCTTATTTGTGGTTAGGAAGTGTATGGGTTTAAGAAAGAATGACATTTACTTTATTTTATGGGTAAGCCCATCTTATTCAGGTGTTAGTCTCACACCAGAAGTGTGGACTGGTTATGGAGATGTTATGGGAATGTACATGTTGTGCAGTTGGGTGAAATCTTTAGCATGGTAGTCATTTCACTTCATACATAAATAAATACATGCAGAATATAAAATAAAATAGGCCTAATTACCAGACAGTCTTACAAAGTTCCTCCACTGTATTACCAGGCAATGGATGAGGAATAATCATGTCAAGCATCACTGCAGTGGTTTCTGTAAATAAATGTCAGAAATTTGTGTTAATAGATGTATACCGTGATTACAAGAAAATACTCGGAATGACAGGTTTGACATGACAACCTAAGACAAGGTTAGGCAGCATAAGCAAGGTTATCTCATCACATGTAAACGAGTGTCTCACATCACGAAAGAGTAAAGCTACCCCTTCTCCCTCCCAGCGTGTTTATCAGGCGGTGTATTTTTTTATTTTACAGAACATACTTCATCTAGTGCTAAACAATATCAACAAAGGCCATCAGAGGACTGCATACGACAAGAGAATGCTAGAGCTCTATTCCGCCTTAGCTTTTCGTGCTTTCTGGCATTCAAGCAGACTGACATTGCATCTTCTTAACATTGAAACTTCAAATAAGAAAAACTAAACACCTGGTCAGACGCACAAAGCACATCAGTGGGACTTGCAAGGCACTCTCGTCTGCTCCTGAAAAGGCAATGATACAAGAAAATGCTTAAGACATACTCCAACAACAGTCAACAAACAACGGAGTCACAAGTTGCTAATCAGCTATAATACCTCTTTAGCACTCTGTAAACAAATATGCATGACGGTTCTGTTGTATTAACGTGTCCGCATTATTAGTGCCCGTATACTAAAAAATGATCGAAGAATAGCCATTAATGTTGATATGTGACATTTAAAGCACCGTTGATTAGCTATGATTTGTCGTTCACCCCTGAGCTAGCTAGATTATTTAGCTTCCAAGTCCGACTTTCACTAGTTCTAATTCAAGTGCAATTAAGAACGACAGTTACAGACGATTAAACTATAATCTGCCATTAACAAGTTTATCAGTCCCCAGCAGGTTGTTGTGCACCACGTACCAATAAATATCATAAAGTCAGTCAACTTACATGTCTTCAAGTTCTCACAAGACGTCTTCTTTGACATTTCTTCTCCAAACCCAAACTGATGGTTTTGCTGAGTAGGGCCTAAGCATTCTTCAGATTTCTAGAGCGATTTACTTACTTTTTACGTGCCTAAAGATACGCTTAACAGCCAAAACAAGTTATTTATGTATACATTTTACAATCCCCTAGTCCCTATAATTGTCTTTTTCTGTAAAAATGTACTACTGGCCCGGCGGCCGCGGTAATGTGATATAAAATGGCCGACAGGGATATGAGCGCGGGCCGCGGGGGAGAGGGAGGAGGGGGGAGAGAGATATCCCGCTGCAGTCCGCAGCGAGACCCATCTCACTTTTCTAGACATTCTTCTTCTCTGTCAGCAGTCACTGGAAGCAGCAACAAGTGCGCTGGCGCTTTCAAAATAAAAGCCACGAACGACGGTCATAGAAGGCAAAAAACCCACGAAAAAAACCTGCTGCGTTATAGCGTTAACAAAATTGTCGGGCGATATTGACCTCAATAGTTAACGCACCGTTAACGCGTTAACGTTGCCCAGCCCTATGTATATTACAAACCCAATCCCCCATTAGCTAGCCAGGATGTTGGAAAGGGCGAGGGAAAAAAATGGTGCATCTTCGAGTACTGAGAAGTCAAGGGTAGAGTGAACAGTACAGCTGCATGTTGAAATATGCCGGTTTTCTCATTTATTTAACATCATCCCAGGGTGCAACACATTGCACTCTTAAACTAGACAATGTAAGGGAAATATGTCTTCTTTCCATATTGATTTGTTACATTACAAGTACAGTATATCCTTATAAGGGGTGTGTGATTTTTTTTGTTATGTAGGTGTATATCATCATTGAAAACTTTAAAAGCAATTCACTGGTACTTACATGATTCTTTACTTGCATCAAGTAAGTCTTTAAAGTTGTCAAATTGGCACCGGAGAGTTTTGTACAAATTTTGTCCATTAATAGCTTCTCCTGATACAAGGCGCTGGATCTGATTTGTAAATTGAGATATTATCTGTTAACAAAAAGAAACAAAATTAATGAGAAACAGTGAGTACCAAAAAAGGCTTTAATTCGAGGGGAGCTGAAAATTAGCACGAGTCCAAGAATGGTGGCGTGTTCCTATCATCCTTAGAAGCTGTTTGCATGTATCTAGATATTTTTGAAAACGCATTGGCCTTTTAGAAAGCACATTTCTTTTTTTTTTAAAATGGGGCTTTTTAGGGGCTTTTTTATGCCTTTATTTGACGGGACAGTGTGAGATGGAGACAGGAAGCGAGTGGGACAGAGAGACGCCACAGCGCCCCCCCCAGAAAGCACATTTCAACAGTTTAATTTTTAAAATTTCCCCCTTAGTGGATTAAACACACCTGTCTGGTTTTTTTTTAATCCACATGTTTGTTATGTGCATGCACAATCAGATAAAGAAAATATGTTATTTATATTATATATTTATTTATACGTACTTGAATGAAGAACTCCTTCTTCTCCTGGGGGTCTCGAGGAGGCCCTTTGCTGAACTGACCTAGCATCTTCTTATTCTCACCCAGCTGGATCTTCACCTGCTCAAACAGTCTGGGAAGAGAATCCTGAACGCACACACGCACACACACACACCAACACGCATGCACGCAGGCACACACGGGTCGCGCACACACACACACACACACACACACACACACACACACGATTATAAAATACATTTCTTCAGAAGGAAATATTACTGCATGTCTTTCAAGATCACAGACCAGCACAGAGATTTGTGTTACTCTGGTAAAATCATTATGATCTCTTCAGGTCTGGGCTGTTGTTAGAGCCTCTGTTATAACCTTCTTATCACCATTGTAATGACCAAGTCTTATGTCATGCTATGATGTAGTTGATGGTAGTTGATTTCACTAAAGAACTAGAAATGCACTCAGAGAGCGCAGACCTCCGCCAAGGAAGCTACCAACGCTACCGAAAACATAACCTCCTTGGCGGAGGTAATGAATGGGCCTGCCAACAGCCACATCTCCACAAGGAGGCTATGCTTCTGTTCAGCATGGTTACTTATAGTACTTTGATATGGTTTGCCAAGGAGGCTATGCTTCTGTTACTTACTTTGATATGGTTTGCCAGCTCCCGTGTTAGTTCAGCAGCAAGGCACTGAGTCGTGGCCCGTCCTTCATCAAGAAGACGCCTGGAAATCATTAACATATTGTTAACGATTTCAATTCAATTAAGTTTTTAATCTACTGCTGCTTACACAGTAGATAGTGGCTTACTTCCCCAAAAGGGAAAATAAAAGTCCACTCTTCTAGTCTACGTGAAAATGAAATGAATTAACATGATTGATTTACCCAAAGAACATGCTATTCCTAAAAAAGTCCCTCTCTGTCTTGACGGCGTCAGCAAGGGATATTCTGTCGATGATTTGCTGTTGGCCTCTGCATTTCACCATGATGTATCCCTTGCTGAGTGGGATGACCTGGTTTAAAGCGATGGCTAAAACATTCCTCTCAGTTCCGCGATCCACCAGGTCTGGCTTCGTCAGGATGGCTGCATGGGTATTGAAACATACTGTAGCATTAACAAATTTATAAAATAGCATTAACAAATTGACAAAGTAGACAGAGTGCACCACTTGGGACTATACAGCAGTGGTTCTCAACTTTTTTGAACAATCAGCCTGCCAATGCCACTTTTAGTATAAAAATATTACATAGACTAGTGCCCTCCTTTTTATTTGACCGTGACAGTGAAGAGATGGGACTCCAACCTGGGCCCAGATGGGCATGCAAGCTTAGCACGCTGCGCCACAGTGCCCAACCCCATACATAGAAAGATGCATGCATGCCTGCACATGTGTGTGCATACAGTATGTGCGTGCGCGTGTGTGTGTGTGTTAAGTTAAACACTATATCTAACACTGTGCGGTCCGGTTCTCGATTCTGATTGGCTGATAGCCGTGGTCAATTGAGCGTAAACCTACACCTTCCACCTGAAGATTCTATGCGCGTCTAAGTTAGACGCGGCGCATTATGAATTATTAATTAAAGAATCTTTGGCGGAGCTTCGGGCGCAGGAATGGAATGTCAATTAAAAAACTGTTACATTGTAAAAACAAACAATAGTTGCAAAGTAGACTAGGCTACCTTGTTAAGTATGACGGATGTTGGGGACTTTGTTTGCGATTTTGATGTCTTGGGCGGTCTGACTATTGACGAATGGTTTAGGCAAATGGAAAGGGAGGAGGAGGAAGAGAAGAGAAGCAGGAGACATGGGGAAATGTCGGAGGCGGAGGTGGCGGGATTGGGCTGGGCACGGCGAAGACAATGATGTGGGCAATCCGCTGCTTGGAGTCATGGTGCACAGAAAAGTCCATTCAATTGGATTGGGACACCATTGGAAAGGCGGATCTCAATGCTGTCCTTAGGCACTTTTATGACACCGTTAAGAGTGACAAAGGGGAACCGTATGGGTTAAGCAGCTTTGTCGGTTTAAGGGCATCAATTAACAGATACATAAACAGCCCGCCTCTCTCAAAATCATGGTGTCTAATCAAAGACAAAGATTTCACAACAAGTAATCATGTTTTCCTGGGCGTCATCATGAATCTGCGCCGCAAAGGACTCGACAAAAGTATCCACCAGGCAAGTTCTTACCTAAGGTCCTCTTTCCCTCTGGGTCCACCCTCTTGGCCATTTGGAGGGCTTCTGTGGTTGCTATGTCAACATTACATGGGACCACCACCAGATTGATCGTTTCAGTCTTCTCAATGAAGCGCAGTATGAGGTCGTTCACCTAAATTACAAAGGAAAAAGAAACAGATGAACATGTGTGGGCAGCCATGGCCTTGTGGTTAGAGAGTTGGTCTTTCAATCTAGGGGTTGCTGGTTTGAATGCCATGGCTGAAGTGCCCTTGAGCAAGGCACCTAACCACACATTGTTCCAGGGACTGTAACCAATACCCTGAACATTTTTAGTTGTAAGTCGCTTTGAATAAATGAAAGCGTCAGCTAAGTGCAATGTAATGTAATGTAATAATGAAACAGAAGAAGTTCACTTCATTATGCAAGCATGTAATTCGGCACCAATGTTCATAGTGCACAAAAAAGATGCCAAATTGCCGAATCGAAGATGCCAAATTTCATGCTCAAATCAAAACTATTCTTGGACGTGTATAACAGTGGAAAGGGTCGCCATCGTGAAAAATAGTGGCCATCGTGGCAATCGCATGATTAAGCGTGCATTCCAAAGTGATTTCTGGGGAATTTTGGCACTTATCCACTGCACTATGACGATGTAATTCTGACTATGACTAATATTATATGTACTCTCCCTTAGCAGTAAGTACACCCATACACATCATTTAAATATTATCACTCACAAGCTAATACCTATCTTATCACTCAATCAGAAACTAAGTGGGCCCCAAGTTCACACAGTGTGTGTCTGTGTGTGCATACGTGTGTGCGTACGTGCATTGCACGCGTGCGTGTGTGTGTCCATGACTGGCCCCTCCGTTGCCCATGACCGTTATTCATGATCACACAGCGTCATACGGTGCAACACAGTAGTAGTTCATGGTGCACACCTGGCTTGCGATGTCTCTTGGTTGGTCCGGCAATGGCACCCTAATGATCCCAGGTAGATCAATGAGAGTGAGGTCACACACGTCAGGAGACAGGATCTCCAGGCTGATCAGAGTGTGGGACATGCCACAGCCCTCTCCAGCCAAGTCATTCTGGGCTGTGGGGAACATTGAGTTGTGGATATGAGAAGTAAAATACAGCTACTGTACATTATATTAGCTAGACTGTGTATGTTTGGTTTAGTTTGTTGAAGGATTGGCACTTTATGAGACATGTTACTTCACAACAGAGACAAATATCAGAGCATTTTCAGTATCATTTCATTATTCATTGTCTTTTTCTTGTCACACACTTTTAATCTTCAAACATTTTGTAATGATCATGTCAAGATGAACCACAAGGCATTGTTGGGGGGGGAAAACTCCCATGAAAAAAACTTCCAAAAGGACATTTTTTTAATCCATGGGGGCAAAGGGGCAGGCGCTTTAGCCCCAACTTGTCCATATCTTTACACGCCTATGATAACCGATCTGCCATCTGGGATAAGCACTATCTGAGCAACTTCAGTGCATGAAAGACACTGCCTTGTGGTACCTCCACCTTGTGGGTCTGCAGAATAACTCTATTTTTAGGGTGTGTCTTGACTGTTACCTCTAATTTCTACTTTTTGCTTGTTAAATTTGCACAACAATAGGCAACATTGGTTCACAATCAGTGGTGCTTCCTAACTTGGCAGCCTTGGTTCACACAAGTATGATTGACTTGGAGTTCCATTGCGTTGCATTCCAAACTATTGCATAGACTCTGGCATAGAGAATCTGATGAATAGCGAAATAAACATCTAAACATCATTCTGCCCAGAAATAAAACACAAAAAAGGATTTCGAGTGTGCATACTCCTCACTCTGAAACCTGAATCAGTTTTGTCCTGCACCCCAGCCTGGCATGTGCACAACCTTTCTCCTCAACTGAAAGTAAAAGGTGTTGCACGGTAATAGCCTTACCTTCCACAACAAGGTGTTCCACCACAGAAGGATCTTCAAAATCAATTATCTTGTCATTATAAGAGATTCTTGCTCTCCATTTCTCTCCTGCCTTTATCTTCTTCAGCCTCAGTTCCAATGGACATCGAGTGACCATACCTGGCGGACAAATCAAAATACTTCTTCATCAGTGCAAGATGTTCATGCAGTGATACAGTGGACATGATACAGCATGAGTAGTCACACACAGGTGCAGCACCAAAACAAGTCTGCAATATTTTAACAACCTAAAAATTTAGATTTTTTTTGGGTCAGATTAGATTGGTCTGTCAGATTAAGGTACAGAACCAGGTTCTTGAGTATTTTTTTTAAAACAGTGTCTATACAGTGTCTTGTAAGACTAAGTGAAGTACAGTACACAGTGTTTCCCATACATTGAGGAAACTATGGCGGCCCGCCATAGTTTAAATTTGGCCGCCATAGTTCCGAAAATGTAAAAAAAAACAAAAAAAAAACAATTTAACTTTTTTTTTTTTTTAACGATTTCCGTGTTTGTTAAAAGCGATTTCAATTACGATTTCCTTCGCATTTTCCTCCTGGAGTAAATACATCCTATAGAGAAAACCACAAGTGCTTGAAAGAGAGAGCGATCAAAAGCCTTGTCAAGTTGTTGTAGTTAACTTGGGTTTGGGAGCAATAAAAAAAAACCTTCCGAGAAGGGACAGTTGGGATGAGTTTACTAACACTCCCCAGGCTTTGTTTTACAGTTGTAATGAGTTAGGTGACAGACCTTCATTGACAAGGCAGAGGAGACATCGGGCTGCATATAGAAATGAATGTGTAATGAATGTGAATATAGACATAAATGTGTAATATGTTGTTCAGCCCTTTTAATGGGAGGAATTTTGAAAAACTGGCCCTGTGAACAGCACCCCTCATGTAGAATGTGTGTGTGGGGAAAAGGCATAGCCTACCCTCTTAGACCCTTTTTGTTAATGCGTTAACAATTTCACAGCAATCTTAAATTCTTATCTCTGCTCCTATTTTGTTTTATTATTTTTTTCATTACATAGACCCCTGCATGTGTATTATGTAGCCTTATTTCTCAAAATATAAATGGCTGAAATGTAGGCGTAGGCCTATAGTTTCTCCATGCGCCAATGTCATACTGTACTCATTGTTATGCCATTTTGCATTTACACTGCGTGAATAACCCCCCCCAAAAAAAGGCCCGTGAAAAGACCCCCCCCCCCCCCCACCCCCCGGACAAAAAAAATCCCGGCTGCCCCCATAGTTTCCAACATTTCTGTGGGAAACACTGGTACAGTATTGTACAGCGTGGTGTAATGATGTGTCCATGAAGAATAAGCTTGAACTGTGTCTTGATGTTGTAATTTTTTACAATGTGGAGCCATTGAATCTTTTTTCCTACTCGTCCTTCCTTACCCAAATGTGTACTATACTTGAGCTTATTGGTGGTGGAGGTGTGTTGGCGGAGCACTAGTTGCAGCGGCCCTGGCATATGTGTACAGTGTATTAAACGCAATTTCGTTGTCAAATGTATTTGTCATTTGCAATGAAAAGCTCTTGATTGATTGATTGATTGATTAAGTCTGTCCTCTCTCACCACTTCCCCTGGGCAGGGCCACTCCTGACAGGGCCTCCAGCACGGAGCTCTTCCCTGAGCTCTGGTCCCCGATCACGGCTATCGAGGGCAGAGCAAGGTCCTGGTGGATGCCGGTGAAACGAAGCTCGTCTATAACGTCTATCAGAGGACGGATTTTCTCATCCCAGGTTTTGAAGAAAGCCCCTTCTGATTGTGCCATTTTTTTTAGCTTTTACTTTTATCCAATGCAAAAAATACAGTAGACTGAGCAGAGATAAGCTACCTTACTAATGTAGGAGTGTGTGAGTGTGTGTGTGTGTGTGCATGCATTTATCTGGTACTGTCATATGGTTACAGAGTCAGCTAGACAGCAATCGTCATAAAGTGTTGTGTTACACCGTAAAGGTTTATTAGTCTCAGATAGCCTATTCCGGCGATTTTCTTTGTTTTTTAACCAGCCACAAAGGCTTGTTGTGGTAATGAACCCGGTTTATGGTCTCAGGTTACTTATTCAGGACAGACTGTCAGTACCCTCTATGAATACTTTCCCATCAGAGATAACATTTGCGGTTTCATTTTCACCAGAGTAATATTTGAACGGATTACACTTAGATATCGATTAAAAGGTGCCCAACATAAAACAAAATCTGTGATGAATGAAAGACAAATGTCTGCATACGTACTTTTTGTGTTCTTTTAATTCGCCAAGCTTTCGGTCTACTGACCTTCCTCAGGGCTCCAGAGCTAAGTCAAAATAATTAACTTTAATTCACCAGCACTTTCTGGTGTTTTATATTCATGCAAATTGCATACATCTATGAAAAGCATATTTTAACCAGATGTTCCACTAGATTGGGCTCTTACTTTCCGTATAAAATTGCAAACAAGGCCCTTCTGGGGCCAAACGGTTGTCCTGTCAAATAAGTTGTAAAAAGATCAAAAAAATCTTTAAAATAGCAAATGAGCTCGGACATAACCTGCCATGCCTGTAGGTCAGCACAGGCTACATACACCCTTAGCACGGGATATGTGTGCATTCATTTATAGCAGTCATATGCACAAAATATTTTATACTTAGTTAGAAATGATCAAAAACAATATATTTGATATATTAAGTATCAAAATATGCAGAGTAGAGACCCCCTAAGTGTGGTTACATCTGATGATTTGACTCTGAGATTGCTGTGAGTTATTAGCTATTGAGATAGCTGTGGTAATAAAACTATGATCTGACCTGTGATAAGCCACCCATGCTTGATGGCATGCTACTCCATGACCCTGAGCTAAGGCAAAGACGGAGGCGAGAGGTTGGATGTAAAATAACATTTATGAACTAAATTGCTTTAAAAAAACCAGACAAACAAACCATACACAATTTGATACTACTATTACTTGATGGGTAGAAAAAGTAAATTGTCAGTAAAGTGTCTTATTTTGACAAAGTTTTTTGTGAGAGCCCGCACACCTCGAAGGTTTCTTTTTCAGCAGGTGCAGCTTTTCAAGGTACTTCAGTCTTCAGTTCACACAAGGAAGAGCGCGACACTGCTTCTTCACAGTTCACCACTTTTTTCTTTGGTGCTGACGTTTCGGCACTAGGAATAGTGCCGAAACGTCAGCACCAAAGAAAAAATAAAGAAAGTGGTGAACCTTGAAGAAGCAGTGTCACACTCTTCCTTGTGTGAACTGAAGAGTTAAGTGTCCACTAACATTCAACCTACACAGTAGAGACGTGTGTACTCAGTTACGGACAGTTGCTTTTTCATGGCTCCTGCCCAGCACCTTTTGGTTGAGTAGGCCACTGCTGCCCCATACAGGGTTGCCAGATGAGGCTGATGATTACCAGCCTAAAAAATGCTCAAAACCCGCCTAGAAGCACAAAATCCCGCCCAATTCTATTGATTTCTATGCCAAAAATTGGGCTAGTTTTTTCTGCTAAATGCCATTTTTACCCGCACAAGCCCATCCTAAGCAGCCCAATTGGGCGGAAAACAGCCCAATCTGGCAACACTGGCCCCATACAACATTATGCAATTGCTTTTTAAGTGTGGTGAACGGTTGGTGTCACCAATGTCTCCATTGCAGGTTTATGGCACACAGTGTGGCACCTCAAAATGTCTGCCAATTGGTCATTGTGAATTCGTGATTGCACAGCACATTTCAGCACACACATAAAAAGTTTTATTTCTTTACTGAACCTCACACGTAATGTGAATGTCAGTCTGAATGTCACAGTGAATGTCAGTCTGTGTGTGTGTGTGTGTGTGTGTGTGTGTGTGTGTGTGTGTGTGTGTGTGTGTGTGTGTGTGTGTGTGTGTGTGTGTGTGTCTGTGTCTCTCTGTGTGTGTGTCTGTGTCTGTGTCTGTGTGTCTGTGCAAGCACTTATCTTCCAAGCTTCCAAAATGATAATGAAGAAAATGTAGGCTACTCAGAATTAATATCACAGTTTTTACTACTCTGCAGATTGATACAGTATTACTAACTGGGCCTCACTACCCTCCTCACAACATGTATGGTAATTGAGCAAAGGTCCAAACTAAAGCCATCCACTATTACTGTATTACAGCCTGTTAATGTGGTGCTTGGTGCAGCAAATGCAGTGTTTTGGATGGTCGATAAACTGCAAAATATACTGCACTTTACTGAAGCCTTGTTTACGACAAAGCAGTCACCACAACCAGGCAAAAAAAACGTTGCCCATGATTAAAGTTTAGAAATTATTACAATTTGGTAGGGCTGCACGATTATGGAAAAAATCATAATCACGATTATTTGGGTCAAAATCATAATCACGATTATTAATCACGATTATTGTTTTTTGCTGATTTTTTTCAAAATTATAACAACATTAAATATAACCAAGAATGAATTGTATACGGGATGAGCAAAATAAATTTAATTGTAGTAATTATGTAAAAGGCAATAGCATGGAACTTAGGTGAACAGATTTCTGGCCGGAAATGCCAGCCTGTCAGTATGTTTTGGCTTCAAGGACACTCTCGAAGGTAAGGTCACTAGTGCCACGATTAAATCCCGATTGAAATCACTTTCGATTTTCATTTCGATATCACGATTTTCTATTATTTTCGATTAATTGTGCAGCCCTACAATTTGGTAATTATTCCCTTTAGGTGGAGAGTTTGGGGATCATCCGAGCCATAGTTTAATACAGCATGTTTGATTGCAAGTGACCTGTGGGAAGGATTGCCCGGTTGATGAAGAAGCTCCTTTTATAATGTTATGGAAACACTAATTGAATAAACTTTCATTCTAGAAGCAGTGTTGCTGGATCATATTGATGGGGGGGGGCACTGGACGGAGACCCGGATGGTCCTTGTTGAATAATGTCAGGGTGTGTGTGTGTGCGTGTGTGTGTGCGCGAGAGTGTGTGCGAGAGTGTGTGTGTGGGAGAGAGAGAGGGAGAGAGGGAGAGAGAGAGAGAGAGAGAGAGAGAGAGAGAGAGAGGGAGAGAGAGAGAGAGGGAGAGAGAGAGAGAGAGAGAGAGAGAGAGAGAGAGAAAGAGAGAGAGATTCTGTGTGGCAGCAGGCCCCGGAAAAGGCATGTTCGAAGGCCGCGTGGTGTGGTCCTTGTCCCGTTGTGTGTCTGTGTGAGTTGGAGTTGCAGATGATGAGATAAGGACCAGTACAGGGGGCAAGAGACCCAAGTAATCAGGGCTCGATTAAGATGGGCAGGGGCCACTAGGCAACAGGTTACTGGAGGCACCCACGGAAGGCAAATTGCGCGACCAAGTTACACAGGTCGCATCATCATTCTAAAATAGGAATTAAGAATAACATTTGTCAACACTGCATCTTGTCACAATTCTGTGATTATTGGTGGGGCCCCCTAGCATGTTAATCCGGCCCTGCAAGAAACCCACTCAACACGGAAGGCCTCGATATCTGCATGCACTGACTAATAATAACACAATAATAAGACAATTAGATAAATGGGTTCATAGATAGGGTTGGGTCTTGCTGCTAGGGCAAGACAATTGAACACAGAGCTCTGCAGGCCTATGCTTTAGCCTACTTACTCATTTAGGCTATTTCATGCAATATATGAACAAATCATGTTGATTAGGAAACAACTTCACCTGTCCGGCTCGCCTTATGTCACACACAACTGGCCTGGACGCTGGTAGTAGCTACCCCAGGTAGCAAAGTTTATCTGGCCCGATCCTTTTTTCGCGAGTGATAACAGTCGGCCCGATTCTGGCTTTGTCCGCGGCCCAATAATGGTCCTATTACCGTATGCCGACAGTGTCGGCTCAGTGTTGGCTCAGTTACTGCATGAGACTGACAGTTATTTTCAGTGTCGGCAGAGTGTTGGCTCAGTTAGGCTAGCCTACTGCATGAAGTGACAGTTATTTTCAGTGTTCTATGAAGTGTTGGCTGAGTCACGGTAACCAGTGTTCCAGCCGAGCCGACTCTCAGCCGACAGTGCCGACATTCTGCCAAGATTGGGCCGACTGTTCTTAACGGTTTTTGCTACCTGGGACAATAGCTGCGATCCAGCAGTGTCAAGTGGCTTTGAGACCTGAGAGGATCTGGGGAGAGACTCGATAGGCTTTAAGCCTCCTCTCGAAGTACCCAGTGTAACCTACTTGTAATGAAGTCCGACAACTGTGCACAGTCCTGGGTTACTACAGGTCGTATCCGAAGGATTACCGGGGGGGCACCGTGTAGCGTGACCGCGGCGGGAGGAGTTTCTTCCAGGCCGCTTACTCATTGGCTTCGGAGCACACGCGCAACAGCTACCCAAACAAGAAATTGGGTCTCGCTGGACGAGTCCCGACAAGCGGAAAAAAAGCACCTGCTAACTCTTAAAATGGAGGCTCTGGTAGGCTATTCAACTGCAACCATTTTTTCATATTCGTGTGTTTTACCACCATAGCCTACTAATAAAGTATTAACTTATTGTAGCCTACTGGTGGCCATAGCCTAGTTTGTTCGTTTCCACTTGCTGTAACCGTAGGTCTACGGAAACGAACGCTTCAAAGTCCATTTCCCCCGGTGACGTCTGTTATTTCAAGTTTCACTATGAGCACTAAGTTGTGAATGCCGTTGTTTCGAATGACATCGTGTGATCAAAGTGGGCAATAAAATCTGACTACGGGATTTCCAAAAGAGGTTGTCCAGGACCCGAGCAGCCTCGACAGGGCAGAGGCATGTGATGTAGGCTACAAGTTCCGTTGCTTGTTCATCAGCCCATTGTGTCTTTGGGTCTTTTGGGGCGATTTTTCCGCGTGGTTGAAGTTCGGTTTTGTCTAGTGCAAAGCATTTAAAACACAAGTCATCGGTCAATCATGAAATAACAGACAATCAGTTGCAACTAGGCCATAAATAAAATAAAATAAAAAATAGCTAAAGAAAAAAAAAAACAGCGCCGATTTTTTAAGTGTTCATAATTTGTTGTTGTAGACCTGTGCCGTTTATGCATCCAAAATAGCCTGGTGCTGCAGTAACACCTACTGTGGTAATGGTGCAAGGCCTACTACAACTAAGTTAACGCTTTGCCTTGTCCTGTTGGGGTGGGGGTGGAATGCAGTTTTGATACTGCACAATGCACTCTATCATTTGTCCACTAACACCACATATGCCTTGTAGAGAGACCATGCATGTATGGAAAACTTGATTATTACAAAAAAAGACCTATGATACATTGTCCGTTTTAATGCCTATTAGTTCATTGGTTATGAGGACGGTTATCTATGACAGAGAGAGGAATTAAGTGTACCCTCTCCACAGAGGCACAAGGCTAGTAATTAATTAGGGAAGTAATTAACTGGTGCTCTCCCCCATCCTCCTCCATGACTAGGTACCCTGAGCATGGTACCGTCCCGCCGCACTGCTCCCTTGGGGTGCCCTTGGGGGCTGCCCCCTTGCACGAGTGAGGCATAAATGCATCAAACACTGCTGTGGAGTAGTATTGTGTCACAATGACAATGGGAGTTGGAGTTTCCCCAATGGGGCTTTCACTTTCACATTCTTTTTCACCTCCGTCACTCCTCTCCCTTTGCAGTGCACAGCCAAGACACCAGCGGGGCCGGGAGCCTTAAAAGTCACAGAGGGCCAGTTGTTCAAATTCCTCCCAGTAAAGGGACCGAACATACAATATATACACTACATAGTGTATGTACTGTATATATGAAGAGTTCAGATGCAAAACCCCCTAACTCCATTTCTGAAGACCTGCACTTCTATATTTTTAGAGAACCCCATTGTTGGTTTGGTTTACTGTTGGAGTAATTATACATAAGTTATCCACTTTGCACTTTGACTAACTCTTGGCCCAGGCTTAAGTCAGGGTGTGCGTATATTATGAATGTGTCATTGTTGTTCCTCTGTGCCTACAGGCCAGAGAGAGAGAGAGAGGGAAAGAGAGAGAGAGAGCAGGAATGTTTTTCAACTCCGCTCTCTGATTAGGCGAGGAGAAAAGGACAAGGTCACATTCAGTCTGTTTCAACTAAATAAATTCTGCTAAGAAATATGCTACTGTGTAAACTGGTATTCTGCTAAGAAATATGCTACTGTGTAAACTGGTTTCAACTGGTTTAGCTAATTACCCCTCCCCTTAGACCAATTGAAACCGAAATTGTAACTAGGGCTTTCCTTCAATAAAACGTAAGGAGAAGGAGGCTGTTTTCAGAGTGATCTTGGACATTGTAACTGAAAGCAGTCTCCTGGTCACCCTCCTTGCAAGTGTTGAATTTAACTCAAGTTCTCTGTGACTCTTCTGTACAGGTTATTAGAGATAAATGTTGGTAGCTTAAACCTAACATTTAATTGGTCCTTTCGAACCGGATTCCAAGATACCTGACGATTCCAGCGTGCGAGTGAGATCCAGGAAGACTGTGGCCACAGCACTAAGACCCTTTGCGGGACTGGTCCCTCCCTCGCAGGCTGGGATCTGAGGGTTGACGGAATACCCCAAGAGAACAGAGAATTGTGAGTAGGTCTTTTATTCAAAAGGATTGAATGTGAAAGACGGTAAATAGAGAGTAAAACCCTGACAATTCTAGACTCTATCAGGTAAAATAGGAGGCCAGACTCCTCTGTGTTGTTGAACAAGTTAAAGACTGGACTACGTAAAGTAAAGGGAGAGCAGACTCCCCTAGTTTAGAAGAAACTAGTTAAAATCTGTGTTCTCCGCGTTGAGAAAAGTGTGGAAGTGTGTATGAAAGGAAATACATTTACCATTAGGTGATTGTGTTTCATTCCAATTCAACAAGAGTAAAGTAGTGAGCCCTTGTGGATGCTCGTATGCAAGAAGGTTCCACCTGAGAAGGTCGAAGAGAACCTTACCACAACGGTCGTTGATCGCTACCTTGTTGCAAAAACCCAGTGTTAGAATACTGCAGGTATTAAAGAACCACTGGGCCAAATTTTAGTTCAAAATGGGAACGGGGCAAAGCAAAAACAGAGAGAAGTTCTTGGAAGAACTATCGTGTAAAGACTGGAAAGTAGTACAAAAAAGAAGACCCTACGGCAATAGCACCTTTGTGTTATTGGATAAAGCGGTACGAATAGAAAAAGACTTGATAAATGCTTTGTATGTGGAGAAAAGGGTCACTGGGCAAGGCATTGCCCACAAACAAACAAAAAAAATTAGATCTGAAAACTCTGAAATTATAGCAAACTAGTGTGAAAAAGCAAATGACAGCCATTTGGATTACTCACTGAGCAGTTAATGTCTCAGATACCATATAGTAATATGATATGTTTACTAACAACTGTGATCTCTGTTTGTCTGTCTGTGTGGGCCCTATTTGTTGTATGAATTGTCCTGTGGACACCCCACTGTGTGTGTGAGAGAGAGGTTGTATATGTGTCTGTGGAGTGTACGTGTGTATCTGTGGAGTGAGTGCCTATAATATGTCTGAGAGTGGAAGACATACTTTGGGTGTTTAGTGGAGGTACTAGGGATGGTACAAACCGCACCGAAAACCGAAATCGTACAATTCACACACCATACCGAACCGTGAAATGCAGTCCGTGGCAAACCGCAATTCATGTACTGCCCAGAAAAATATGTTAAGTAGAGATTCTAGGAGTATCTTACCCAGTCTCTCTGATTAATACATTAGTATATAAGACCAATCAGAGGATGACACAATTAAAATCACACCATTTTCACATAATAAGCCTATACAAACCATATGTAGGATATTTAGTGATAGGTCTGATTCTATTAGCCACTTGAAAGAGGGCATTTGAAAGGCTGATGAACGAGAACCGTGACCTTGATTCCGTGATATGAACCGCACCGTGAATTTTGTCAATCGTTCCACCCCTAGGAGGTACTCTATTGTGTTCAGAGTTAGCCGAAGCTTGTGAGTGCACATGTTGAAACAAAATTTAAAAAAAGAAGGAGCCTTTTATTTTATTCTACAATTCAACTTTGAGGTCTAGAATTTTGTCATGATTTTGTTTTTCCACACATTCTTACCCATTTATTTTTGGAAGGAGAAAATGGGGTTGTGGAGTTATGTTTGTTTCTTTAGGCAACTGTTTTTAATTGATTGTTAATGTTTAATGCATTGTCTTAAGTGAGAAATCACCAACCGTGGTGAAGGCCACCGGGCCCTTTCTACCTGGCCCTTTATGTGTAAGAAAAGCGTAACGTTGCGATGGTCTCTTTTTGATGGTTTGTGCAAGTAGGGTATTGGTTGAGGTTGAACGGTTTAAAGAGGTGTAATTTAATTGTGGAATCTGGGTTCGCCAGATTTTCCCCGTCTGTATAGGCCTATATACAATGGAAAAGTGAAACTGAATGTAAAAAAAAAAGGCTGAAGCAGGTTGAAGAGACTTTGAAGGCTATTTGTTTAGGCCCTATATTTGTGATACTCGTTGTTTGTGCATTAAATGCTATTGTTTTAAATGGACTATCCTGAACATGTTAACTTTGCAAAAGAGTTTTGCTTTCATGATTTACTGTAGGCCTACCGAAATGTCTTTGTTCCTTCTAAAGAATAGATGAAGCTTTCTCCTTGTTCTTATGAGATCTTGAAATAACGCAGGCGTTATTTGATGGCCCAAAGGTGCTGTGAGTAAACCTAATTTGGACCTGGTCTGAGAGTTAGATCACATGTGCTAAACATTGCTAGCAATTTAGGTTATCATTTTGTTTTGATTGACTTTTAACTGTGACTTGTTTCTTTGTTTTATTTCATTGGATTTCTTGCGTTATTATGTATTTTGAGTTGGGTGGTAGTACTCAACAAGTCCTTTACAATGCAATTATGATCTGGGACTTTATTTTAGTGTCTGGAGCACAATGTAATTTATAAGCATTATTGTGCATTGCATTTTGTCTCTCAGTCATTTTTTTTGTTTACTCAGTACTCAGGCCAGGTTCCAGTGTAATTGAGTAAAGTACTTGGGTCAAAATGTACTCAAGTACAAGTAAAAGTATTAGGCCTAATTTAAAAAATTACTTAAAAAGTACAAAGTATTCATAAAAGCTACTCAAGTACAATACTTGAGTAAAAGTAATTAGTTACTTTCCACCCCTGGTGATGAGACATGTCAAGGTTTTCTACTTGCTTTTAAAAGTTTGAATTTGGGGACGTTGGGATCCTTATATTTTCATTTGTTTGATTTACAAAGGAAGAGACAGTTGTCTGTCTGTATTTTCATTTCATTACTGTTTTGAATTGTTTGGTTTGTTATTTTCGGGTAAACCATATGTGTAACCGTGCCATACTTCGAATTAATTTGTGTAAGGGTCTTGAAACACCCTTTTCTTTCCTGTGTGAAGATAAGTAGGCCTACCTGTAGACAAGTGGTTCCCAACCTATGGGTTGGGACCCCCCTTATGGGTCGCCAAAGATCCAACGGGGGTCGCGGAGCCCTCTTGATTTTAAAGGGTTTCGTTTTAAATATATATAGCCCATGTTGAATAAAAGACAAAGCATTTAACTAATAAATGCATAGACGCAACAAATTGTAAGTGCTACATTAAACATTTATTCTATATTTGACCAAAGACGAATTGAGGAATAAAATAACTAAAATAAGTTATCGCAGGAAACGGAGGGCATCTTGTGACTCCGTCTCGTGCGGGCGCTCGCGTGGTTGGGTCACCAAAGCTTAACATAGTAAAAACATGGGTCCCCTAAGAAAAAGGTTGGGAACCACCGCTGTACACTAACGAGTGATCTGTATGTCTGGGTGATGACAATGCGCAACTTTGGAATGGTGTGAAAAAGTGGAGAGTAGTAATACATGTCATTCATTTTAATTTGATGGAGCCATGGGCTAAGCCATGTCTCAACAGGAGGGAGATAAGCATATACTACTTATGGTTTTAATTCCTATTCAAAAAAATTTTTTTTGGAGAGCATGTATAGTGTGTGCAAGGCACAATGCTCAAGGTAACCTAAGCACATCCACAAATATTATTGGATTCTCAAATTACTAAAAAAAGAAGAAAAAAAAAAAAACACCCTATCTTATTTGTTGTAACGATGTGAGCAGTAAGATGCTTTGTGGTGCCAGATTGTTAATTGTGTGTAGTGTTTGGTGGTAGGTGTTCCCATACTCTGTGTTCCACTCCCTATTTTTGAATGTACTGACATTATTGGCAGGAGTTGGGCTAGGCCCTAAATCATCATGACCTCATGACAGAAGGACAGTGAGGACTGCATGCCAATATGTTTTAGTTCTGTTACAGAGGGATTTATGCAGACCTAACTACTATGTGAAGCCAGCCAATACTATGATTAAAGTAATTTTGTACTGCATGCTTAATGTTATGCTTCTCTGCCTATTATGTCCATCTGTGCATAGAGTATTTTCAGGGCTACATTGGATGCAGTAACCATGTGGTCAATACCATATTTTTTCAGTCTGCGTTTATCGCCTATTCAGTAATGGACTGTACTCTAAACGTGAGCCACAATAGTCAGATATGACCAGAGTCGGTTTCATGTTATGCTTTTGGGATTAAGTAATTTTCTTTTTCATAATTTTGCTGTGCTCTTGATAATTGTTGTTCTCCCGGAATGTAGTGCTATCTATTTTATTTTGAGTATGGATTATGAGACAATGGTCGGTCTGTCTTGGGTTTTGTTTTGTCACCACTAACAAAACGTTTTTTTGTTTCTTTTCTATTATAATGCTCTCTACTCTGTTACAGCTGCGCACCTCCTCCACACTACTGACTGTGTGTGGATGAGTTGACTGAGAGCTTCTGTCTTTAAGCAAATGTTTGAAGAAGCCTGCCTTGATATACGTACCTATGAAATGGAGCGTGTGGGGAGATGTTTGGCAGAATTTTCATTTTTGGTTTATTCATTTTTGATTTTTTCTTTTTCAGAGTTTGATGCAGACAGGTATTTTGTGTGGACAATTACTGTGCTCAAAGTCTGTTTCGGAAATTACTTCAGTTTTATTGAGTCATGTGGATGGCACATATCTCAAACAGGAGAGATATTTTAGGATTAATCAGTGCATCAAACAAATATGTGTATAGGGCACATGTTAAATGAAACCTTGTTCTGAAACTTCACCCCTAACCTAACCTGAAACATTCATTTACAACAATGCTGATTTGGCTAATACATTGACTATGATAAATGTCTATGTGTAGAGTACTTTTCTCTGTTCCTGTTCATCTCGACAGGAAAAAGTCCTGCCAAAATCAAGGCTAAGGCCAGTGATTGGATGTTCATCAAAGTGCTGTCAGACGCACGTTAAGACTGTCCAAACCGAGTGTTGAACCCACTGTCGTGAGGGTTACGATACATCTCTTGCACGGCGATCTGGGGAGACTTGGCGTGGACATAACCTCCCAGTTGCTGTGTGTGGGGGTGGACCTGTCATCAAAAAGGGACTGAATGTTTACATTCCGTCCGTCCCAGTGCTGCTGGGGTGAACAAGGCGTTCCCCTCACCTTTACAGGTTTAACTTTCCCAAAGCCAATGGTGGAAGCAAGCTTGAGACTGTGTTTTTCCTTACAAACTGGAGACGAAAAAGGTGCTGGACATTTTCTATGGACATGGACTCTGTGAGTGGATACGGATCCCAGGATAATTGACACACACACACACGGATGGTGGGGTGAGTGTTGCCTGTGCCTGCCAGGGGCGCTGCCAGGGATGTTGGGCCCCATGGGAGATTCAACTTTTGGGCCCCCTTGGGGGCCCCTCTCAGTGCTTGGGCCCTTGGAATCTGTGCTGCTTTCCCCCCCTAGCGGCCCCCATGGTACCTGCACCTGTCATACATTGCTTATGTGTGTTTAAACTTCATTAGCACCTGTCATACATTGCTTATGTGTGTTTAAACTTCATTAGGAGAACAAGAAAATGATTTCTATTTCTTCAGTTATGTGTATGTTCGAAACATAGGAATGATTTCTATTTCTTCCTAACTTTACGTGATTAGAATGACACCATAAAAGTTTTAACTGTGCTATACCCATTTAAAAATCTGTATTTTTGTGTGTTTATGGATAATGCCCTTATGAATGTATTATGGATTTATGAATTTTGTTTGTTATGGAGTGGATTAATGCAGAGGTATCATGTTTGGCAACTGCGAGATAGTGCAAAGAGAATAAACAGGTGGGAAATGTTGGAGTAATTATACATAAGTTATCCACTTTGCACTTTGACTAACTCTTGGCCCAGGCTTAAGTCAGGGTGTGCGTATATTATGAATGTGTCATTGTTGTTCCTCTGTGCCTACAGGCCAGAGAGAGAGAGAGAGGGAAAGAGAGAGAGAGCAGGAATGTTTTTCAACTCCGCTCTCTGATTAGGCGAGGAGAAAAGGACAAGGTCACATTCAGTCTGTTTCAACTACATTCATGTACTTGATAATACATATAAATAGTTATATTACATAAATAATAAAAAAAAAATGCAATTTTGATAGATTTGTATTAAATAAAAATGAATTAAGATTATTTTCTGAAAAGGCACTTAGGGGTTTTGCATCTGAACTCTTCATATATATATCTGTACATCCCATAATAGTGTATTATTTCTTTTTCACCCCCGTCACTCCTCTCCCTTTGCAGTGCACAGCCAAGACACCAGTGGGGCCGGGGGCCTTCACAGACATCCTAGAGGAGAGACGGCGGGGCAGTGACCTGGCCTACGCCTTGAGGACATACACACCTCAGCCGTACAGAGGACATCCCCTCACCACAGCCAGCGCGCTCAACCAAGCGGTGATGGACTCCCATTATATACGCTACATCACGCAAGAGGTGGGTGAGGCTACATTATATATGCTACATCACACAAGAGGTGGGTTAGGCCATAGACGTTCTATATGATGTCTATGGGTTAGGCTACATTATATATGCTACATCACACAAGAGGTGGGTGAGGCTACAGTATATATGCTACTACATCACGCAAGAGGTGGGTTAGGCTACATTATATATGCTACATCACGCAAGAGGTGGGTTAGGCTACATTATATATGCTACATCACGCAAGAGGTGGGTTAGGCTACATTATATATGCTACATCACACAAGAGGTGGGTGAGGCTACAGTATATATGCTACTACATCACGCAAGAGGTGGGTTAGGCTACATTATGCTACATCACGCAAGAGGTGGGTTAGGCTACTGTATATATGCTACATCACGCAAGAGGTGGGTGAGGCTACTGTATATATGCTACATCACGCAAAAGGTGGGTTAGGCTACATTATATATGCTACATCACACAAGAGGTGGGTGAGGCTACTGTACCTGCTGCAGGTACTGCGCCAACGTTGCATCACAGGAGAAACACAACTTTATGGTGCACTGTGTAATATTTGTAGTACTTTATTTCCAGAATTCATGCTGCCCATTCGCAAATGTTATCTTTTTCACAAATACTTACCACCACCATCAAATTCTAAGTAGCCTATTCTTTATGACTTTTTTTGCACTTTTCATACATGATAAGGGGGATCTTCTCTGTTGTCTGCCATTTTGAATTTTCAGAAATAGACATATTTAGCTGCAACACGTACTGTACTTTGGTCATCATACTTTGATAGTAGTTCATTATTTAGTACATAATACAGTGGTTCTTAACCTGGGGTGCGGGCACCCCCTGGGGGAGCGGCAGAGATTTCAGGGGGTGCGCAGAATTTTGTTTGTGTTGAGGTTTTGATTCTGGTAGCCATGGTCCCCTTGTAAAGTCATTAAGGTATTGACTCATGTCTGAAGCAAGAATTATTGTAATTAATACACGACGTGTGGAAGTTTGGGTTGGGGGTGCGTGGCTTGTCTTGGGCACATGTAAGCGGGTGCGTCAAGAAAAAAGGTTAAGAACCACTGACATAATATATTCATTAAAAGATCAAATTTGTCAGTATACAGCACAGTTTCAGTGAGCAGCATAGTTGCAATGCTCTGTCCACCATCCTACACTGTGCACCTTTAAGTTAGTCAGCACACATAACCCCTGTTTTTACCGCCACACTGGAGGTACATTTTGAACCTTAAAATGAATGTTCCATGGTCATTTCTTATTTGAAATGGTCTTACGAATGGGCTTTTGTGTTGTCTGTGGGCTGCAAACAGAGTGTAGAACATGTAACTAGCGTACGTTTGGAGACGTGGGCTTGTAATTAAAGATTGTGTGGAAATGTTTAGAAGTCTGAAGCATAAGAATTAAGCAATAAGCCACAAGAGGCCGTGGGTTGTGCTCGATTTACCACGGGTAAGAGGAGTGGGAGTGCGTAAATGTCTCCTTATATGTGGTAAATAGAGCACAACCCACAGGCTCAAGTGGCTTATTGCTTATCTAACACTGTTACACTTAATCGCTGACCAAATTTCTTTAAAAATGTTTTAATAACAATTAATTTCTTGTAATGCGTTGTACAGTTGACAAGTTGAGAAGTGATTGGTTACCACGGCAACCACTACTTGGTGTGCGTGCGTTCGTTGCGCTGCCAGACACACACTTCGCTACAAAAACTCAGCAAGGGGCGATAAAGACAGGAATGAAACGTCTTTGCTATCACACTGATACACAGATGGTGCAAAGATGTGCTCTTCTAGCAGACTCCTTACCACAACTGCAACATATTCTTATTTTCAACGTAGGCCTACATGTAGACACGCCGGGTCTAACTTAGACGCACATAGAAACTTCAGCTGGAAGGTGTGCGTTTACGTCAGACTTACAACAGCTATCAGCCAATCAGAGTCGAGAACGAGGCCGCACAGTGTTAGATGGATACAGAAAGTGTTACAGGGTGTTACTTTTTTCCCATGTGCCCATGTGTGTGACAGCGGTGGCGTGATGGTTGCAGTAGTGAAGTGGGTGCTCTTCCACAAGATATGTAACCTCACACTGCTCCAGGGACTGTAGCAGTAGGCCTACCTACAGCACAGAAAAAGCATCTGCTACAGCAGGGCTATTCAATTAAAAGTCACAGAGCGCCGGTTGTTCAAATTCCTCCCAGTAAAGGGACCGAACATACAATATATACAGGTACACTACATAGTGTATGTACTGTATATATACACGTACAGGGGTTGGACAAAATAACTGAGACACCTGTCATTTTAGTGTGGAAAGTTTCATGGCTCAAGTGAACCAGCCTGTTGGCCAATCGTCATTGATGGCACATTACACCGGTAAAGTGAAGTGCGAAGGTTCAATAAGCAGGGTAAGAGCACAGTTTTGCAATGCAATTTGGCAATGCACAATCTCACTCATCGGACTGGCATATCACAGTGTTTATGTTATCTTTTATGGACTGGCAGTAGCATTTTGTTTTTGTTTTTTGTTTGTTTTTTTGTATGTGTGTTAGTGTTGTCTTTTCTGTCTGTAGAGCTTAAAATTTGAAAATCTTTGAAAATAAAATGCATAAAAAAATTGGCAATGCACACAACATTATGGGTGACATGTCAGAGTTCAAAAAGGAGAAATTCTTGGTACGTGTGTAACTGTTGCCTCTTTGACTGAGACAGCAAGTCTTTGTGATGTATCAAGAGCCACAGTATCCAAGGTAATGTCTGCATACCACCAAGAAGGATGAACCACATCCAACAGGATTAACTGTGGATGCAAGAGGAACTAAATGACACTAAAATGACAGGTGTCTCAGTTATTTTGTCCACCCCTGTATATCTGTACATCCCATAATAGTGTATACCAGTGTTTCTCAACCGGGGTGCTGCACGCCTCCCTCAGGGGTGCCGCGGAAACGTGGCTGACTGTATGTGAAATTGACCTAAATGAATAAATAATTTATGTAATATAATAACATTTTGTCTAAATTAATAGTTAGTGAAATCTTTCATGTACCATTTACACACAATAACGTAAACTTAGGTCACCCCAGTATGGCCTACACATAGCCTGTTTGAGATAAAGCTGCAACTTCGAACGTCTCAAAATGTGTTACTTTTCTAAGCTTGTGTGGTATCGGATGCTATGCCATGTTACGGCTTGTCGGTTTGGGGTGCCTTAAGATTTTTCATGAATTGAAAGGGTGCCTCGCCTAAAAAAAGGTTGAGAAACACTGGTGTATACTGTGCCATTTACAGTAGGGCCTATACATGGGTTCACCGTGTTAATCAACGCAGTATTGTGAGGAGGGGCAAGACACTGGCAGCCAACCACGTGAGCTAATTTTTTGACCGACAGCGGGTGGAGTTGTGCGCAGCCAGTTTCGTGCAGTCAGGGGAGAACAAAAATTTAGAACCCATGTATAGTTGAACAATAGGCTAATGACCCAGTGATCGTGGTGTGGCCAGAATGTCACTGCTCACTCCACTCATTATTGGGGATTGGACTGCCTGAGATGCCAGAGCTGACCAGATCGGGGAACCTCTTGGCGTGTGTGTGTCTGTGTCTGTGTCTGTGTCTGTGTGTCTGTGTGTCTGTGTGTCTGTGTGTCTGTGTGTCTGTGTGTCTGTGTGTTTATTTATGTAGCTACTTGACACCTGAATTTCCCACTGAGGATCAATTAAGTTTCTCTACTCTACTCTCTACTCCACTCCCCAAGACTGGAGCAGATGATCTGGGATGCATGGACTAGAGTGAGCATGGACATTCTGGCCACACCACGACCATTGGGTCACCTCTTCTTCCCTTTTGTGGTAAATGTGCTTGAGCTACAGCTCTAAAAACAGCCTATTGTTCAACTATAGGCCCTGCTGGCCCATAAAAGGCCCTAAATAATACAATTATAATTATATAAAATTATAATATGCAGCAGCAAACATCAAAAAACAGAGTGAGGCTCTAAATCGTTTCAGACAACTCAGACAAGGGGCTTAATGTTCAAGAGTGTTCACTTGTCTTTTAATGGAGATAACACGTTACAAGTCTACCAATCTCAGCAATCTATGATAGCCTATCAAAGCAAATAAGTGTACTTGACTCTAAAGCTTTAATGTCCTTAAAAAGGCAATTTGTCTTACAGCACAGCAGAATGACATAAAAACACATAGGCCTACAATAAAAAACACACATACGGTACAAACACAACAAATAGCTAGACATATAAGTTAATATGTAAATAAATACAGACCACTGGTCAAATGCATTCGTTAACACAAGGGGATCGCTAAAAAGTAAAAAAGAAAGTCAATTATGCATTAGAACAAATATGAATGTCCATAATGTCAAGAATGTATCTCCAACATCTTCTTCAATTGGTTAATTTCCATAGGGATGAAGGAGTTATTTGCTCTATTTGTTCTAATGTTAGGGTTTCTGTACCTGCATCCGGAATGAAGTGTTTGGAACTTAACTGAGAGGGCCTGGGTAGTGTCAGTACAAACTTTGTCCGCTTTCTTGCCTAATCTATCTATAAGAAATCAGAACAATAATTTGCCCACTGTAATATACTGACATGCTATTAGATTAGATCACTTACAGTTGTAACCAAAGCTAGATTTGATGTGCAGTCAAATGATCTCCTCACATGCAAAAACATAAAAACACACATAACATACAAACAATGTCTTGAGTGCTTGGCCTAAAGACTAGTGGGACTACCTGCCATTACACCTGGCTGCACTGCATGCTGGACAGAAGGTACAGTGAAGATGCGGAGCACATAAGGAACAAATCAAACATCCTTGGAGTGTATATTCATCAATGAGGAATCGGGCGAGCATATTTTGAATGTAAAAATCAGTTTAAGGCTTTTTCGAAACCAAGAATATGACAGGGCATAAATTATGGGGTTAAACGCAGAGTTTAACATAAAAAAAGCTGACGCGGTGTTCATTGAAACGACAGATGCTTCTTTTAGCGTATCCACCTGCATTGAGATAACATAATAGGGGATTAGGCACATCAAAAACGCTGATACAATAATGCCAAGGACCCTGGCCGTCTTAATCTCCAGGGCCATCGGGCTGCTATCACAGCTCTTCACATACAGTCTTTTTTTGTCCATGAACACCTCTCTGATTTTGACTGCATGTCGTCTTGCAATGAAAAACACCTTTAGGTACAGGATAATAATAGTAGCACATGGGAAAAGAAACACTAGCATCATGTCAACAAATGCCCACACTTCACCTACATAAGGAAAACAAGGACCGGGGCATTTTCTTTGGAAGTTTCCATTAAAGTATAAAAGGGCATAATTGTAAAACAGCAATGCAATCCATAAAAATAAGATCACCTTACGTGCTAAAAACAGTGTAATTACCTTGGAGTACAGAAAAGGCCGGCTCAGGGCAAGGTGTCTGTCTACAGCAATCAGCAAAATGTTGAACACAGAGACAGAAGGGAAATAGCATACAATAGACAAGAAAACGAAACAAAAGTTTGGTGCAAGAACTGTACAGGAATCAAGCATTTTCAATGCATGTATTGGCATCACAAATAAACCCACAATAGCGTCTGTAGCAGCCAGAGACAGGATGAGGGCATTCGTAGGTGTGTGGAGTTGCTTGAAATGACAGATAGCAATTACTATGGTGAGATTCCCACACAGGGTAAATATCACAACGCATGTGGTAATACAGAACAATACATAGTCCACCGGCAGGTATGTTTTGGGACAGCTGGAGTTGGTGGGAAGCAGACAACTGTTAGAAATGTTGACGTCATCCAAAGTCATTGATCCTCCTGAAGAAAATAAACAGTACATTATATTACATTGCATTTGGCAGACGCTTTATAACCAAAGCGACTTACAAACTACTTACAAGATGCAATAAGCACACGCCCTATCTAGCTCCCGTACGGCATGTTGCATATAGGGCTGAGGCGAGGTCCTTGTCCATGGCCATGCCCTCCTCTGTCCCGAAGTTGAAAGAATTCGTCTGACAGATTTTTATACAGCATATGCAAATGAGGCAAGGCTCATCTGAGGCTTCTCTATCCATCCTAGCCATCTGATTGGTGCTGGCACAGCTGAGTCAAGTCATCTCTCGTCCAATGAGGACCAAGTCTAGAGTCACATGGATGTCATTATTCATATTGTTTCATGACCAGCAAATTAAAATAAAGATATTAAGCAATAATAAGAAGAAATCAATTTAAAATATATATTGTTCATAGCTTTGACTGAACTCAAATATGAAACAAATGTAGGCCTACTGTATAGTCTCCAAACATCACATTGTAAAGGAGTTTGCCAATGTGGTGAGTAGTAGTAGTATCAGTAGTGGCTTTATTGTCCCCCATGGGGGAAATTTCTTCTAGTGAGAGGAGCGTAAGACTTGAAAACAAACACGATACAGTCGGATTCACAAAGTACATTTATCCCAAACAACACATTCTCCCGTAACATAAACAAGACGTTGGACAAGGACAGATGTCATCCATCAATAGTGGTCCCAGTTTACCCCCATAGCATGGACATAGCATGGGAGGATGTGCAAGCAGCAAATAAATAGATAAGCAGATACAAATTATAAAAAAGATAAAAGCGCGTGTCATTCTTTCCTTCTCAGGCCTGCTGAGACAGGGTGTGCAAATTAAGATCTACGTTTTTATTTTGCATGTTTGTTAAAAAGCTAACAAACAGCTTTAAAGGTACACTGTGCAGGAAATGGTCAAAAAAGATACTGCAACTATGCAGTTCATTGAACCTGGGCTGCCTAATGCCAAATTTGATCTTTTCATGAAAGTTTATTAAGTAATAGTGCAGTCAGTTTTGCAGCTAAAAATGGCTATATCTGGAAATTCAAAATGGCTGACCATGGAGAAGATCCCCCTTTTCATGTATGAAAAATGCTATTTTTCCCAGTCATAATGATTTTTTTTTTCTCAAACATTTCTTTATTGAACTTTTATTATTGTTTACAAAACATCAGTCATAATGAATACTTAAGTAGTTAATGGGTAGCATGAATTCTGGAAATGAACAAGTAAAAATCTTAGACAGTGTACCTTTAAAGAGCTGGGCCTTGCTGATATCAAGGCCTGCATGTCATCAGGCGTTCCACCAGTGGTGTTATGCCCTTGGAGTGCTTTTAGAGTCATATTTTAACAATACAGTATATAGGGCAGTCATGGGTAAGTGGTTAGGGTGTCAGACTTGTATCCCAAAGGTTGCCGGGTCGACTCCCGACCCGCCAGGTTGGTGGGGGTAGTAATTAACCAGTGCTCTCCCCCATCCTCCTCCATGACTCAGGTACCCTGAGCATGGTACGGTCCCACCGCACTGCTCCCTAGCGGCGCCATGGAGGACTGCCCCCTTGCACGGGTGAGGCATAAATGCAATTTCGTTGTGTGCAGTGTGCAGTGAACACTTGTGTGCTGTGGAGTCCTGTGTCACAATGACAATGGGAGTTGAAGTTTCCCAGTCGGGCTTTCACTTATATTGCTGCGTCATGCCATCGTGTCCACTGCCAGGAGTGTTAGGATATTTGTTTGGGCAAACCTAAGAGTAAACATACGGGCTTGGCACGGGCTTTTTCCCCCTACAAACTATAAATCAAGCGAAAGGGAGTTTTTCCTCACCCCTGATGCCACCATCTGAGCGCCCAAATTCAGTGAGACTGTCTATGACTTATGCTAGACCCAGCCACTATGGACCTTAAGCCTCTAAAAATCCTGGGGCCTCATTTATCAAGCGTTCTTAGGCACTGATCTGTGCGTAAAGCGTGCGTGCGATCATTCCTGAGCAAAGTGTGGGATTTATGAACATGCACTTGAACGTAGAAATGTGCCTAAATCTACGCACACCTCAGACCATGCGTGCGAGTGGAAGAAACACGAAATTGCAAATAATATTGACCGTGCAAGGTACAGTTTGCTTTGAATGACAATGGAGTATGACAGTGTGCTATTTTACACTGTTTTCGTCCATGTATGTCTCCTTCTTTTACTTATTTTGAAACACTGTCCTACTCCTGTCGAAAGCACCTCCACTTCTGCCGTGGAAATGTTTCTATCTCCGCACTTCCCGCCAGCGCTTGGACTGGCGCGTGTGTCCGCGTGTGTTGTTCATGTGTGTCCATACAGGGTGACGCCTTCGAATTAACATGACATTTGAATATATTTTAATACCATATATGGTTGGAGGCGTTTCGGGATGCAAATTACCCCGAATGCGCGCGTGCACAGTGATTTGGAAGGTGTGGGATTTATCATGGAGAGGTGTGCGTAGGAGCAGCCAACGCACATTTGATAAATCCCGATTTTTCTGTACTTGCGAACATTCTAAATTTCACTCGTAAGACACAATTTAGAAGACATTCTACGAACTGATGATAAATGAGGCCCCTGGTCCTAACCTACGTTGACCTTATGACTCTACAATCTCTATCTATCTCTTCTTCCTCTGCCTTCCTGCTATTTCTGCCTCTCCTCTCTACCTCTCCTTTTAAATCCATCTCTAACAATGATGTTTTTTTCCCATTTGTTAAGCACTTTGAGTTGTATGCCTTGCATGATACAGTGCTATACAAATATTATTATTATTATTATTATCATTATTATTATCATTATTATTATTATTATTATTATTATTATTATTATTATTATTATTTGTATTATTATTATTATTATTATTAAGTGGGGCCCTTTACTTCTGGCCTTGTAATATTATTATGTTATTATTATATATATTTATATTATTGCATTGCTAAACCTGCAATCTTATCATTGCTAACCCTGCCTACTATCCTCCTTCCACTATGAAGAGGAGCGTAGAGAATACATAGGCCTACTATTATTATCGAAAGAAATTATTCTTTACCTAAAAACGTATTCATTCATTTTAATTGCGAGTGCATGCATGCGTGAGTGTGATTGTGTGTGTGTGTGTGTGTGTGTGTGTGTGTGTGTGTGTGTGTGTGTGTGTGTGTGTGTGTGTGTGTGTGTGTGTGTGTGTGTGTGTGTGTGTGTGTGTGCGCGTGCATGTGTGTGTGTGCGTGCGTGTGTGCGTGTTTGAATGTCATGTTATGTGTGCCTATCTTTGCACAACAAATCAAATGGTTTCATCACGTTTTGTTTATTTTGACAGTTTGAGTCCCGTTGGTCCTCATTATAAATTGTACAAGTTTGGTGTTCTTCACACATTTGATTAGTAGTGATTGCATCACCATCTGTAAATGGAGGCATGTTAGGCTATTTTGTCTCTACACTAATGAACAAACTCTCCCTTGGCCTCTTCCTGAAATGGTGTTACTGTGTTACTAAGGGTGTCAGAACAACAAGAATGGGTGTCAGAACAACAAAGTCCTCAGTGGACTTGCCCCCCTATTCCCCTCGGTGCTTCATGTTGAGGGTGGAGAGGAGAGCACAGGGACAGGCCTGTCTGCCATCTGAGGCCTCCACATGAATATGGGCCTTCTTCAGCTGAAGAAGACTGTTGAGGTCGAAACCTTATCCTGCCATGAAAAAATAAAACAACAAAAAGGATTGTAAGTGTGCGGACTCCTCACTCTGAAAACTACAGTTGACCTTCGTCCTACACCTTTCCCTGGGATGTGCACAATCCTCTCCTTCTGTACCTACATGACCCACCTACAGGATCCAGTCCCCCACTTTTGAAACCACTTGGATGTAGTATTCTGCCTTGCAAAACAAGAACGCAGTAACTCAAAATGGTCGATAAAATTTTTATATCTGAAATGGGTTTTAAACTACCTCATTTGTCTTGTGTCACAAAATGGTGGTCCAACACCGTCCCGTTTTGGAGAAAACTCATTTTGAAAGTGCAAAAATGACCAAAAAAAGTTACTGCGGTGTTGTATTAAAGGTTATGTCGTACAAAACAAAAACGCAGTAAGTCGGCGAGTTACTGCTACACGTTCCAATGGGACTGGTTTGGGAGTTTTGGGTTTTTTTGTGTGCATTAAATTTCTATCCTAAAAAAGCATTACCAGGAAGTGTCACCACCAATTTACCGACAACACAGTTGTCGCGCCATATGGGAAACTTTGAAGCCTTTTTTCTCAGTTTGCAGTTTTCAGAGTTACTGCGTTCTTAGATTGTAGGGCAGTATTGTCCCCTCAGCTATTAATGCCCTAAACAGGACATGACATGACCATCCTCCATCTAGGTCTTTCAATTTATTTATTTATTCATCAGGTTATTGCTTATCCAACCAGGAGCGTTTTGTTTTGTTTTGTTCTGTTCTGTTCTGTTCTGTTTGTCAATGTTTTTGTTTTTGTTTAGTCTCCTGTCTGTTGTTGTTGTCTTGCGTCATCGTCACTGTACTGTGTGGTGTTGTTGCAAGCCTCTACTTTTTTTTTTTTACCTGCAAACAAATCTACCTTCGGGTATCAATAAAGTTACATTACCTTACCTTACCTTACCTTTACTGTGCTACAGTAAGTGTAATGTAATTCAGTGCTTAATTTGAGGGGGAGCAAGGGGGAGCTAGCTCCGGAACCTCAGACGAGAGCTCCAGAACCTTGGATCGAACCTCAGGGAAGGACATCACAGACCCCCCCTCGTGGTGGGGGGCTTTGAGGGGGGGGGTAGCCACCCATCCTCTCACTCCGGGACCTTCCGCTTCACAAAACTAAGCACTAAATGTAATGTAATGCGGTGTGTACTATACACTGTGATGTGTGCAGATGGCCAGAGAGAATGGAGAGCCTCCCACTTAGGGAACCGCTGTGCTCTAGTAAGCGTAGTGTAATGCAGCGTTTCTCAACCTTATTTTAGGCGAGGCACCCTTTCAATTCATGAAAAATTACAAGGCACCCCAAACCAACAAAGTAGAGAAAAGTAACACATTTTGAGACGTCACACGACCTACGTTCAAAGTAGCAGCTGACTGGGACAACCTATATTTACTTTGTTGTGTGTAAATGGCAGATGAAAGACTCCACTGACTAGCATTAACTTATCAATTTAGACAAGTATGTATTATATTACACAATTTATTTATCAGCCACGTTTCCGCGGCACCCCTGAGGGTGTAGGCCTACTATATATTGTGATGTGTTGTGTGCAGATTGCCAGAGAGAATGGAGATACTCCCACTTAGGGAACCGCTGTGCTCTAGTAAGTGTAGTGTAATGTAATGTAATGTAATGCGACGTGTACTGTATGTATTGTAATGTGATGTGTGCAGATTGAATAAATGAAACAAAGGACAGCACTCTTCAGATTTCTTCTTTGTTTATTCGCCCACGTACCTTCGCTTCATTTATTCATTCAAGTTTTTGTGGGACTCAGCACCCAGTAAAGAATTGTTAAGTAGCCTATTTAGGCGATAGTGTGAGCGCGTCTTCTCCATTTTTTGATGTGTGCAGATTGCCAGAGAGAATGGAGAGCCCGTGGATGTGATCCGTGAGGAGGCGTCTGGGATCCTGGAGGAGATGGCCCACAACCTGCAGGTGGGCTTCATCCGGCTCATGGGCTACACACTCAGCAAGGTCTTCAAGAGCGTCTTCCGGAGGATCATGGTGAACGAAGACGCCCTGCACAAGGTGCGAAGTGAACAAACACAAGTGACAGACTTTTAAATTGTTATTTTCGTTTATCCTTTATTTAACCAGGAAAGCCCCATTGGGTTAGACCAGTGGTTCTCAACCTTTTTTTGAACAAACGCCCCCTTAAACTCATCATAAGCCTCCAAACGCCCCCCTCAACCTCATCATAAGCCTGCCAATGCCCCCCTTAGTATTGAAAAGTAAAATAGACTAATGCAACTCTAGCAACTAAGCCCCACCCTCACTCAGCTGCATCCTTCTCAACGCCCCCTGGGGGGCTCTACTGCCCCCGTTGAGAAACACTAAGTCAGACTAACTCTTCTTCCAGGGAGTCCTGGCCAAGAAGGCGGCTTAAAAGTTACATGACAATAAAACCACACCAGACAAGAGACAAGGCACCACAAAGAGGCTTTTCAAAAGGCACCACATTTGAAACAGATCTATCAGGAGAGAGGAGAGTTGATTAGCTGACTTATAGCACTCAAGGCCAATCAGAATTTCATTCTATTCACCATAATTCATAAATATTAACAATTCATTGACATAAAATAACAGTAACAAAGAAAAATAAATGTGAAAAAAGAATCGGTTGTGTGACTTGTATGTGAAATATTTGGAAAAAAAGATCAACACAATTAAACTAGAATAAAGTAAAACGTCCCTGTTCCTCTCTGTGTGTGTAGCTGCAGGTGTGTATTCAGGAGCAGCCGGTTATCCTGATGCCCAACCACAGGAGCTATGTGGACTTCCTCATCATCTCCTACATACTCTTCACCTACGACCTCTCCATCCCCGTCATCGCAGCTGGACTTCGCAAGTATCTATTAGAAATGACCTTAGATATTGATTGCCTTAAAGCAGTGTTTCTCAAAGTGGGGCGTAAGCGGAGGCATCTCAGGGGGGGCATGTGACATCTGATTTTGTTTTTTTCCCCCCAAGGAAATGATTTCCCGTCTCTCCAATAAGTCAATAAGTTTAAAGCCCTCACCAACATTATATGATTAATTGTCATGAATTTGAATAGCATAGGAGATGAACACACATCTGCATTCGACTGCAGTCCCTCTGTGTTTAATCTCACAAGCCACCTTTCCTTTGATTCTGCGCGGCGGCGATCACAAAATCAGTCTGCGCGCGTACTGCTGTTGCTTTGGGGGCCTCGGAAGCATTCAGACCCTCTGAAGGGGGGAATGATGGAAAAAGTTTGAGAACCACTGCCTTAAAGGGACACTGTGAGATTTTTAGTTGTTTATTTCCAGAATTCATGCTGGCCATTCACTAATGTTACCTTTTTCATGAATACTTACCACCAGCATCAAATTCTAAGTTTTCATTATGACTGGAAAAATTGCGCTTTTCATACATGAAATGGGGGATCTTCTCCATGGTCCGCCATTTTGAATGTCCAAAAATAGCCATTTTTAGCTGCAAAAATGACTGTACTTGGACCATACTAGAAATATTTGTTTAATGCAATAGGCAGCCCCATTTCAATAAGCAGCATAGTTACAGTAGGGCCTACCTTTTTTGACCATTTCCTGCACAGTGTACCATTTGTGGGGGAAAACTACCCATGCAAGTCAATTGGTGATGTCGGGGTTTAATAAACGAAAGATAAGCACCTGTAGACAAGCGTTGTTCACGCGCAACATGCCGAAAACGTGTTGTATTGCCGGCTGTTCAAGTAATATTGCCAAACGGCCGTGACTGAAGCATGTTCTGTGTTCATTTAGGGTAGCCGATGTAGCATGTAAGTTGATGAGACATTCGGTTTGTTTTCACCCATAAAGGGGCGTAACGCACATTTAGGAGCAAAGTACCCGGATGGCCGTTCATGAGTATAGGTATTGCAACTATGCTGCTCATTGAAACTGTGCTGCCTATTGGCAATCTGACCTGAATTAAATGTTTACTACATAATAAACTAATATTTAATGGTATGACCAAAATACAATACGTTTTGTAGCGAAAATAGTCTCTTTCTGGAAATTCAAAATATGACATACCTCTAGAAAGATCCACCTAGGGCAGTCATAGGTGACCGGTTTGGGCGTCAGACTTGTAGCCCAAAAGTTGATGGTTCGCCTCCCGACCCGCCAGGTTGGTGGGGGGAGTAATTAACCAGTGCTTTCCCCCATCCTCCTCCATGACTTAGGTACCCTGAGCATGGTACCATCCGGCCGCACTGCCCCCTTGGGGTGCCATTGAGACTTGCCCCCCTGCATGGGTGAGGCATAAATGCAATTTCGTTGCATGCAGTGTGCAGTGTTCACTTGTGTTCTGTGGTGTGCTGTGTCACAATGATAATGGGAATGGTGCAAGTATTAGCAGGTATTAGAAACAGCCTTAGATATTGATAGTGTTAAAAGTTACTTTTGATTATGTATTTGCATTTGACACAAGCCTCTCTGTTCAATTCTGTCTTTCTCTCTATGACCTCTCCATTCCTGTCATCACTGCTGGACTATTAGAAAAATCCACTGTAGTATACTAAAAATAAAACCAATAAGAATTGGACATTGGGAGCATTAAAAGTTACTTTTAGATTACATTGCATGTATTGGATGCTTTTATCCAAAGCCGTCTATTGTAGGTTTTAGGCATAGGGTATTGGTTCCAGTCTCTGGAGTGATGGAAGCATAGGGAGAGCTAAGGCAAGGCAAGGCCATTTATTTCTAAAGCACATTTCATGCACAGAGTAATTCAATGTGCTGTACAGTGATACAAACTATGCAAAAAAAACCCTGACAAACAAAAGAGAAAAGAAGAAAAAACAAAAGCATAAAAGCATAAAAACAATAGCAACGGTAAAAGATAATAAAAGCACAAGGCAGGGTAAATAAAAACAAGATAAAAGAGGCAAGGATAAAAACAAAAAAACAAAAGACCATTAGATATTTTAAAGAAGGCATCTGAAAAAAGCCTCGACTTTATCATGGAAAGGTAATCGTCTTCAAGGATGGGATATGAGCCTGCAATCCCCTAATCCAAAGCCTAACTCCCTTACTTTAACGGGACACTGTGCAAGATTTTTAGTTGTTTATTTCCAGAATTCATGCTACCCATTCACTAATGTTACCTTTTTCATGAATACTTACCACCACCATCAAATTCTAAGTTTTCATTATGCCAGGAAAAAATAAATTTTTCATACATGAAAAGGGGGATCTTCTCCATGGTCCGCCATTTTGAATTTCCAGAAATAGCCATTTTTAGCTGCAAAAATGACTGTACTTGGGTCATACTAGAACATTTTAGTTTATTTCTTAGTGAACTATCATGAAAAGATCAAATTTGGCAATAGGCAGCCCAGTTTCAATGAGCAGCATAGTTGCAATACCTTTTTTGACCATTTCCTGCACAGTGTTACTTTATCGCCTTGGCTGCCCCATCTTAGTTGGGATGTTTGTGCTGAACTTGAGAGAGGACTGGACACTGAAGCTCTCTGTTCAATCTCTCTCTCTCTCTCTCTCTCTCTCTCTCTCTCTCTCTCTCTCTCTCTCTCTCTCTCTCTCTCTCTGTCTCTCTCTGCAATCTCTCCCTCTCTCTCCAATCTCCTCCAATCCAGCTCTCAGTGGGATGAAGCTTGTTGGAGAGATACTGCGGCGTTCTGGTGCGTTCTTCATTCGCCGGGCGATCGGAACCGATAAACTCTATTGGGCCGTGCTGTCAGAGTACGTCAGGACAATAGTGAAGGTGCGTGTCATACGGCGACCCAAGACTAATCACAGACTACGGCATTAAAATTTACGGTAACGCTTTACTTTACGGTACAGTTACCATATGTAATTACTGCGTACTTTCTGGGTAACAACAGGGTAACAGAGAAACGTTTGATGATTAGATGGTTAGAAATTACACAGTAGTTTCATAGTAATTCTTGAGATATGTGTATTACATGGTATTTACTTTGTAATTGCCCCCTTGTTACCCATTAGATACCGTGTAACTTCTCTCTGTTACCCTGTTGTTACGCAGAAAGCACACAGTAATTACTGTACTGTAAAGTAAAGCGTTGCCAAATTTACATTTTGTAACGTGTGCTTCCTTTTGGCCAGGACAGCCTTGAAAAACAATTATTTAATCTCATTGGCGTTTTTCTTCATGGTAAAATAAAGGATAAAATGTTAAAAATAAATAACATTCTCAGATGAGTTTTCTTTGTCCTGGGCCCGGCCCAAAGCTGCCAGCGTCTCTGTAGTGAAACGCTACCTGACCCTGCCGTGGCAAACCTGTAGGGCACTCGCCTGCCATGCGGCAAACCCAGGTTCGCTTCCCGTCCCGGGTCCTTTGCCGACCCCTCCCCGTCTCTCTCCCAATTCGCTTCCTGTCCACCTCTCACACTGTCCTATCAAAATAAAGTAGAAAAAACACACAAAAAAAACCCAGATGTTTAATATGATTGTCTTTTTTCATGGTAAATAAAAGGTTTAAATGTTAAAAATAAATAACATTTTCAGATGACTTTTCAGATGACTTTTATCCTGGGCCCGGCCCAAAGCTGCCAGCGTCTCTGTAGTGAAACGTTACCTGACCATCCCATAATACTACCATTTCATTTCATATTCATGGTCTGGCGGTTCTTTGGTCTGAAAGGAAGGAAACGGGAAGGACATTTTCAGAAAAATCAGGATAAGTTGTTGAACAAACATGTCTGATGTCTCCCTTTGGCTATGTAGGACCGTTTAACAGACATGTCTGACAGAACATCCTACCGTAGGATAAAATTACAATGTAAGACCATTTGTCAGAACACCGGCCAAATCCTACCGCTCAACATCGCTCCACAGAAAACAGTTACCAGACGTAGTGCGGAGCCAAGTCTCTTGCCGGAAGTACGTAGGATGGTGCACGAGGCTAGTGAAACGCTACCTGACCTGTAGCCTGGCGACGCCATCCTCTGTACTCCACCCAAACATTTTGGCTCCGCACATCGTCTGTCAAAAGCCTCGAGCTCGGTTCTCTCAGTGTTTCGCCAAATCAGCAAACAGTTGAGAGTGGTGACGTAGAACTCACCCGCGAGCTCCGTTACTGATTGGTTAAAGTACAGTAACTATATTCACACTTTCGTTTTGTTATTTGTATGCTTTTGCGACGCTATAACGTAACAGGCATGCTAATAAAGCACAATATGGGTTTTAATTTGAGTTTGGAACTTCAATTAATTTAAATGATAGAGTAAGATCAGACCATCTCCCATCGTCCACGGAGACTGTTTTCTCATGGCTTTTGCCAGACTGATTGACGGAGTCAACAGTCGGCTATTCGCCCAGGCTACCTGACCTGTGTCTTTGCGTTATTTCCAGACGGGCTATGCACCTGTGGAGTTCTATGTGGAGGGCCTGCGCAGCCGCACACTCAAGTCTTTAAATCCCAAACTGGGTGAGTCACACACATAGATGTACACACACACACACACACACACACACACACACACACACACACACACACACACACACACACACACACACACACACACACACACACACACACACACAGTCACCACTGGGGGTGGGCAATGATGCACCATGACTATCTGTTTCATTTTTTTTCTGTTTCAATTTCTCTACATGTGTGTGTGTGTGTGTGTGTGTGTGTGTGTGTGTGTGTGTGTGTGTGTGTGTGTGTGTGTGTGTGTGTGTGTGTGTGTGTGTGTGTGTGTGTGTTTCTGTGCTTCTGTGCGTGTATGTGTGTGTGTGTGTGTGTGTGTGTGTGTGTGTGTGTGTGTGTGTGTGTGTGTGTGTGCGTGCGTGCGTGTGTTTCTGTGCGTCTGTGCGTGTATGTCTGTGTGTGTGTGTGTGTGTGTGTGTGTGTGTGCGTGCGTGTGTGTGTGCGTGTGTGTGCGTGTGTGTGTGTGTGCGTGTGTGTGTTTCTGTGCGTCTGTGTGTGTATGTCTGTGTGTGTGTGTGTGTGTGCGTCTGTGTGTGTGTGTGTGTGTGTGTGTGTGTGTGTGTGTGTGTGTGTGTGTGTGTGTGTGTGTGTGTGCGCGCGTCTGTGTGTGTGTGCGTCTGTGCGTGTATGTCTGTGTGTGTGTGTGTGTGTGTGTGTGTGTGTGTGTGTGCAGGCATGATGCACATGGTGCTGGAGCCCTTCCTCAAGGGGGAGGTGTATGACATCAGCCTGGTGCCCATCTCCATCAGCTACGACCGGGTGCTGGAGGAGGCCCTGCTGGCCCACGAGCTACTGGGGGTCCCCAAGCCCAAGGAGACCACCATGGTACGACCTATACTATAGTAGGAATAGCACCTAAGGGGTTTTCAATTTCACTGAGAGTGAGCCTCCCCTTGGAGTAGATAAAGACAACCAAGCCCCCCTCCCCCCGAAAAAAAACACAATCCACCCACATTGTACACCAAGAATAGCCTATCAATTATTACCCTCAAATAGGCGTTTCTGAGTGTATGTGATGTATGTATGCACATGGGCATGTGTCCCTCATCTTGCCTATACCTGAATCTGTGACTGAGGGTTTGGGTTACTGTGCGGTCAGGCTCCATGTTCTGTTTGTCTGATGCTCCACACGCATGGTACTACAAACGTGCAATAGTCCCATGATGCTAGGCCCACATGTAGGCTATATTTTGTCCTTAAGCCTATTTAAAACAGTCTTGTTCAGGGATGCAAAATGAACGTCTGTTTCAATAACAACTGATAGCGTAATAGGGCCTACATGTTTTTTTATTATTATTATTATTAAATTGTATTTCTTTTCATTTGGATTCTTTTTAATTTCTTTCACAATATTTCCATCTTAATGGAGGCTACTGTTACAGTAACATCACGAACAGAAGGCCTGTCCAAATCATTGCTTCGTTGCCAAGAACAGTTGACAAATACTGGTTGAAAATAAAGACGACACGCCTTTGATGCGCAAAGCTGTTCGATTCCGGGTTGTAGCCTACAGAAGAGAAGCGATATAGCCGCAAGTCACCCTGCACTTGTAGCCTTGCTTGAGTGGATTCTCGGACGCACACACAGCTGTGAAGTTAGGAGTAACTGAGATGAGGCTATCAATTTATCCTCCCTCTCACATCCTCGTCGCAACTGTCACATCACCAAACGTTTTTATTCACATTTAATTTACAAACGCTGATGTGGAATTTATCGCGCGCTGCTGTCCTACTACTACAATGTGGGCGATATTGTTTCAAAACTTCACTTCTTTGCCGTGGCGTCTTGCCTCCGAGGCAAACGCATATTGTTTAGGACTGCTAGAAAACGTGAACCTTTATGCCATCCAGCATTTCCCTGTTTTTTTTCTCAAGTTGACGACTTCATACTCCTGAAGTCGCCGAAGTTTACAAACTAACTGAAGCTTTCAAAATGTCCATTGCAAATCTTTAAGATTGTTTATCGTGCGCGAGGACTTTTTAGCAGCGCTTGGGAGGGAGTGATGGCACGAGCCGTCACATACGTCACCTCTTTTCCCCCTTTCTCTTATCTGCGCTTTGCTTAGTCTTTTCGTCTCTCTCTCTCTCTCTCTCTCGCTCGCTCTCTCCCTCACTGGCTGGCTGTTCAAGAATAAAAGTCGGGTGAAGCGCAGGCAGTTCTCCAGTGCTCGCGCCATGTCGTTGGTCTCAATTTAGGCCTACTTCCAAATAACGCCAATTGCCACCCGAACTTAAAATATTATTTAAGAAAGTAAAGATGAAGTGAATTATAACACATAGGCGTACAAGGTCATGTTCCTACGTTTCTGAATCCCCCCTTTTGCTCCCTTCTGTTGTTGTAGTGGTAGTAGAAAGGGTGCATTTTATTGGCTTCTAGATATTTACAGAAAGTGCACCTTTCTTCGCGTGTTGCCGCGCCTCCCCAAGCGCTCTTTGGCGCCCCCCCAGGGAGGCGCGCCTCACCTATTGAAAACCCCTGTATAGCATAGTAACCCCAAGCCCAAGGAGACCCCCATGGTATGACCTATAGTAGGAACAGCACCTAATATACTATAGCAGGGGTCCCCAAACTAAGGATCTGGGGACGGATGCGGCCCGCCACCCCCCTTTGACTGGCCCTCCACGTCTCTGCACTTCATTATTAAAGTGGGTCCCAAGTTGAGAACCCCTGTACTATAGCATAGTAACCCCAAGCCCAAGGAGACCAGCATGGTATGACCTATAGTAGGAATAGCACCTAATATATACTATAGAATAGTAACCCCAAGCCCAAGGAGACCACCATGGTATGACCTATAGTAAGAATAGCACCTAATATATACTATAGCATAGTAACCCCAAGCCCAAGGAGACCACCATGGTATGACCTATACTATAGTAGGAATAGCACCTAATATACTGCTATAGAATAGTAACCCCTAGCCCAAGGAGAACAGCATGCACAGCAAATTCTGCAGTGTTCATTTAACACCTAGATAGTTGATTTGACCTTATTTGGACATAAATGAACTCTTTAAGTGTTGAATCAACACTGCACAATTTACTGTGTGGTATGACCTATAGTACAGTGATTCTCAAAGTGTGGTCCGGGGACCACTGGTGGTCCGCAACAGAGCTCAGGCGGTCCACGAGGGGATATCTACTACGAACTAGCTGTAGGCTATATTTGTAACATAATTACAAAGCTAAACATAGTTGAAGTCTTAGTTTCACCACAATAAGACAGGCGTGTAATGTGAATAAAAAGTACGTGATCTGCATCCAAATTAGCAGTGTCAAATTAGCACCCCTCAACTGTCGATTCAGTTGACAGGTGGTCCCTGAACATTTTTGTGGGGACAAAGTGGTCCTCGGTCTGAAAAAGTTTAAGACACACTGCTATAGTAGGAATAGCACCTAATATACTATAGCATAGTAACCCCAAGCCCAAGGAGAACAGCATGGTATGACCTATACTATAGTAGGAATAGCACCTAATATATACTATAGCATAGTAACCCCAAGCCCAAGGAGAACAGCATGGTATGACCTATACTATAGTAGGAATAGCACCTAATATACTATAGCATAGTAACCCCAAGCCCAAGGAGAACAGCATGGTATGACCTATAGTAGGAATAGCACCTAATATATACTATAGCAGGGGTCCCCAATTAAAAGTCCCCTAGGGCCATTTTTTCCAAATTCCTCCCAATAAAGGGCCAACACGAGCCATGCCCGTAGTCACTTCTGACGTTCTACCTGGAGCCTGCAGTGACTGACTGGTAGTGGCAAACAGAGAAACTTACTGAGGGGGCGGGGCACAGAACGCTTCTTCCTACCTAGCGTCTGGGGCGCGATTTCAAAATAAGAGCAGACGGCGCGATCGGCAAAACAAAAACAAAAAAACAAAAAAAAAATTCTTATAATTATTTGAGGACCACAAATAGATGCCCCGCGGGCCGCTAATTGAGTTCGGGGCGCTATACCATAGTAACCCCAAGCCCAAGGAGATCACCATGGTATGACCTATACAGTAGTAGGAGTAGCACCTAATATACTAAAGCATAGTAACCCCAAGGCCAAGGAGAACAGCATGGTATGACCCCAGGCTTCCAGTTCTCCATCCCTGTAGTAAGGAAATGGATCGCACTCAGTTTTTCTTCTTTTCTTGTTGTTTTATTTTTATTTTAGTATCGCAGGGACTGACATGACAGACGTTTCGGCTGCACAGAGCCTTCTTCAGTGTCACAGATTCAGTCTATTTCCTGAAGTCTTTTAAAGGAACAACCTCCTTGTCACCTGTTTCTAATTGCTCATTAGAGATGGCGCAGCAGGCGCCCCACCACATCAGGCTTTTACGCCGTTCATTAAGTGGGGTGCCCTCTGCGCCACCTGTTGGAGAATAACAGACACTTCAACCAACGACAGTAACTCAAAAGATGGAGAAGGGGGCAAACATCAAAAAACAGCTCGACATTCAGTAGCCTAGCCAGTTACAGAAAACAAGTTAGGTCAAAGTCTTGATTCATGCCTTTCGGGGACATTGACTGAAGCTGGTACATCCAGAATGCTTCCCTTTGGCTTTGAAGAAGCATCTTGTCCAAGTTAACCATCCCTGACCTATAGTATGGGCCGCTGAGACATTTTATCTTTCCTGCAGAGCCGGAGAGGGGGGGTGCTGCGGACCCCGGTTCGAGTCCGGACGCGGTCATTTCCCAACCCTACCCCATCTCTCTCCACACTCACTTCCTGTCGCACCTTCACTGTCCTATCCGAAATAAAGGCCCAAAAAGCCCATAGAAATATCTTTAAAAAAAAAAAAAGAGCCGGAGAGAACTTAAACCCCACCACTCAGAGCCAATGTTATAACCTTACTAATACTGTCACCAAAATTGTAATGGCTATGTCTTAATCTGTTACTTATGGCTGTCAGTACTGTCAATCATAGCAATGTTGTTATGATGTAGTTGAGTATTTTTAGCCAATAGTGACTATATACTAGGCCCGCTGGCGACCCCATCTGTTACAGCCACAATGATACCCAACATTCTTTAACGCTACTACCCAAGACTGGGGTTTTGTGGGTTTGAGATTACGCATGTACGTACATTGACCGCTGTGCTTATCTACTGTAAATAAACACATTTCAGTACAAGGTATTGCACAGGCAAGTTATCTGTGACATTGATATAGCACACATCCGGTTATTTTGATATCTCACCATACCACCAGATGGCGCTGTTTTGCTGTAACATGTGAATATCCCAATTCATAGATACTGAATCCTTTTATCAATATGCTAGTGTGGACACAGTGCTTGTGTTTGAGTAAGATATGCGGTAACATGTGAATACCCTAATGCATTGATACTGTATCCTTTTATGAATATGCTACAGTGTGGACACAATGCTTGGTCTAATTATGTTGTTTTTGAGTAAGTTTTTTTTTTCTTTGCAACAGACAAAGAATAAATGTAAGACAGTCACCTGGTTTTATTTCAGGGAAGGGAAAAATACAAAGACAAAATCTTTGATGGATCAGAAATATTAGCTATGCCATGCCAAGTTTTTGAGTAAGTTAAAGGGACACTGTGCAGGAAATGGTCAAAAAGGGCTCTGCAACTATGCTGCTCATTGAAACTGGGCTGCCTATTACCAAATTTGATCTTTACATGAAAGTTTACTAAGTAATAAACTAATATTTTCTAGTATGGTCCAAGTACAGTCATTTTAGTAGCTAAAAATGGCTATTTCTGGAAATTCAAAATGGCGGACCATGGAGAAGATCCCCCTTTTCATGTATGAAAAGTGCAATTTTTCCAGTCATAATGAATACTAAGAATTTGATGGTGGTGGTAAGTATTCATGAAAAAGGTAACATTAGTGAATGGGCTGCATGGATTATGGAAATAAACAACTAAAAATCTCACACAGTGTCCCTTTAATCTCCTCCTGGTGTGTCTGATGATGTGACCAGGGTCTCCTGAAAGCCAGCAAGGTCCTCCAGGAAGACTACGGCTCCATGCATGTGTGTTTCGGCACACCCATCTCCGTCAGAGAGCTCGCCAAGGGGAGCATCGACCGCTCGCAGTACAACCTGGTGCCCAGGTGAGGACGTATTGTATTATATATTTATTTATTTACTTCCTCTTGCTGTTTCTTGCACATTCCTCTAATATACTCTACTCTAATTCCTAATTGTTCAGCTATTTTAAGCCCTACTCTGTAGATCTTTCTTTTAGATTACTCATTTATCTTAACCCCTCCACCTTTGTATGCGTTTTTAACGGTTATTTATGTCCGTAAAATGTTTTATGTGGGTGGGTGGGTGTGTGTGTGTGTGGGTGTGAGAGGTGTACCACCACTGCAAAACAATTGCCCATACTGGGACAAATAAAGGCTACTACTACTACTACTACTACTACTACTACTACTACTACTATACTTGATATAGGATAGGCCTACTTAGTGCTATTCACTTCCCCTACCTAATGTAGCCTAGTTGAAAGTTGAGCGGAACTGTTGATAGTTTGTCCAGTCCTGCCCTGCCTATTGTCATGTCATGTATGTTATATCTAAGTGTGTATTGTATGTGTTAAATCTTTGTTTTTATCATGTCATTGGCAATACAACCTGCCTGATGTGTACCTTACCTGCTGACAAAAAATTCCCCATTGGGGATAATAAAGTTTCTAACTAAACTTATATTATCATGTCACTGCGTGAACAGTATCAAGTTCATCTGATGTGTATGGGTCATTGTTCTCAGCGTTTTGCCATTGTGCAGGCCTGGTTGTCTTTGTCTACTGTGTGTACAGTGTGTCCTACTTTAACTTCTGCTTCTCTGCTTTAATCGTGGTTTTTTTGTTTGTTTTATTAAGTTCAAGTTCAAGTTCAAGTTCAAGGACTTTATTGTCATTGTCAATGAAGACAACGAAATTGTGGGTGGAGCAACAACACTGCGTAGTTTGAAGTAAGCCTATAGAAGTAACCAAAAAGAAGTAGTCAAATAAAGTCTAAATTCATGAAGTATATCATGAAGTATAATAAATTAAAGTAAATAATAGTAATAATATGAGTATTAACAAATTAATCAAGTAAAAAAAAATAAAAAAAAAAAAAAAACAGTAAAATTAAAAAAAATGTGATCCTCTCCCCACAATTCAAAGTTAATAACCCAGTGCTGTTGATATTTTTTAGGTGCACACAACACACACACACACACACACACACACACACACACACACACACACACACACACACACACACACACACACACACACACGTATGCACACATGTATGCACACATGTATGAATACACAAAATCAATAGGATGTTACAGTAGGCCTAAGTGCCATCCCTTAAAAGGAAAAAAACACAGAACACCAGTCCAGAGACCTATGTAAGAGCACTAGAATTAAGCAGTCTAATGGCTTCAGGGTACAGGCTATTAGAAAGTCTTGTAGTTCGTGCCTGTAATGACCTGTATCTTCTGCCTGAGGGAAGCAGTTGGAACAGGTGGTAAGCAGGGTGGTGACAGTCTTGCAAGATGTTTTGCACTCTTCGTAGACAGCGTGTGGTGTAGATTGTACCTATCTCTGGGAGAGGTGTCCCAGTGATTCTCTGTGCTGTTTTTACCACACGCTGGAGTGCCTGCTGGTCTGCTTTTGTGGAGCCAGAGTACCACACCAAAGACCCATACATCAGAACGCTGCTGATCGCACAGTTATAAAAGTTCACCAGCAGCGGTCTGGGGATGTGATAGCCTCTTAACTTCCTCAAGAAGTAAAGTCTTTGCTGGGCCTTACCCACGGCTGAGGCTATCTGTGTACCCCAGGACAGATCATCAGCCACAGTCACCCCCAGGAATTTAAAGCTGTTGACCCTCTCCACCACCTCTGAGCCGATGGAGAGGGGTCTGTGAGGGGTCTTGTTCCTCCGAAAGTCTACAATAATTTCCTTGGTCTTTTTGGTGTTTAGGGCCAGGTTATTGTTGTCACACCATGATGCCAGATGTTGTACCTCCTTCCTGTAGCCCGTCTCATCGTTGTTTGTTATCAGTCCAAGAACGGTGGTGTCGTCAGCGAACTTGACTATGAGGTTGGAGGGGAAAGAGGCAGAGCAGTCATGGGTGAACAGGGTGTAGAGCAGAGGGCTTAGAACACATCCTTGGGGCGCGCCGGTGTTGATGGTAATAGTGGATGACATGTGATCACCTACTCTGACCCTCTGTGTGCGATCAGTCAGAAAATCCACAATCCAGTTGCACAAGGTGGTGTTTAGTCCCAGCTGGTGTATTTTGGAACGAAGACTGTAAGGCCGGATGGTATTGAAGGCCGAGCTGTAGTCCACAAAGAGGAGACGTGCATAGGTGTTCTTTTGCTCCAGATGTTCCAGGAGTGTGTGAAGCACAATGGCGATGGCGTCCTCTGTGGAGCGGTTTTCCCTGTATGCGAACTGAAAGGGGTCTTGTGATGGTGTAGTGGCCGCTTTAATATGTTTCATGACCAGTCTCTCCATGCATTTAGCAGGAATAGGGGTGAGAGCAACAGGCCTGTAGTCATTGAGACCTGTGATGTGGGACTGTTTGGGAAGGGGAACTACTGTGGCGGCTTTGAAACAGGCTGGGACCCAACCAGTGGACAGTGAGGTGTTAAAAATGGAGGTAAAAATGTCTGTGAGTTCTGCAGCACACTCTTTGAGAACCCGGCCCAGCACTCCATCTGGTCCAGGTGCCTTCCTGGTGTTAATGCTGCTAAGTGCACATCTCACCTCATGTGTGGTCAGGACAGGAGCTGGATCTGTACTAGGTAGGGGGGGCAGGACAGGGTCTGTGTTCTCCCTGTCAAAACGGGCGTAAAAAACATTTAATTCCTCAGCCAATGTAGGAGAATTAGCAGAGGGGGGATGAATATTGCTTTTGTTGCCTGTTATGGCCCTGATGCCTTCCCACACCTGCCTGGTATTTGTGGTGTCAGCAAATCTGGCTTCGATGTGCCTTCTGTGTTGTTGCTTTGCAGTGTTGATGCCCCTCCGCAGCGCAGTCCTGGCACTCCTGTACGCCTCCTGGTCACCAGACCTAAATGCAGTATTCCTATGTCGAAGCAGCTGTTGAACTTCTTGTGTCATCCATGGCCAGACACTGTAGGCCTACAGCAACTTGGTCAGCACCTAACACAAACCCTGTTTTTAAATATGCTTTTTGAAAATAAGATGATTCAGTAATACGTATGAGAATTTAACAATGTTTTAAAACAAAGTTTTAGTAGTGAGCACATTATCCAGAACACAACTGAGTATTTTCTTCAGTCTCCATCCATTCATCTGTGTCTTTGTTTTGCATCTAAGTGAAAAAGAAATAAAGTCTGCGACACTGCTTGTCTACTGTGAATTATTTAATAGAGCGCAACGTTTCGACCGGTCGAAACGTTGCGCTCTATTAAATAATTCACAGTAGACAAGCAGTGTCGCGGACTTTATCTCTTTTTCACTTGGATTTACTCTCATTGTCCTGCACCTGGCCCATTGGGTGGGATGTGCACACATCTAATCCTCTGAACTTTGTTTTGCATCTAACTAGGGCTGTAACGATACACTCAACTCACGATTCGGTTCGTATCACAATTTTTGACCTACGGTTCGATACACCCCACGATTTCTGAAATGTATCTCATTTGAAGCTTGGAAGCACTATCACATCATGTCATATGGTTGTTTTCTGGAATGAAAGATAACAAAACCTTGAAAGGGCGTATCACGATACTGCCTCCTTACATCACGATACAGTATCGTGACTCTGAGTATCATGATTTCTCGGTTCGATTCAATATCGTTACAGCCCTACATCTAACCATCTCTGCTTCAACCACCCCCCGCCTGTTTCCATCCCTTTCCCATCTATCTTTCCTTCACTGTCGTAGTAAACCGCCTACCCCATTTTCTGCTTCTCCTAACTAATTCCTAAATCCCAAGTTCTTCTTCCTCTATTCCAATGTCAGTATTACTCTATTCCAATAAGGACGTCAGTATGACCTTTATTATCCCACAATTAGGAAATTCATGTCACAGCAGTACCATCACACATTCACCATGTATAAAAACAGACAACATGCCGTACATACAAACACAGGACACCAGAGAAGAGTTCAGATGCAAAACCCACTAACTCCATTTCTGAAGACCTGCACTTCTATATTTTTATATATATATATATATATATATATATGTTGTTGGTTTGGTTTACATTCATGTACTTTCTAATACATATAAATAGTTATATTACATAAATAAAATAAAAAATATGCAAATTTGTTTTAAATAAAAAGTTATAACCCATTTCCTCCCAATTCTCTGACTCGACTCGACTGTATGTGTACAATAGCAGAGGATCCCTCTCTCGACACAACTGCTCATCTCTCTCTCTCTCTCTCTCTCTCTCTCTCTCTCTCTCTCTCTCTCTCTCTCTCTCTCTCTCTCTCTCTCTCTCTCTCTCTCTCTCAATAATGCTTTATTGGCATGACGAATAAGACATCCACATTATCAAAGCAGTCAAACAAATCATTTGAGAAATAACAAAAAGAAAAAAGAAAGAAGCCATAGATAGGGCTGTACACTCTAGCCAACAATACGATGCAGCATACTTTGTCAAAGACGGGAACATAACATACATTTAGGGACTTGAAAGGTGATAGTTCTCCAGGTCTAGACCAGTGTTTCTCAAACTTTTTCAGACCAAGGACCACTTGCTCCCCCCAAAAATGTTCGGGAGCCACCTGTCAACTGAATTGACAGTTGACGGGTGCTAATTTGACACTGCTAATTTGACACTGCTAATTGCGACGCAGATCACTTACCTTTTATTCACATTACAAGCCTGTCTTATTGTGGTGAAAATATGACTTTGAGCTATGTTTAGCTTTGTAATAATGTTACAAATATAGCATACAGCTAGCTTGTCTTGGAAAAGTACAAATTCCCTCGTGGACCACCTGAGCTCTGTTGCGGACCACCAGTGGTCCCCGGACCACACTATGAGAATCGCGGGTCTAGACAATCTGTACCACAGAGCGAACAAAACCAACAACCTGTACTGTGAATATTTCTGCGATTGTTTGTCTCTCTCTCTCTCTCTCTCTCTCTCTCTCTCTCTCTCTCCCTCTCTCTCTCTCTCACTTTCTCTCCGCACATAGAGACTTGCCCCACATGCCCAGTGATGAGACCCATGCGTTTGTGGGGAAATTCATGTGTTGCAGTAGCAACATCACACATTCACCATGTACAAAAATAGACAATATACATACAAATACAGGACCTAAGAGTTACAGCTAATTTTCTCGCAAATCTCTGACTCCTCTCTCTCTCCCTCTCTCTCTCTCTCTCTCTCTCTCTCTCTCTCTGTCTCGTTGTGAGGTGGATGAGGATGAGAAGTTTGTGTTGAGGCTGTGAGGAGGGAACTGCTTTTTTATCTTTTGTTTTTTTCCGCTTGGAAAAAAAATTATGTACTGACGGCTCTGTAATAACTTGACATTTGGTCCAATAAAAGACTTTTTAAACCTCTCTCCAAACACAGAGACTTGCCCCACAAACCCAGCGATGAGATCCATGCGTTTGTGCTGAAATTCATGTGTTGCAGCAGCAATTTCACAAATTCACAGTGTACAAAAATAGACAACATACATATAATCTCAGGACCTGAGAGTTGTACAGCTCATCGCAAATCTCTTTCTCCCCTCTCTCTTTCTTTCTCTCTCTGTCTCTCTCCGCACACAGAGACTTGCCCCACAAGCCCAGCGATGAGACCCATGCGTTTGTGAGTGCGGTGGCCCACGGCGTGGTGCGTCTGCAGGAGAGGGGAGCTGTGCTCAGCCCCTGGAGCCTCATGGCCATGCTGCTGCTCCACAGCCCCACGGCGGGGGAGGAGCTCCACGAGAAGGAGGGAGGGAAGAGGTGGGGCTGCCCTAAACGATCATTTTTCTCCCGATTAATGTGTCAACTATTTTTTTCGAATAGTCGATTAGTCAAAGGATTACTTTTTTAATTTTAAAGTACTCTAGCATTTTAATCTTCAAGGAAATTGGGGAAAAAAGAAAGAAACCGTTAAAATTAGGTCCCTGAGCTTTAAATCGTGATAGTAGCTTATTTACTCCGAGATACAACGTCCAATTCATACCTGCTGGGCAATTTTAGGTTTCAATAAAGTAATAAAGTAAGTAAAAAAGCATTGAATTAAATTAAAAGATTAGTCGACTATGAAAATTCTTGTCGACTAATTTTTATAGTCGATTAGTCACGATTAGTCGATTAATCGTCCCAGCCCTAGAGGGAAGAGGTAGTGAGTGGTAGTGAGCTGTGCTCAGCCCCTGGAGCCTGATGGCCATGCTGCTGCTCCAGAGCCCCACGGCGGGGGAGGAGCTCCAAGAGGAGGAGGGAGGGAAGAGGTAGGGCTGCCTGGGCGATATGACGATATCAAATCTTGAAAGAAAATGAAAAGAATGCCGCACACTCTGCTCCATATTTTATTGGCGAAGTGACGTTTTGGCCGTCTGGCCTTCTTCAAACTTGAAGAAGGCCCAGACGGCCGAAACGTCACTTCACCAACAAAACATGGAGCAGAATGTGCGGCATTCTTTTCATTTTCTTTAACATTTGTATGCTTAGGAAGCCAGCACCTCAAGAAAGACTTTATTGGTGTGCGATACATCTTTTTCCTAAAGATATCAAACCGTGAATCATGATATCAAGTACAAGATCGCCTCGAATCTGCCAAAGTGGAGAAATCGTATAGATCGTCCTAATGTGAGGATGGTTATTATTAGTATCAGAGTGATATTTACTTACTTGTGTTGATGTCTTCACTTTTATTCTTTACATTATTGCATTCCAATTGTGCACTTTATGAGTGTCATCAGTGTGTTAATATTTTATTAACTGCAAATTACAAATTGCAAGTATATGAAAGCTGTTTTTTGTTTTTGTTTTTTTTTCCAATGGAAGATGGTGATAAAAAAAATCGAAATCAAGATTTTGTGTTAAAAATGGTGACATGATATGACATTTTTGCCATATCGCCCATCCCTAGGAAGAGGGGCCTCTCGCTGGACACGCTGACCCAGCGCACGCTCTGGCTGCGGGGCCTGGCACTCATGTTCGGGGCCCTCCTGGATTGGCCTGGTGAGGAGCAGTTATTTCATACTGAGAGAGAGAGAGATAAGGAAGGAGGGAATGAAGCATTTGTGTCGAGAGCGGGATTACATTACATTACATTACATTACACTTATTACATTACACTTATATATATATTATATATATTACATTACATTTTCACTTAGCTGATGCTTTCATTTGTTCAAAGCGACTTACAGTTATTATTTGTTAGGGTATTGGTTACAGTCCCTGGAGCAATGTGGGGTTAGGTGCCTTGCTCAAGGGCACTTCAGCCATGGATGGAGCTGCAGGGAGAGGTCAGGGGGGATTCGAACCTGCAACCCTCAGATTGAAAGACCAACTCTCTAACCACTCAACTATGACTGCCCTCTGCTATTGTCCATACACGCTGACCCAGCGCACGCTCTGACTGCATGGCCTGGCACTCATGTTCGGGGCCCTCCTGGATTGGCCTACAGTAGTGAGGAACCAGACCAGAGATATGGATGGACTGGACTAGAGACACACTGTTCACGACACATGCAGTTCTTTACAATATTCACATGCCGTACATCACATCTCTTGTTGCTTTACATTGAGAGAGAGGGAGGGAGAGAGAGAGAGGGAGAGAGAGAGAGGGAGGGAGAGAGCGAGAGAGAGAGAGCGAGAGAGAGAGAGAAGCAGAGAGAGAGCGAGAGAAAGCATGAGCAGTTGTGTCGAGAGAGGGATCCTCTGCTATTTACATACAAAGGGGAAGAACATGCAGTAAACAAAAGCTGAAAATAACTCATGAAGGTGAAAAGCTCTGAATAGCCCCAAAAAGAAGTTTCAACAAAAGCATTGTTACACCACACGGCTTTCTTCCTGTTCCCACCTGTCTTTTATCCTTTATCTCTTTAAGGAAAGAGAACAACGATTTCTCAGCTCTTTTAAATACTTTGCGGGCTGAATTGAATAATACATTTTCCCCACTGTGATGATTAACCACCATTACCCGAAAACGCCAGCTATGATGAATATCTCCGTAGTGGAAATGTTTTTTGTTTTTTTTTAAAGTATGTTTTGTGGGCTTTTGGAGCCTTTATTATGACAGTATAGTGTGAGAGGAGACAGGAAAGGAGCTGGAGAGAGATACAGTATGGTAGGGCTGGGAAATGACCCCGGCCGGACTCGAACCGGGGTCCCCATGGGCATGCAAGCTTTAAATGGGAAATGTTTTTAAGGCCCACTCCAACCATATCAAAGGAAAAAATAACCTATGGGCCTGCTGCTCAATGATTTCTTCTAATCCAGTGATTTTCAAACTGTGGGCCGGGGCCCACTGGTGGGCCCTGAGGGTGTTCCAAGTGGGCCTTGAAGTCATTTTCTAAAAATCTATGTAATATTTGTGAGTGTGTTGCTGTTGACAATGTATTTTATTTTTATTGTTTATTGGGCCAAAGGTGGGCCCCGAACATTTGTGAAAATCTAAAGTGGGTCCCAAGTTGGAAAAGGTTGGGAACCCCTGTTCTAATCCATCACATCCAACCCCGTCCGGTACAGTAACCCAGCGGTACCCAAACTGGGGGTTCGGGAGGGGTGGGTTGGGGGGTGTTGCGCATAAGTATTGTAGAGGGCTCGCGGAGAGAAGGAACTATTTGCATAAATCCTTGAATATAGGCTTTCATATGATATAACCATTCCATAAATTGGCTTGTAACAATATTTTTATATTTATGCTAAGGGACGAGAACATGTTTACATTTGGAATATGGTGGGTAAGGGTGTAGGTATATGAGGTGTGTAAGGGTTGCGAAAATATAGGTTTCTCCTATAGCAGAAAAAGAAGTGCTGCAGTAACCCATGACCTCTCTCTCTCTCTCTCTCTCTCTCTCTCTCTCTCTCTCTCTCTCTCTCTCTCCCTCTCTCTCTATCTATCTAACCCCCTCTCTCTCTCTCAGCCCAGATGACTGATCAGGAGGTCCTGTCGTACAGCATGGGCCTGCACCGCTCGGTGGTGTGCTGTGATGGAGGCCGGGTGCGACTGCGGGAAGAGCAGGAGCAGCAGCAGGAGGAGCAGCAGGAGGTGATGGTGTTTGGTGTATTATAATGTGTTGATGGTGTTTGGTGTGTTTATAATGTGTTGATGGTGTTTGGTGTATTATAATGTGTTGATGGTGTTTGTTGTATTTTAATGTGTTTATAATGTGTTGATGGCGATTGGTGTGTTGATGGTGTTTGGTGTATTATAATGTGTTGATGGTGTTTGGCGTATTTGAATGTGTTTATAATGTGTTGATGTTGTTTGAATGTGTTTATAATGTGCAGGAGGCTGGTGATGATGATGGTGATGGTGATGGTGTTCAGGAGGAAGAGGAGAAGATGAAGATGAAGACGAAGAGGAGCCCCGCGTCACCAGAGGAGGCACTGCTGCAGAGGGCCGCCGTGGTACTCATGTGCGCCTCCTACAGGAACCAGGCGGTACACGTGTTTGTGCGGCCGTCGCTGGTAGCTGTGGCTGTGCATGTCACAGTCAGCAGAAGAAAAGGTCAGCAGAAAGGCCTCTGAATTAAAGGTGCACCGCGTAATATTGGCACTTTCTTTCCGGAATTCATGCTACCCAATTTCACGAGTACTTACCACCACCATCAAAAGTGTTCATAGTGACTGGGAAAATTACACTTTTCATACATGAAAAGGTGGGTCTTGGCCATGTCCGCCATTTTGAATTTTCAGAAAGACCTTTTTAGCTGCAAAACGTACTGTCCTTTGGACATACTAGTAAATATTTGTTTATTATTTTAGTAAATATCCATGAAAAGATCACACCTGACAATGGGCAGCATAACTGCAAAACCTGCACTACTCTGGCCTCCATCCTACACAGTGCACCTTTAAATATATTTCTTCCCAAGTAAAAAAAAAAGAAGAAGAATGAACTATACACATCACATAGCTTTATTTCACATGTTCTTGTTTTTACTTACTTACATACTACTGCTGATGGGTTTCAGTATGGAATCAGGAATGAAATACCCATTTACTGTAGCCCATGTTAGAAAGGTAACACTTTATTTTAGGGATACATCTATTAGCACTAATACATACAATGTTCCTGTATAAGTAACTTGTAAGGCATGTGCAAAGCAAAATCAAACATTTGTTAGGCATGTATTCGCAAATGTCTTGTTCATGCACAATAAGGGATTTATTACCAATTTAACCTTAGTAAGGACCTAGTAGACCTTAGCATTTGCTTAGTACATGCCTTACAAGGTACTTATGCAGGCATTAACATTGTATGTATTAGTGCTAAAAGATGTATCCCTAAAATAAAGTATTACCGTTAGGTTAGAAATGCATTGAAAAATAGCTTTATTCCATACTGTATGCTGTAGAATAGGTCCATACAGAGAGAGAGAGAGAGTAACGTGGAATCGATATTCCGACATACCTCTATTCCGACATCCGACATGCTGTAGGGTTAGGGTTAGGGTTGAGGTTAGGGTTAGGGTTAGGGTAACTGCTTGTACTCTCCCAGTCTCCCTACACTGATGAAAGCTGAGCGACGTAGCACAACAACCACAGACATGGCATATCTCGGTGGGAAACGTGCGGGTATTCAGACAATAGACATCAATGTCGGAATAGCGCACGTTTATGGTTGTATACCTGGAGATATGCAGGGATTCATAATTTTTTTACAGAGTGACATAACTGGAAAGTAACGATTATGTGTCATTATTCCCATACAATTTACACATTTTTATGCTGAAAAAAATGAACAAGTTGTTCTGAAGCTGTTTTTGTGTATCTTGCTTCATAGAGGACGTCTTCACACACTTTAGATTCCTGCAGGAGCTTCTGTCCCAAGAGTTCGTCTTTATACCTGGGATGGCTAATCAAGTAAGACACTATGTTACATTATATTATTACATTACATTACATTGCATATACATTGCATATGCATATGACGCTTTATAACCAAAACTATATAACCGACTTTCAAAAGAGGATATAATCATAGCCAACATCACTAGCAAATACAAAGTGCACAGGAAATATACAGAACAACAAGTGCAGATGCAAAGAAGGGTTAGTTGTCTTTCTTTCTTTTTTAGTACACACACACGCACGCACGCACACACACACACACACACACACACACACACATTAGCATTTAGCAGACGTATGTGTTCAAAGCGACTTACAAGGAGCAATTTAAACAAGGACAGGGTAAGGCACAGTGTACAGTTGCAACACTGATAGCATTGTCCAACAGAGAGTAAAGAAGAGGACGATGCATTAAAGTAGCAGAAAGTAAGCAAAGACATCAAGGTGCAGTGTACAGTTGCAACACTGCCATCATTGTCCAACACAAGGTAACAGAAGCAACATTAAATAATTAGAAGGTGTCAATGTCATATTGGATGATAAGCAAGACATCTAGACGCAGTGTACAGTTGCAACACTGGCAACAATGTTCAACACACACACACACACACACACACCATCTCACAGGACACCCCGACACTGACCCACACACACACACACACACACGCGCGCGCGCACACACACACACACAGACGTGCACACACACAAACACACGCACACACACCATCTCACAGGGCACCCTGACACTGACCCACACACACACACAGTCGTGCGCGCACACACACACACGCACACACGCACACACAAACAAACACACACACACACACACACACACACACACACACACACACACACACACACACACACACACACACATGTCAAGAGTCTGGCCTGGGGCATTGTATTAGTCTGGGAAGATTGTCATTGATTCAGGTCATTTTTAGTCAAAACACATTTGAGATGCTGTTGTTGGCCAACCATAATTTAGGCCAACCTTGATTTTTCAGAAGCAGGTCAGTTGTCCCGGGCCTGGGAAAAGAGGGGCCCCAAAATTGGGTCCCCATAGAGCTCCTAAGTCACCTGGAAACATGTAGCAGACTGTAGTATTTCTTGTTAGCATTTAAGGATTTTCCGGTTCCCAGCGGCGACCGTGGGCAAAGGGGACCAGTCTCAAATAAGGTGTGTGTGCAAACACGTGATTAGCGAACCCCTGCAAACTGACGAGGGTATTACAAATAGGCTGTATGGATGACATGATTGATCATTTTTGTGTCAAACGCCGACATAAATACGATGTTGCTATCACATGCTTAACCCGGAAAACTCGCAAACTACAGGAGGGAGATGGATCCATTGACTTTCACTAGCTTAGCGACATACTCCCTCTTTTAACTTGTCTTAAAGCAAGACAACGCTTAACATGAAAAATAAGACAATTTACCACCTTTATAAACCCTAGCCAACGATTTTAACTATATTAACCCTGTGAAACCTGAACCATGAAAGCAATGAGAGAAAATTCTAATTTTTTGGAATTTGCTTCAATATTGGTCCCTTATAAGAAATGTAAAAAAAAAAATCAAAATTTTGTTAAGGTCGCTGAGATATTTAATGCATCATATATGATGCATCAGGCTTTTAATGAATGAAAATTCCAATTTCATGACCATTGAAAAATGACTTTTAATGCATTTACAACTTTTTTTTAATTTAAAAAAGTTGTCAGACAATTTAATTTGAGGATTATCTTTAAATATTTAGTGAGATCCTGCCATTTTTTTAAGCCTATCCTTGTTTTAGCAGGACCATATTTTACATTTCCCACAGCCTGGTTGGGTAATTTTTTAAAATCTATGTAAAAACATAGCTGATCGAATGCTCAACAACCTATTTATGAGTGTAATATAGATCATTATTCATTTTTGATGTGTAATTTGAATATATGGGTCCATTACTACAATTGGACCATTTCTCCATTCACTTCAATGCATTTTTTACGAGATCATAATTTCAACATTTTGCATTACATTTTCAAAATTGCGAGTAAAACCTGTTTCTTAAGGCAATATCTTTGTCTTGAAGTAAAACAACTTGTGTGTTTTGTTAAACAATCGTCGTGGTGTGCTTTGTAAGTTTCCCTATGGAGCAAATGCATTGATGGCTGACTTCCTGCCACCGCCGGATGGTGCTTATATGTCTCATCAGTTTTAGCACGATCTCTCTGCAACACGGTGTAAAAATATAAACTCTTCCTTGCTTAATTGCACAAAGCAAGTGTTCAAATTAAAGGATGTAGAGTTATATTTCGGAAATTTGTACACAAACCTTATGCAATTTGACGAAATCTCAGCGTCGGTCAGGGAAACCGCTTCTACCCCATTTTCCTGTTTTTCGCCGAGCTGTGGTCAACTTGTTGTCGACCGCTGCTCTCTTGTGGCGGTTTCCGTGTACTGCAGGACGTTTGGAAATGACACGCAGGATGTTTTTCAGATCGATTTTTTTTTGTGTCAGCGTGGAGAGGGCTTTGAATTTGATGAGACATATATGATGCATCCGGCGCGATAGGGTTAAGCCCCAAAATAGTGGCATACCCCTTTAATGAAATTGGAATGTCATCCTATCCAACCACTGTGCCGTCCATCACAAAGTTGTTCAGTAATTAATCAGTGCTCTGTCCATACATCACAAAGTTTGTCCAGTGCTGAACGTAGGTAGGTCCTATCTTGACCCAGTGTCCTCCTCCCCAGGGGTGTAGTGGGTGCGGTACGCAGGGGTACGCAGTCCACCCACTTCTCCTGAAATGAGATTTAAAAAAAATCTTCTGCCCATGTTTGAATACAAAAATAAATTATCACATAGCAGTATTGCAGGTGACTGACCAAACAGATGAAAATGGAGAAGCAATGACTGTAGATTAAGGACAATTGGGGGGTTTAACATGTTAATTTGCTTAATTATTTGATGACGTTAAAAATTGCGTACCCTCACTTTAAAAATCCCCACTACACCACTGCTCCTCCCGAACCCTGTGTGTAGGACTTTGAGGAGGGCTGTTCCCTGCTGGTGAGGTGTGGTGCTCTGCAGCTCAGGGACCAGGAGCTACTCCTGCTGACAGAAACAGAAGAGGGGGCCCCACACACGGCCTCCTTCCTCAGGGCCGTCCTTCATCCATTCATAAAGACCTACCAGGTACAGTAGACATGCCAAGCAGTTGCACATCAATCAATTCTTCTTCTGCTGAATCAGTCTTAAGACTGTATGCATGCATAGTCTTATCACTCCACAATTGTAATGTATTCAAGTTATGTGAGTTGTGCGTAATGTATGGAAGTGATTTCATTCATTTGGGGCCTTACAGAAATTAAGCATTTTGCTGTGTGTTACATTTGGGTCATTATTTGTTTATTTGACTGGGACCGCATATTGATGGACGTATGAAAGCACAAAAATAATGTATTTGGTCTGCAGTATGGGCCTAACATACATTTTCGTTGAACTATTTAACTATCTTTTTATTACACAGTACAATATGTCCAATATGTGTGACAGTGCACCTGTCCAGAATGCTATTGCATAAAATATCACATAAAAATGTGTTCCTGTGGGTAGGTGGTGATCCAGTATTTGACGGAAAACAGTGGCCGAGGCATCACGGAGAGGCAGTACATACCAGCAGTCCGCTCCTACACCCTTAAACTCCTGCTCGCAGGTGAGAGGCCCTCAACACAGAGCTTCATCAGGGCTGATAGTATTCAGGCTCCATGCCAGCACGTCTGGTACCATCGCCCCCCATCGCTGTGTTGATGCTGGTGTATTCATTCACCATGTGTAGACAGACAGATGCAGGGCTGATAGTATTCAGGCTCCATGCCTGATTTCAGGCTTGACAGAGTTTGCAAAAATAAAAACATTGGTAAGAATTAGCCATTAGGTTATTCTTATCTCAGAAAGTGTTACAGGTTCAGGGGTTTCTTCTACTATCAGGCTTGAATAATGGTCATACACAGGCTATTAAATGTTTGAATAATGTGTCAAAATAGGCCTACGTTACGTCACTATGCAGTATCTTGTCGTCGTTAGAGCAGGGGAAAAAGTTCAGGCTCAGGATTTTTTTTCACTATCACCCCTGCTTTATTGGAAAGCACCAATCGAGCCTGATTATCATCGACTTTCAAATCTCTTCGAGAGTTGGTCTGAAGCATATCAATTAACATTTCCCAAACGGCATTTCCCAAATGGCCTCCCTTGGTTTGCTAATGATTGTTTGCTTCCCAACAAAGTGGGAGGAGTTCCCGTATTTGCGGGAACTCAGAAAGTTCTTGCATTGCTCTTGACCTGACTGGTAGCAACGCTGAAGCTGTTGCGTCACTAGGATGGCACAGCCTGGCTAGCACCAATCATCAATTCATTAATTTGTCTCATATCACGCACTTGTGCACTTCGGGCACTACGTATGTTTCATTGCGTAGGGTGCTTACGCTGAAAATATTGGTAAATTCAGTTCACTGAAAGTTCCCGGATCCTGCCCTAACAATATGATACGATACAATACAATATGATTACCCTTTATTGTCAGTTTTCACTGAAAGACTATTGCACAACTGACAAAAAAGACAGAGGACACAGGCCTATATACAGACATACAGTTGTGCTCATATGTTTACATACCCCAGCAGAATAAACGCTTTCTTCGCGATTTCTCACAAAATATGAAGGATTACACAAAACCTTTTTTTTTCACTCATTGCTGTGACTAGCTTAAGATATTTATTAGCAATATTCTGTGTTTACTCTTTCAAAAGCATGATCACAACCCAAACTACCCAAATGACCCTGTTCAAAAGTTTACATACCCTAGTTGCTAATGCTGAATATGGCCCTGTTTAACATCAGGGACCGCTCTAAATTGTTTGTGGTAGTTGTGGATAAGGCTCTTAATGTTCTCAGATGACAGAACAGCACATTCTTCCTGGCAGGATGGTTGTTTCCTATAATATTTTTGGGTGTCTTGCTGGAACCTCACATTTGAGGTTTCCCCTGAATGGCTCAATGATGTTGAGATCAGGAGAGTGAGACGGTCGCTCAAAAACTTCATTTTATTCTTTCTGAAGCTAATGACGGGTTGATTTGGCTTTCTGTGTTGAAATATTGTCATGTTGGCATGTCCAAACAATGGACCATGTGCAGTTTCAAGGCTGATGTGTGTCAAGTTTCCTCCAGTATTTTTCACAGGGCAATGTATTCATCATTCTGCGAGTATGGATCAAAAGTATAATGCATTTGTAACTCAAATGTCCCCATGAAATCAGTGGTCCATGACCATGTTTCACAGAAGGGTATGGTGTAACTTTCATCATAGGCTCCATTGACTGTTCTCCAAATGGTACTGTTAATAGTGGCCTAAAAAAGTTCCATATTGATCTCATTTTTCCAAATGACTTTGTCACAGGCATTTTGATGCTTCTCACTGTGCTATTTGGTGTATCATATGCAAAATAACATGTTTGCATTTTTGTGGTAATGGCTTTCTCCTGGCAACCCCCAACAGCCCATCTTTCCTCAAGTGCCAACATTTTTTCATGTTGTCCTATATTTCACCTGAAGTTATTTTTTGGTTGTCCTATGCCTCCTGAACAATTTCCCTTGCAATGATCATTGCAATGCAATGATTCCCTTGCCCATTGGCTTGATTCCAACCAAACTCCTCATATTGCATTTCTGAATTGAAATTCCAACGGTGCCAACATGACAATATTTCGACACAGAAAGCCAAATCAACCCGTCATTAGCTTCAGAAAGAATAAAATGAAGGTTTTTGAGCGACCATCTCACTCTCCTGATCTCAACATCATTGAGCCACTCAGGGGAAACCTCAAATGTGAGGTTCCAGCAAGACACCCAAAGATATTATAGGAAACAACCATTCTGCCAGGAAGAATGTGCTGTTTTGTCATCTGAGAACATTAAGAGCCTTATCCACAACTACCACAAACAATTTAGAGCGGTCCCTGATGTTAAACAGGGCCATATTCAGCATCAGAAACTAGGGTATGTAAACTTTTGAACAGGGTCATTTGGGTAGTTTGGGTTGTGATCATGCTTTTGAAAGAGTAAACACAGAATATTGCTAATAAATATCTTAAGCCAGTCACTGGCCATGAGTGAAAAAAAAGGTTTTGTATAATTCTTCATATTTTGTGAGAAATCGCAGAGAAAGCGTATATTCTGCTGGGGTATGTAAACATATGAGCACCACTGTACGTGCATGCATACAAACATTATATACAACCCACATAACTTGAGGATCCTACCAACATGGAGTGATAACTCTATGCAGTTTCATGACTGATTTAACAACGGTCAAAAACCCTTGCTGCAATTCCCTTAATTCTGTGAGTAATGTTGCTGAGACACCAACCTTTTCATGCCAAGCCAAGTATTATATGTGAGATCAGTGTTTCCCACAGAAATTTTGGAAACTATGGGGGCAGCCGGGATTTTTTTTTGTCCGGGGGGGGGGGGGGGGGGGGGGGGGGGGGGGGTCTTTTCACGGGCCTTTTTTTGGGGGGGGGGGGGGGTTATTCACGCAGTGTAAATGCAAAATGGCAAAACAATGAGTACAGTATGACATTGGCGCATGGAGAAACTATAGGCCTACGCCTACATTTCAGCCATTTATATTTTGAGAAATAAGGCTACATAATACACATGCAGGGGTCTATGTAATGAAAAAAATAATAAAACAAAATAGGAGCAGAGATAAGAATTTAAGATTGCTGTGAAATTGTTAACGCATTAACAAAAAGGGTCTAAGAGGGTAGGCTATGCCTTTTCCACACACACATTCTACATGAGGGGTGCTGGTCACAAGGTCAGTTTTTCAAAATTCCTCCCATTAAAAGGGCTGAACAACATATTACACATGTATGTCTATATTCACATTCATTACACATTCATTTCTATATGCAGCCCGATGTCTCCTCTGCCTTGTCAATGAAGGCCTGTCACCTAACTCATTACAACTGTAAAACAAAGCCTGGGGAGTGTTAGTAAACTCATCCCAACTGTCCCTTCTCGGAAGGTTTTTTTTTATTGCTCCCAAACCCAAGTTAACTACAACAACTTGACAAGGCTTTTGATCCCTCTCTCTTTCAAGCACCAGGAGGAAAATGCGAAGGAAATCGTAATTGAAATCGCTTTTAACAAACACGGAAATCGTTAAAAAAAAAAAAAAAAAAAAAAAGTAAAAAAAAAAAAAAAATTTTTTTTTTTTTTTTTTTTTTTTTACATTTTCGGAAACTATGGCGGCCAAATTTAAACTATGGCGGGCCGCCATAGTTTCCTCAATGTATGGGAAACACTGGGTGAAGGAAATGTACTGTAAATACAAGCACCAGACGCTGTGCAATGTAAACAGTAGCCAACCAATATTTCAGCTAGCTACAGTAATGGTATGCTCGCCCGTCACTTCCAGTGAGGGCACTTTTCCACAACACTATGCCGTAAAGACCTCAGTCCACTGTGTGCACTATGCACTAACCTTCACTGCACTGACGCAAGTGTGCGATATGAGACATGAGATTATGTTTCGTCTAATGACTACATACCGTTGCGCCGAATGGTGTCACCTACCTTCAGACACCTACAGTAGTGCATCCACTCAATTTAATTTTTTCATTTCATTTTAATTTCTTTTCATGGGCAAATGTGACCTAGGTTAAGAAGATGGGCTTTACTGAATATCAGAAGGTTGCATCTCCATTGCACTCCATGACTGAGGTGCCCTTGAGCAAAGCACCTAACCCCACACTGCTCCAGGGTCTGTAACCAATACCCTGTAAATTAAAGATAACTCCAAGTGGCTTTGGACAAAAGCCTCAACTAATATTAAAGTACTTTGTATGTATTAATTCTTTTGGTAACGCTTTACTTTACGGTACAGTTACCATATGTAATTACTGTGTACTTTCTGGGTAAGAACAGGTTATCAGAGAGACGTTACATGTATCTAATGGGTAAAAAGGGGGTAATTACAATGTAAATACCATTAATTGGGTAACAACAGGGTAACAAAGAGAAGTTCGATGATAAGATGGTTAGAAAATATGCAGTAGTTTCATAGTGATTCTTCAGATGTGTGTATTACATAGTATTTACTTTGTAATTACCCCTTTTGTACCCGTTAAGATACCATGTAACTTCTGTCTGTTACCCTGTTGTTACGCAGAAAGCACACAGTAAATACTGTACCGTAAAATAAAGCGTTACTCTTTTTTTGGTTCAATTGTCCCTGGCAGGCGAGCTGGACACCTATGAGGCACTGTCCTCCGACACGCACAAGAATGTTCTACATGCCCTTCTGAGGATGGAGGCCGTCACCAAAGCAAAAACGTAACATGCACCTCAATATCAGGGTTGCCAGATGAGGCTGGTGATTTTCAGCCCAAAAAAATGCTCAAAACCAGACTAGAAACACAAAATCCCGCCCAATGATGCCTGATGAAGACGTAGATGGTCGAAACATGTTGGCATTTTAATTTCAATTATGAGTAGCCACAGATAATAAAGGCTTTTTAATATACCTCCTTCTTCGGACTGATTCACCTCTGAGTGCCTGGGACCTTCTGCTTTCCTAATCCCACCCAATTCTATTGATTTCTATGGCAAAAATTGGGCGGGTTTTTCTGCTAAATGCCATTTTTACCCGCACAAGGCCATGCTAAGCAGCCCAATTAGGCGGGAAGCAGCCCAATCTGGCAACACTGCTCAATATCTTTGACTCATTCCATCCTTTCAGGTCATACATGTATAGCCGGCCTGGCTGTCACGACTTATCCGTTTTACCCGGGACCCGACATCATTTTAATGTTATTCAGCTTCACATGAAATATGACATATTTTGTAAAGGAATCTTAGAAAATGCATTTGCAATACAATTAAGTTGTACTCAGGGAACCTAGAGAAGGTGGTGTTTGTTTAAAAGGTGGCTGCCTTCAATATAGGCCTAAAGTGAAGGGGGAAATCCTGGTTTATGTTCATAGTACGGTCCTCGGAGGACGTTCACAGCCCTCGGATGAATTTGAAGTGGCCCTTCGAATGAAAAAGGTTCCCCATCCCTGACCTAGACTCTCTACAAGCGCTGGTCAGGCCAAGTTGTGTGCTGCTGGTTTAAACTACAATCAGTCAATCAGAAAGGCAGTGGTACTACCAAGTGACATGATGGACCTTGATGAAGTCATGACTATACCTGTCGGTGACCTGAGATAGTGTTGACAGTCCATTCTTGTCTTTCTGTTTTAGGGGTGACCAGGGTGAGTTTAAAGTCGACAAAGGTGCCATCCAGAGAATTGGAGACATTTTAGGTACATGACGCATATTGTTGTTAACAGTTTAACAGTCATTTTTGTTATACTGCTGTATTATTTAAATGCATATTTATCTCATAGAATGTCAATGAACATTTTTTTACTCAGACTCAAAACTGAAACGTGGCATGCATCTAATGTATGTAATTAATTTTAGTTGTTTACATGTAATTTGAAAATGCTGTATGCTGCCCATTCACATTTTCTTGGCCACACTTTGCCCCAGGGCTTTGAACCAGATTTTTCTTTTCAATTGGTTCGTGCCGATCAGGGTGGACAGGGACCACAACAGACACAGGCAGTGCACTGTAAATTAAGGATGTGTCGATGGGCTGCCTTTTTCTAAATCGTGGGCCCATCTCTCAGGGAAAATTTGATATCGTTCAGTGATGCTGTCTGGGCCTGTGATGGAGTGACCATCACATTAGGGTTTTGGATGTTTTCTGACTGTCACACCAAAAAGTCTGGCTCTTTGGTGTAGTGGTCAGAGCCCCAGTTTACTACCCCTGAAGGTCTGGGTTAGAGTCCCGGCTGGGCAACTCTACTCCCCTTTGCTACAGGGCCTCATGAACAAAGTAGCTATTGACGATTTTGTGGAGTTTGTTCATATAGTTATGCTGAACAGCTTTTGAACCACAATATAATGCAGTCAAAATGTTCTGCAGTAGTAAAAGTGAACAATTCTCTCGAAACACATTCACCAATCATAGATATTTCAGGCTGCAAAACTTACTGTGCTTTGGACAGACCAGTCAGTATTAGCCTATTACTTAGTGAATATTCACAACAATATCAAATTTGTGAATGGGCAGCTTAAAACTTAAAAAATAAATGACTAAAATGACATGCTGGCGCTTTAAATTACTCTATTTACAACATGTTTTGTTTTGTCTTTGCAGCAGGGAGGATACCGCCTCAATCAGCAGCATACTCCAGACTGTGAAAACCATTTGAGACGACATCAAAAATGGCTGAAGTGAGGCTGTGGGTGCATTCCAATATGCTACCTTGCGTCCTCCACCTTGCTTGTGGCCTCGCCTCGCCTCCTGGCTCCACAAACAATTAAGTTTCCCCGCTGTCGGCCTAGCCAAAACAATTTTTGGGGGACGTTCTTCATTCACCATCCAGTTTGCAAACGGCAAAATGACTTTACAATTGAGCTTTTGCAAGATATTGAAATACAATGCTGTGTCAGTGATGTCATCATGACATATTACTTCCTGGTACAAGGCCACAAGTGCAAGTGGAGGACGCAAGGTTGCATATTGGAATGCACTCTGTGTGAATGCGCTGTACTGAAAACTACTGTAGTAGAATATTCTGAATTAATTAGTATCTACCTCCTCCCACCATTTACGCATCACATAACCTGATGTGCCTCAGTCAAACCAATCTGTCTTACAACACTACCTTCATTCAAAGAAAAGCAGTAGGGTATAATGACAGAAAAATATTTTAGAGAGCGTAACAGGTCATTAGTGTATGTAGTAGACCTACTTTCAAAAAAGATATACGTTTGCAGAACTGTATTAGGCAGTGGCTTTCTCGTCATGCTTTTGCACATCACCATCCTTAAAGGGGTATGCCACTATTTTGGGGCTTAATACAGTTAAAATCGTTGGCTGGGGTTTATAAAGGTGGTTAAGTGTCTTATTTTTCATGTTAAGCATTGTCTTGTTTTAAGACAAGTTAGAAGAGGTAGTATGTAGCTAAGCTAGTGAAAGTCAATGGATCACTGTAGCATGTAGCATGCTACACGGATGCGTTGACTTTCACTAGCTTAGCGACATGCTCCCTCTTTTAACTTGTCTTAAAACAAGACAACGGCTTACATGAAAAATAAGACACTTTACCACCTTTATAAACCCTGGCCAGCGAGTTTAACTGTATTAAGCCCCAAAATAGTGACATACCCCTTTAAGCATAGACATTGCCATTGTTAGAGACATTTCTGAATCATGACTGCAATTTTATTCGAGGCTTTAGCCTGGCCAGGTAAAGCATCTACAATGTTTCTCTGCTGGAGATGCAAAGGGTGTGTCTAGCTTCCCTTACGAAAATCGACCGTTAGTTTTACTCTGAAAACTAACCATGGTTTTACCACGGTTTATAATTGAAGAGTTCAGATGCAAAACCCCCTAACTCCATTTCTGAAGACCTGCACTTCTATATTTTTAGAGAACTGGGTTGTTGGTTTGGTTTACATTCATGTACTTGATAATGCATATAAATAGTTATATTACATAAATAAAATGTAAAAATATGCAATTTTGATAGCTTTGTATTAAATAAAAATGAATTAAGATTAATTTCTGAAAAGGCACTTAGGGGGTTTTGCATCTGAACTCTTCAATTATTCATTAAATTTCACTTAGCTGCCACTTTTTATCCAACGCACCTATTGGTGGCAGTCCTTGGAGCAATGTGGGGCTAGGTGCCTTGCTCAAGGGCACTTCAGTCATGGATGGAGGTGTAGGGAGAGGTAAGAGTGAGCTTCGAACCTGTAACTCTGTGGACTTCAGTCCAACTCCCGAACCATCACACCATGGCTGTGAACAAGTTTTCATGATTTTTTTGGGTGACCATGAAACCCACAATTAGCTATGTTTTTTTGAGCATGGTTTGTGACTGCTTAAACCATAGACACAAACCATGCTGAAAAAAACATGAAAACGATGGGTAACCATGATCCATGGTTAGTCAGGAACCACGGTTTTCATGGTTACCCAAAAAAACATGGATAAGCCATAGCAATACTATGGTTGGTTCAGAGTACTTAGAGAAACCATGCCTGATTTTCATAAGGGTTGCGTTCACAAAATGCCTCTCTGTACGCCACTGGTTGCGGCGTTAAGTAGACTGCCCGTTTCTTCACCCACCTGTTAACTGAACTACAGTAATGTGTGCGTTATTGCCTTGAGGTAAAAAAAAAACTTGCCAATCGCTGGTAGATGGTCAAAATTGATTGATTACCAGGTTCAGGGGAATTGGAGATGTAGATGGTTTTTTGGCCAGATTAATGTCTCAGTCGCGATTGCCAGGCTAATTCCTGAGTGCAGGCTATCTATCTGCATGTTTACCATTATCTGTAGGTGAACTTAACCAGGGATCCATTTCTTGATTTGTGTTGTTGCTAACCGTCTTAAGACGTCTTCCCGTTCCCTTGGATTTAGTGGGGAGCGTCGCTGTCGAGAGACAGTTGAGTAGCTCTTACGAGGGACTTTGCTAACGACGATAGCAAAGATGCTTTCGAGAAACGGAGCCCAGGTTTATTACCTAACCATGGTCATGGAATTACCCCCCCCCTGACGTCTTGAGTCTGCACAGCTGTAGTCTAGTCCAGCCCTGGTCAAAATTGATTGATTACCAGGTTCAGGGGAATTGGAGATGTAGATTTTGGCCAGATTAATGTCTCAGTCGCGATAGCCAGGCTAATTCCTGAGTTCCCAACAGAGGAATGAAGTGATTGGGCATCTCTATCTCTCTGATGGGTTGTTCTGCATCTCCAGACAGTAGGCCTATGTTGTTTACGATTTTACCCCAGCCCGCTGATCTCCTTCTCTCACCTGAATGACACCTGCAGACTATATATTAGCATGTTTACCATTATCTCTAGGTGAACTAAACCAGGTTTATTACTTAACCATGGTCTTGGAATTACCACCCAACACACCCCCCCCCCCCCCCCCCCCCCCCCTCCCCTCCCCCCCTGACGTCTTGAGTCTGCACAGCTGTAGTCCAGTCCAGCCCAGTCCAGCCATGGATGCCTGATTTGGTCTGAGGGTGGTACCCTGCGGGGCAGCCACGGCCACCGGTGTGTGAATGGGTGAATGTGAGGCATACAATGTGAAGCGCTTTCAGTGCTCGAAGGAGTGGAAAGGCGCTATATAAATGCAGTCCATTTACCATTTACCATTTGAGTCTGCACAGCTGTAGTCCTGAAGAATGCTCTGCAAGTTCATCTGCAGGACAAATCATGTCTTTGCTATCACAAAGTGATGACACTGAATAGTGGTGGAGAGAATGCAATGCTTCCTTTAGCTGGAAGTGGGCCCCTGATCAAAGTTTTTGTTTTTACATTTGTCTTTGCACGTTATTGCGTTATATTTTGCTGTGCAGGGCCCATGTAATCATAGAATCTTACCAATATAGTGATATAATGACTTACATCAAACATTCGGCGTCTAACTGTGCTGCCAAAACAACTATTTGAGAGTAGTTTGTTAAGCACATGGACCAATAGCTAGCTAGCAGTATACAGTACATACTGCAAATATACATAAAAATGCATAAAAGGTTTACCTAGCTACTGTACCTAACCTCATCAGTATTTCTGCAGACTTTCAGTATTTCTGGTCGTGGTACCATGTGAATTATGTTGTCTGATTTCAATGTACAGCCTTAAAATAATGTTGCAATAAAGTACTTGCACTAATATGTATAAATAACTTCTCTGTGTGTTTTGTTTCCCCCAGCTTTTGCATTTGCACATGTAATACCATTGGAGGCAAAAAAAACAATTGGTCCCCTAGGGGAAATTCTTTCTCTGCACTTTATCCCATTTGGACTAGTGAATCACATTGAAGTACACACACTAGTCCATAGCAGTGGGCTGCCTGCTGAGTGGCTCACTGTCACACTGCTCCCCGGGCGCACTTCAGTTATGGTCCGGTCGGGCATTGAACCGGGAACCCTTGGGTTGCCAACCCAGTGCTCTAACCACTGAGCCACGACTGCCCCCGTCATTGCCATTGCGCACGTCTGTCCGGTTCCCTATGGTGGTTGTGGGCCCCTATTTTCAGAAAAATGTAAAAAAAAATATATGTATATAGGGGCCCACAAGGGTGCCGGGAAATGCCTGCTATGCCAGATGGCCAGTCCATGGATGCCCAATTAGATCTGAGGAATGCTCTGAATGTCCATCCCCGTAGACTGGGTTGACAGCGGGGAAACTTAACTTAGTGTTGGCTGTGCCTCGGTTCATGTCAGATATGCGAGGCGCACGTGTAGTCTCTAACACAGTTTTGCACAAAAGCTAAAATAACGTTTCTTGCGTGTCGAAAATGAGTGGACTTACAACCTTTCAAATTCACTGTCATCATATGTGAAATCCGGAGCACATGCCAAACGGGATGCGGATTTAGCTTGACTCGCTCCATTAACTCGCATTCAAAATTTTGAGAGCTCCAGCCCCACGGATCGGAAGTAGAAGGGCGTGACTTAGGTGCCCCATGGGTAGTAGGATGTCCGGAATGGTCCCCAGTTAGAGGAACTGCACGTCTACCGGGTTCCCTCTGGTGGGTGTGGCAATGAGGGGGCTAAACTGGCACCTTAAAAATGGGCAAGATCAGCTGGTGAGGTTACCACAACACTTGTTGTTGTTGTTGTTGCTCTTCTTCTCGTTATTACAAGTAGGCTACTAGTATTATTAATATTAAGAGTTTGTTCATAATTGAGCAACAAGGTATCCATATTATTTTAGCAAATCCTACTCACTGAGTTTTAGCCTATTTAGCCTATACGCTTGTGTTTTGACATGGATTTACGCACATGCTGTTCATGAGAAAATGTGCCCCGACCAAAACTATTCCTAAACCTAATCTGTCAGTAAAGGCATGTTTTTGCACTCATAGGCTATTTTCGTCTGAAAAGACGTGCACACATTGGCTTTGAGTAAAAGATGCCGTTTTGGCGTGGTATGCATCTCGTGGTTTTATAACAGGTGAAAGAGATCTAGTAAAATAGGCTTTGGTCGTAACATTGACCTATCGGAAGAATGGGTTTCATTCATTTCAGAACACACATATGTCGAAATAATGGGCTGCAGGATCACTGGGAAATTTTCAGAGTATTGATGGGTCTGACCAAAGGGGCTTTGGAGAAACGGGCAGACTCCATTATAGAGTGTAAGCGCACAAGATTTATTCAAATGCATCCACCAGTTCAAAAGTTATCACACAACCAAACTTTTGGCCATCTTGAAAGTGTTGGTCTCCAAAATGTAATCAGTTCCTGTACTTAATATCTAGTGTTAGCAACACACAAGGTTCGAAGTAAATGAAGGAACTCATTTCCTTATGGAAACTTTACTGTAATGAGTTTTGATGGATAGATGTAGCACATAGATAAAACAGGTTTTTATTTAATGAAGACAGATCATTGTGTGCAAGGCACACAACAAGATACAGGACTCCCCATGACTGCCTGCCATGTACATTTTGTCATGGAACACAGTGTGTGATTTATGGATTGGGTAAAGCTGTTTGTGTTGGCAGGCTACCAAAGCATTGCAAAACTATCCAATCTTATTCCAAACATCCTGGCAGAAACTAATGTGTTGGCAAATATAAGTAGACTGCATTTCCGCAGAGACAATGCTATTAGTATGCTTGAAGCTTATGCGCACACACACACACACACACACACACACACACACACACACACACACACACACACACACACACACCTTTCAGCAATGGGTGGGTAGGGAGAGGTAAGGGTGGGATTCGAACCTGCAACCCTCTGACAGACCAACACCCTACCCATTAGGCCACTGCCACTTACTGTATACAGTGGCTACAGCAGCATATTAGGCTATGGTTTCCCAGGCGACAGTAGAGTTCCAAAGTTCCAAACGGAGGAAAAACGGGTCTGGTGAACGAATTAAAGGAGGTACGCTAATTTCCAATGCAAGCACGCGAGCCCTTTTCGAGCCGGTCGTTTTGGTGTTCGAACCGCGTCTCTATCTCGAACGCTGTGCTGAAAATTAGCAGGCATGCAGTCTATGGCGATTTCCATAGGATTTCACCCATATGTTGAGGGTAACATCCAGGGGGTCAAGATTTGGCTGGTTAGCTTCACCCAGGACTGGACTGTGGGAGAAATAGGGCCCGGGCACTTTTGATTTAAAGGGCCCCTCATAATTATTATTATTTTTTTTACATTTCTGAAAATAGGGGCCCACAAGGGTACTGGCCCACCGGGAAAAGCCCGGTATGCCAAATGGCCAGTCCAGCCCTGGCTTTGCCGATTAGCAAAGCACTTCCTTGTCGCCTTTTCACAAACTCGCTCATTTCCGACGGCACTTCGGTCAATGATGATTGGTCGGTGCGCGAGTTTAGTGTTGGGCACATAGACCTATGTAGGTATGTGGTTGGGCACCTTATAATACCTCCATGCATCCAATGCCTGTCTTCCATATAGCTTTCTCGTCAACCTCACTGTGGTCAGTAACGTGGCAAGTAATTGGCTGAGTAAACTGGTTCCGGAAATGAGCTCCATGAAACTTCATTTTAGAAACTGAAAATGTTGTTACATTTTGGCTGAATTCACTAGCCTAGCATTTCCCATTGAAATGACTGGGGGCGGGACTTATTCACTCTCTCCAGTTCTTATACTACCTCCATGGCAACATCAGATGCTGACTTGGTGCTGCCTTATACCCAAAATGCTGTGCGCCACCTCCCTCTCAACGGGGAACCTGAAAACAAACATGGCTACCACCCAAGCTACTACCTTATAATGCTCTTTATTCTGACACGTTTGTACTTAAATATTGAGAATCAAAAGGATAAATCAACATTGTAGTATCTAAATATGCGGTCGCTAGGTCTATAAATAGCCTATTTTACGATTCTGCCGTCTGGCGGTAGCCTGATAAACCAGACTAAATGTGGATGTCTAATTTAGTCTGGCCTCGATGCATAATACATCCGAAGATTGTTGATGAGAACAACCTTCCCTCAAAACCCTGCCCGCTTTGATTCAAAACACATATTTGCGTTGTAATTGGTTTGCCAGATTCATGGCATTCTGGCTTCATTCAATCATTATGCGAGCTTCATTCAATCATTATGCGAGGCCAGACCCACCCGTAGACAAAACATTTTGCCGTCCAGCGAGTGGCGCTGGTTCACCAGGCTAGTCTGGCGGCCTTTCACCGCTCAAATAGCCTATGTAAGCTAAGCACTAATGTGATGAACGTAACTCCCACCATAGAATCGCCTTAACATCAAATGCGTATGGTAGCGCACTCGTTAGTGCCGTTTGTAACGACCGCCTCATCAGCTAACTTCACTTATCTGATCAGAGACCTATTTATGTAGGAGGGCAGTGTAACACCCACCAACGTAATAACTTCCCACAATGCACAATCTCACAATGCACACTTTTTTTATTACGCTGGCAGGGTTATTACGTTGGTGGGAAGTTATTATGTTGGTGGGTGTTACAGGGCAGTCATCGATCCACTACCTTCCGATCCAAACGCAGCCCTAGTGTCTTTCTTGGGGCTTAATCGCTTCCCACTAGTGCCATCATGGCATCAAGGTACTAGGTTATGTATTCTGGGTTATTTCTCTATCAGGGGACCACGATGAGCAATTTACCACAGGTTTCGATTGGTAACCTCACCAGCTCACCGAGCCTATTTTAAACCCCAGTTAATGATGTCCCGCCCACCAACAAAAATGTCTGGCAGTGGCCATTTCTAAATCAGGCGAACAAGACGAAAACAGGTCTCAAGTGGTAACCTCACCAGCTGTTCTAGCCCATTTTTGAGGTGCCAATTTTACCCCCGCTCATTGCCACACCCACCATAGGGAACCCAGTAGACATGCAGTTCCTCTTAGTGGTGTCAACAATGATCGATTCGGCGATCCGAATCAATGCGGGGCATGGATGATCCAGAATCGATCCGGCAAGTTCCAGAATCGATCTGGCAATTTTTTTAAGTTTCAATTACTTCCATGGATATTTCGGGAGCAAATGAATGTTAAATTAGATAAAAGCACTTCAAAACATTGCAAGACAGATACAGACTGATACAGAAAACAGCCAATAAATTGTTGCTCAGTATCTGACTACTTGTATTGCCTCATCATGACTGATTAAACATTTGCTTTGCTTTCAGTAGAAATGTAATTCATTGCAATGCATTGTAGAATTGGATCGGATCGGATCGCATAGAATCGAATCGCTACCTCCTGAATCGTGATCTAATCGGATTGTGAGGGCAGTGCCGATCCACACCACTAGTTCCTTTACTACTGTTTTTGGGCCGACCAGAACTGTGCCAGTGCCGGTGCTTGCATCCGTTACATTCAACAGTAAAGTGCTTACCTTCGAACCATCCACGTTCATACTGGGCTCTGAACCTTTCCTGCACGTGAATTTGTTGCTGACGTCCGCATTGTCGTCATGGTTGGCGGAGAAAAGTATTTTTCAGTTTGCGAACAATGGGTGCTTGGAACAATGGGTGCAAATAAAGGTAAGCTATAGCCTATTTGTTGATCCTGGAAGAGTTCAGACAGTTTGAGGATGTACACAGTTCATCCTCTTCCACATCTGCGGGCTGTCAAATAGGGACTGGGAAACAATTGCTTTGCTCACCTGGCTTTGCTAGTATACCTGCATCATCAGATGAAACTTTTTAGTGAATCCCAGAGGCTCCCTTCTCTTTTCCTTCATTTTCTGTCCTCCTCCTTTGCAATAAGATATGTTGGCAAATTCCACACACACTAGTTGAAGCAGAATGAGACCGCAGATTTTTTCTTCTTTCGTAATGGAAGACAAAACCATTTGTGCATTGGGGGTGGTTGGGGGTTCTTTATACCTTTCTGGACCAGACAGACAAAATATCTATAGCATACTTATTGAGTGCAGACATAGCACATTCCTCCCTCCCTCAAACCGAATTATTTTGAAACAAAATGAAATAATTTATCGCAACTTCATATGGACCCAGTTGTGGGCCCCTTCATTCCTGGGCCTGGGACAATGTACCTGTTTGTCTCCCCCTGTCGATGGACCTGTCAGCACGTTTCTCAGTCAGTCGGCTTGAATGCACCATAACTGGGGACCATACCAGCCATCCTACTACCCATACAAATTGGTAAGCTTCCCAGCCAGGCTTTGCCGATGACATTGCTCTACTCTCACATACCCACCAACAGATGCAGGAGAAAACTCAACTTCTTGAAAAAACAGCAGCAGGACTGGGGCTCAAAATAAATGTAGGAAAAACCAAAATAATGCGAATCAACAACAAAAACACCAGTCCTATAAACATAAGAGGCAGTCCACTAGAAGAGGTAGACCAATTCACATACCTGGGAAGTGTTATCGCAGTGGATGGAGGAACAGAGGAAGATGTGAAAGCAAGAATAGGGAAGGCAAGGACAGCATTCAACATATTAAACAAAATCTGGAAAACCAAAAACATTTCACTCAACACCAAACTCAAAATCTTCAACTCCAACGTCAAAACAGTGCTGCTATATGGATCAGAAACCTGGAGGACCACCAAACACATCACAAATAAACTGCAGACCTTCACCAACCACTGCCTAAGACGTATCCTCAAGATCTTCTGGCCCAACCGCATCAGTAACACCAGCCTGTGGGAACGTACCAAACAAGAACCTATTGATATACAGCTCATGAGGAGGAAGTGGAGCTGGATTTGACATACCCTGAGGAAGAACAACACAGCTATAACTAAACAACCCACAAGGCAAGAGAAGAACAACTGGAGAAGAAGCACAGAGCAGGATGTAAAGAAGAGGGGACTGTCGTGGAAACAGCTGGAAAAAATGGCCCAAGACAGACGAGGGTGGAAGCTCTTCATCAATGGCCTATGTTCCGAAAGGAATGTAAAGGCCTAAGTAAGTAAGTAAGCTTCCCAGCCAAGCTGATCCCCCTGATCTCCTGGGCTGCGTTTCCCAAACGGTTTTGATTCCTCAATGTTTAAGAATACAAACCCATTATGCATCTTGTAAATGTCCATCAATCAGTGCCTGTTTCCTGATGCTTGGAAAAAAGATGTGATAACACCTATTTTCAAAGCCAGGGAGTTTACTGACGTGGCAAACTACAGGCCATAAGTATACTCCCTATTATCTCTAAGGTAGCTGAGAGGGTTGTCACACAAGAAATCACCAACCACCTTCATTTGTGCCATGCTCCACATGAATGCAATGCAATTTGGGTTCAGGACAAATAATTCCACAGACACGGCTCTTTGCTACTTTGTGGAAGAATTGAAATCCAAGGTAGATAAGGGTGGAGTAGTTGGAGCAATTTTCCTGGACTTGAAAAAAGCTTTTGACACTGTAAATCACAACGTTTTAGCTTCTAAATGGTCTTCTCACAACATTTCTGTCAACACAGCTAAATGATTTACTTTATATCTATCAAGTAGGAAAAACTGGACCAGAATTAATGATGCACTCTTCACTGAAAATACATGTTCAATGTCCCTGTTAAATTATTATTACATTACATTACATTGCATTTGGCAGACGCTTTATAACCAAAGCGACTTTCAAAAGAGGACATAATCAAGCCAACATCACAAGCAAATACAAAGTGCACAGGAGATATACAGAACAACAAGTGCAGTTGCAAAGAGGGGTTAGTTAGTTTTTTTGTATTTTTTTTTTGTATAAAGAGTAAATAACGAGTACATACACACACAAACACACACACACAAACTAAACTAAACTAAACATCATGTCAGGAGTCTGCCCTGGGGCAAGGCCAGTTCAAGCATTAGTCTAGTAGATTCTCTCGAAAGAGGAATGTCTTTAGTTGTTTCTTGAAAGCTGCAAGAGATGTGCTCAGTCTTGCTGCCTCTGGGAGACTGTTCCACCACTTGGGTACCACAATGGAGAACAATCTTGACTGGGAGTACCTAGAGCGACTGGATGGCAGAGCCAGACGGCTTGTGCTGGATGAGCGCAGTTCTCTTCCAGTAACATAAGGCATTAGTAGGTCCTTCAGATAAGCTGGGGCCGTTCCTGTGATGGTTTTGTAGGCAAGGGTCAATGCCTTGTGCTTGATCCGGGCGGCGATCGGTAACCAGTGCAACTCAATAAATAGAGGAGTAACATGGGTCCTTTTGGGTTGATTGAAAATCAACCGTGCCGCCGCATTCTGGATCATCTGCAGAGGCTTTAGCGCACAAGCAGGTAGACCTGTCATGAGTGAGTTGCAGTAGTCAACGCGGGACAGGACTGTGGCCTGGACCAGTCGTTGTGTAGAATATTGTGTCAGCACAGGTCTGATATTCCGTACGTTGGACATCTGGATTCGACAGGTCCGGGTGACCGAGTTGATGTAGTTGGAGCATGACAGCTCATCATCAATCATGACGCCGAGGTTTTTGGCGACTTTGTTTGGGGTCACGATGGTGGAGCCTATCTTGAGGTTGATGTTGTGACTTGAGGTCATTTCCTGATCATTTGCATTTATCTCTTCCACTAATTTCCTGCCCCCCATTTCACTATGCGAACGGGATAAAAGCCCGAAACCATCTCAAAAAGAATGCTATAAGAATAAATAATATTGTAATACAGGTATATTGTCACATTTTGCATTTAATGTAAGTTGATCACAATGGGCCTATCAAAATATTGTTTCATTTAAAAACATGTTTTCCACCAGGGCTTCTGAAGCAGATTGATGCAGGTGGAGATGAGATCGTGGTAGGAGTGAATTCCCACGACCATATCTATTGTCTGAATAAAGGCTCTTCAATACAACCATGTAGGGAGAAGTCAGAGTGGACTCAAATCCCTGGTGGCCTGAAGTACTACAGTTGTGGCCCTATCAGCTGCTGGGGAGTAAACAGCAAAGACCAAATCTACATTAAGAAGGTAAGATTACCGCTGCATACTGTGAATAAAATTATTGAATCACCTTATCAAAGTTGACCTAACTGAAAGAAAGGCCACACAGGAAACATTTAGGTAACATTCAAAATCTACGAGCAGATTTTATTGCTTAGCGGCCGGAGAAGTTACTGCGTGGAGACGGGAAGTATTCCACCCAGCAAATTCTAAAGTGGATACAAAAGGCAACCCTATTTAAAGATTTCCCTCTCCACAGTCCATGGCGTGAGCTTCTTCTGTGCACGTGGGGTCCCACATGGCCAGATGCTGTCCATTGTCTTGTTGTCCAGCGTATGCAATTTCATATTTCGTTGTTCAGCAGCCTTGTGACCACGCAAATTAGATGCACATGTCTCCAATATTGAGTGTCCCGTGGCCCATTACAGAAAAGCTTACACACAAGAATATGTCATAAGACTTCCCGATCCAAACCATAAGAATAAAATGAGAATATAATATAGAAATAGTAGAAGATTAAGAAAACTAAGATGAGGTTATATTTCCATAATAAGATGTGCAGTGAATCTTTTCACACATACTTTTATGGGCCAGACACAGTCTGTGCGAAGGTGGTTTTGAAGGCCAGTGTGGGTCGTGGCCACCAGGCTAAGTTGGTCTGGCCCCTTGGGGCCTCTGGCCCCCTGGGCCTGGGCCCGGTAGGCTCATGTATTAATCCACCCCTGGTGATGACATGTTATGGTTGTGACAGTAGCATTGTCCAAATTTAACCAATTAACATATTTAAGATAAAAAAGTAAATTTACAGGAGCTGAAGGTTTGAAAATGGGTCGTCAGTAATGTAGATGACATTATGCATGCCTGAAATTACTGTCTTTTATAAAATATCTGACAATGGTGAAGAATCTAGAAAATAATGGTAAATATTGTTCTAAACTCACTGTTTGCAGTTCTGTAGAATTATTTCAATGTTTTCTTCCATGTAATGGCGATATTATTCAATTCCATCACTGAGATTTCCATTCAGATGACGCGTAGGACAGCAGGTTTCATTTTAATCTTTTTTTCTACCTCAACTTACAGGATATGTTTTTCTGCACAATGTACGTGTGTTTTTTTCCCTTGACTTTGTCCTGTCTTAATGTCTGTTGTGTATGTGGATTTTGTGATGTCCATTATGTGTACTATGCGTATTATGTGTAAGTTACTTCACGCTCGGAATCAATAAAATTACTCTACTTAACTGTACTTTTACTTTTACTGTAGAGTTAAGGTGTTTTGATGACTTTTGTGGAAGCTGAATTGTCTGTCTGTCTGTCTGTCTGTCTGTCTGTCTGCAGGGGGTAACTCCCGAGGCCTGTGGTGGAGTGGGTGACTGGCAGCGTATTGGTGGAGCCCTGTCCATGATAGAGGTGGGACAGGACGGATCTGTCTATGGCGTGAATTCCGGGGGAAATGTTTACCTCAGGTTAGTGTTATTCATGTGTATGCTTTTCTGACATGTCAGCAGTGTCATTTTAATCTACGCTGGCAACTGTACTGTATGTTTTTAGACTTGTCTTCTTTGTGTACTGTTGTAATTTTCTGAATGTCCAAGTTTTTGTTCTATGGCTCCTAAACTCAATTAAAAAAAAAAAAAAGGTTTAAATGGATTCATTCATTCATTCATTCATTCATTCATTCATTCATTCATTCATTCATTCATTCATTCATTCATATATTGTGTTGACAGCATAAAGTGTGGCTAATTGTGTATATCGTTTTACAATTGTAGGACTGGCATCACTACCGACCAGCCTGAAGGGACAGGCTGGACTCACATCAATTTCTTCAAGGGTCAAGCTAAACATGTGTCCTTTGACTTGGGGCACCTCTGGATCATCTTGAAGAATGACCAGATCCATGACTGCACTGATTTTTCTTAGCACACAATTGAACAATAATGTGTTTAACTGAATCTCACATCATATGTTTTAACAATAACATGTTCAGTGTGGTTTCAAACATTGACATCCATTAACTATCTTGAATTGTCATTGTCATGTATCACACATTACGAGATGAATGAAGTTACTCTTCTTCTCGACTCAATAAAGCATTTAAAAAGGAAGACATTGTAATGTATCCTATGTCCAGCACATATCTCTGAGCTTCCTTGTAGTGTAATCATCTCTCTCTCTCTCTCTCTCTCTCTCTCTCTCTCTCTCTCTCTCTCTCTCTCTCTCTCTCTCTCTCATATGCACATCTCTATCTCTTCCTCTATTAGGTTAAGGTCAAATGATTGATCAGGCCAGTAAAACCTCTTTTGCAGTAGCCTACTTAACTAATTGCATTACTCTACAAGTGTGTGTGTGTGTGTCTTCTAACAATGGGCCGAAAGCTACCATTCAAAACATCTACTTGCCTACTGTACAAGTTTCAAATTGGCGTGGGCAGGTGAAAATGATCGGGTGCATGGCCTTCACAATGTGCAGAAAAAGAAAGAGTTTCGTGAATTGACGTATTTGCACATGCATATTTAAAAACACGCCTCACTCCTGCAGACAATTACTTCACAGAACGTTACCTCTGAGAGGAGGAACCATGTGTCTTAACATTGCAATACTTTTCTTTGCCTTGCGTTGAAAGGTAGCTGTCCTTGACATCGAGTCAAGTGTATTTTTAAACCAAAATTGCTTTATTTCGTCCCTTGCACTGCAAAAAACGAAAATCTCTACAAGTGTAATATACTTGAATTCAGCATTTTGTTCTCATTACACTTGTTTTTGAATGTATTTTCTTGGTAAGACTGACTATGGTTAAGATTATTTGACTTGTTTCAAGAAAATTCATCTTTTTTATCCTACCTAGATAATAAAACTAGTTCTGAGCAGCTTTCTTCTTAAAATAGAACACATACTGACAGAGTCGCATTAACAATTAGACTGTGAGTACATTTTTACTTGTTTCAAGACAATAAGACAATCCAAATGAACCTGTTTTAAGAACTGGCTCGATCTCACTAAGATATTCTAGCTAATCAACTGTGATAGCATACAAATTAATAGGGCCATTGAGATTTCCATTCATGATTCATAGCTTTGACATTTCTGTTGTCTGTGCAGCATTTGGCATAGCAATTTCATGATTGTAAATCTGTATCCCATCTCAATGTGTCAAACACTTGATATTCACAGCAAAATATACTGTAGATGAATCAATAACACATATAAGTGAAAAGTGAAAGCCCATTGGGAAACTCCAACTCCCATTGTCATTGTGACACAGCACTCCACAGCACACAAGTGAACACTGCACACTGCACACAACGAAATTGCATGTATGCCTCACCCGTGCAAGGGGGCAGCCCTCAGTGGCGCCCCATGGGGAGCAGTGCGGTGGGACGGTACCATGCTCAGGGTACCTCAGTCATGGAGGAGGATGAGGATGGGGTTGGAGCACTGGTTGATTACTCCCCCCACCAACCTGGCGGGTCGGGAGTCGAACCGGCAACCTCTGGGATGCAAGTCTGACGCCCTAGCCGCTCACCCATGACTGCCCTTATATTAAAAAAAATAGGGAGTCCCATTTCTGTGATTATGGTCTTTCCTAATTGTTACCAAGAAACATCCATCTCAGAGATGATATTCAAAAAGTCTAATCTTTGAACTGACATATGCCTCTGACGCCTTGATACCGCTGATGTGTGGCCCAATGCTTTTTCATGAGCAAATATACTGTTTGTTTGATGGGTAGGCTACTTTCGACAATTTTGCTATGATTTTTTTTTTAAAGATTGTTTTTGGTCTTTTTTACAACTTTTTTGTAACTGACAGGACAGTTTGAGAGGTGGACAGGAGGCGAATGGGGAGAGAGATGCGGAGGGGTCGGCAAATGACCCGGACCGGGAATCGAACCCGGGTCGGCCACACGGCAGACGAGTGCCCTACCAGTTGCCCATGGCAGGGCCATTTTGCTTTGATTTACAAGACATTTGCAGACATTTTATAGGCCTAAATTAATTTAGAAATTTAGAATAAAACAAATAATGCTTTGACTCTAACCTCATGCACACGTGTCTCATCAAAGTACCCAGTGTGAAGGTAAATGTTGCATATAATGTTGTTTAGGGGGCATGTTGTTGTTCAGGATGCTGCTTTTTTAAGATGCTGCTCTGTCTCAGTTTTTGTAAAGTTTCCATCATCAGAGCAAAAAAGGTTGTGAGTTATTTCACTTAATTCTATGATAAGATGTATAGCATGGTCCTTGCTGCTGATAAAAACAAAAGTGGAAGTTATAACATCTAGATCAATATGATTTGACAAAATAAAGTGCTTCAATGCACGTTTTATTTCCTGTTGCACAACTGCAACAGTAAGGGCAACAGGTTTTTTTGTGTTCATTTTTAAGGCACACTCAAAAAATGTTTCTGGGTCCTGGTAAATATTAAGAAATATGTATACATACAATTTAATGAATATCATTATAAAATGGAAATCATATAAACACCATTTGAACTGTCCGCGTATGAACTTTAAAACAAATAATCTAGGCCTAAACAAATAATGTATGCACTTGAAAAAAGCTCATAATATTAACTGACATGCACATCACACTCCAGAACAGTAGGTGGCAGTAAGAAATGAATCGCCTATTGTCGAAACACATTTTCATTGACGGTATTTATCTTCTTCCTGCTGGCACCAAGTTGTTACCTTATTGGTACAGAAATATTTTACATAAATCAAAACAATATACGTGAAATTCATGCTGTAATTCAGGTGGGATAACAAACAAAAACACCAATGAGTAAAAGCGGAAATGGAATTACGTCACTTCCATGTTCAATCGTTCAATTGAGGCAATCATTTTCAGCCGGGTAAGTTTCACAATCCGTTTCAATCCTTGTCATCTTTGGCAATATGCTTGTATTAAGACACCATTACAGTCATTTGTGAAGTATACTACGCTATTGTGATGTTTTTGGCGTTTTTGTCTGTATGGAAAGTTAACTGATACGATTGTTAGATCATGCTGTGTGATCTGACAAGCTGTTTGTCTTGCATTCAAATATCCACTCTTAAACAGTAGGCTAGCTTATCTTGTGCAACATCTTCAGGAGTAAAAAAAAAGTTGCCTTAAGGTTTATCCAGTCTGAAGTGTAAATTACCAGCATAATTATTTTAAACATAGTTTAACACCTGCTGCTGTTTAGCTTAGCAGCTAGCTATTGCTCTCTAGCTTGCTATTGCCCTGTAATGCCCCACATGTTACTCAAAATATGTATCTTATTTTTTGTAATGGGCGTCACTATTGGCCAGTCCTGAATATCACCTTTGAAAAGCCATGTTTGCCGATATTGTGAGAAAAGGTTCACCTCTGTTTTTCAACTTGACAGATGGTTGCCCCCTGTGCGAGTGGAAGATGTGACTTTGAAGACAGTCATTGTAAAAGGTAGGATTTATGTCCATGTTCAATTGTTTTTACACTTTACCCTCTGCTTGAACACTTTACTTACACCAAAGCAAAATGAGGATAAACATATATTTTAGCCAATTAAGCTTAGCTGTCATTTTCATGTTGGCATGGTGTCAACAGTTATTTTGTATTGTATAAAACATGGATATGGTGAAAAATATTTTAATTAACTTTTAATTTCACGCTGTCTTAAGTGGCTGTAGTCACGTTATTTACCAATATTTTTAAATGGTGACAATATTCCCCAGTCTAAAAAGTGGTGAAGATGTACCTGACTTGCTTGCCATAGATAACAAGAAGTGGTGTTTCATGCATGGTGTGGAGTTGCTTGAGGATGCAAAATCATTGGTAATCCAACAACATGCGTCAGTCAACATCTATGCAGTGACATAGGCTATTTGATATGGCAGATTATATTTGATTGAGGCTACTCTACTCTCCTTGACCCCTGGTCTCAACTTAGGTTTTACAGGAAGTCAGTCAATGCCATTGTGATGTTAGCCCTCATCTTATCTTGTAATTTCTGTTACATCAACTCCAGCACTCTAATTATGTGTTTTGTCATAGGTGCAAAAGGCTTGTCTAAGATACGCTGGCAGTCTACACCGCATAGCCTGCGTTGCTGACATTGAGTGAAGTAAGTATGGTGGTACATTATGTCATAACAGATAGTATTTAAGTGTTGATGTATGTCTGTCCTGTAGGATGTCTTTGTGGCTTGACCACAGGTGTTGCCCCACCTGCAGGCCCAGAGATAGAAAGACATAGTCACAAGTCACAGGACAGACAGGAAGCACAACACAACTGGGCCTGACAATTTTCTTGTACTGTGTCTTTGGTTAATGCAGAGTTCCTGTGCCTGACATATGCTTGAGGAAGCATCTTGGAGGTTGTCAAGGAGAATGGAGGCATTGCCAGAAGGAAGGTAGGATAACTCATGGCTCCAACAGCTAATGGAAACATTGTGTTTGAGTTGCAAACAATATAATGAAGTTGGGTATCAGGTATTAGAAGGTCAGACATTAGGTGTGGGAGACGCATGGCCCACCTCTAGGTTCACTGACTCTGAATTTTGAACAGTTCTGATTATGATGTTCACAAACTATCTGCACCCCAATAAAGAGAGCACGCGATAAATGGCACCTGCATATCACTGACGAGCACACTATTAAATGCCCCGTATTAGTGGCCATGGTTGTCATTCACTAGACATCAGCATTTTTACATTTAGTGCCATTAAAGCTACATAAAAAGTGTGTGCACAGTGTTAAGCTTTCTGCATTTTCTTTTTCCACCATCAGGACTAGAGTGGCGAAGTGATCCAAAGGCAGACTGCACATCTACGTATATGGTTTGCAAGGAACATCCCGTGCCAGAGACTGTGATACAAGGCATGGAGCTGTACAGTGAACTCGGAGCATCTCTTGTGCATGTGTGATGCTCTTTGGACTCGGTTACCGGTATATACCCTCAATCTCAACTCTGTGGATTTGGATTTACAATTTTAAGTATCCAGATGAACTGAAATATATGTTCTGGTGAATTTGGAAAATATGCCCAAAAGGTTCAATCACTATAAACTACAGTAAATATGTTGGACACTGGCAATCTCAGGTTCTAAGCCATTGTATAAAAGGACAATGCATCACATTTCTATGCATACTTTTCTGTGCTGTTCTCTGATCTGAGTTGATGATTTTTTAGCTCAGCATGGCATTGAGTATCATTGAGGGTTTTTTTTCTAAGCATTTTCTATGCAGATTAAAAGATGAGCACTATAATGAAAGGCGTAATAACGCCTCAGTAGCACTTCATGGACACATTGATATCATAATTGAAAACATTTCTCTCTCCCTCTCCTCCCCCACTTTGGGAAAGAATCAAAGAGTCAAAAGTGCTCCTGTGGGCAGTTAATTCTAAAATGTCCATTCACAAATTACATCTTTTTCATGAATGTCTAAGTAAATAAGTGAGTAAATAGACACATACTGTTCTGTTGAGAGTATGTTTTTCGGCCAGAGATATCTGACTGCATTCAAAATGGTGGATTAACATGCAGAGGACCCCACTATTATTCATTTGCCCAAGCGATTATGACATTACTTAGAATTTGCTGGTGGTTGTAAGCATTCATGAAAAAGATGACATTTCTGAACAGGCCACATAAATTAATGTGGTACAGTACACTGATAATTTCAGGTTTTCTGTTTAATTTCTGTTAAATCATACGATTATATTGTCTAGATTTTGGTGTTTTATTATCGTTTGACTGCATGTTTGTCCAGCTGATGAAATATTAATAAAAGAAATGTTTTGACGTTCTTGTCAAGTATATTTTTCTCATACACCTAAACAAGATATTCATTCTACATGAGAAAATAAGTATTCTAGCTAAGAAAATCAGACTAGTTTTAAGACTTAAAATGAGCTGGAAACAAGTAAATTTGCCTTGTTTTAAGCGTATTGTATGCTTGTTTTGAGCAATAATTTCTTGGATGACATCTAATTCTAAGCAATAATGACTAATAAAGGAGGAGAAATTGCTTAAAATAAGAAAAAAAATCTTAACAAGCAACAGAAAAATAAGATTTTTATACTTGTTTCAAGTGTTTTTCTATGCCTACCACTTAGATATTATTTTCTTGTTTTAAGAATTCTTACCAAGTCCAATTTGCTCGCTGCACTGGCAGATTATTTTGCTCAAAATAAGCAATTTTTCACCTAAAACACTATATTTTTTGCTTATTTTTTTAGAGGGCTTTTTTGCAGTGTGGTAGTTCACTGCATTAGTGGGCTTAACAGGGATATGTTGAGGGCCAAGGGCGCCTGGAGCCGTACGGCCGTACGCACTGTGCGTACCTTCACCAGTGGAGGAAGTTTTTTTTTATTTATTATTTTTTTAAATAAATATTACGCCTATTGTGTCTTCTATGAATGTTGTGACAATGCAACATATTATATGAGAAGAAGCAGCATGAAGCAAATTAAAGAGCAGAGACTATGGTTGGGCACCATTAATTTACAAAGGCAGATAGCCTGCTTTTTGCTTCTGTGCGTAAAACTCGCGCGCTCCTGAAAAAAAGATACAGTAACAAGTTCTAGTTCCATCAGCGGAATTCTAACTTGAGCGACTACCTCCAGTCAGACATAGCCCACAAATTTAAGTGTATTTCTAGTTAGCAAAGACAGCTCTCCATTTCCCACTTGGAATAACACATAGCCTATGTCGTGGCGTCGCTGATGGCAGAAAAATCAAATAACCGAAGTTAATGTCTTGAAAGTGAAAAGTTTCAATCGTAGCCAAAATCCAGTTGTCATGTGGGCTAGGAAGAAGGCATTGGATGGTAGCAGTACAGGTAGGCTAAGCTGTTTCATTAATCACTGAGCCCGCCGCGGCAAATATTATAGGGTACTTTGCATCTGGTGTCATATTTAAAGTATTTTGGTTACCGTTCTGTGTATTGTGGCTTTCTACAGAGACGGTTTTATGAGAGGTACAGAACTTTGCTTTGTAGCCTACTGACAGCTGGTTAGCTATGTGTGCTACGCAAATACATTATGTTCGGGAAAGCATTAGTTCTAAAGTAATTCTGGGTGTTTTCTAATGCTTATTGCGCACGTTTTCCTGTTTGCTGGCATGAACACCATTCTGCGATTTGTGTGTGAGTGCGTCGTCGGTGGTTCTCTTGTGCTCTGTCTCTATTGCGCATTTGTTATCAGCCTGGACTAACATTCAGTGCACTCCCCGGTGGGTTAACAGGCTGATGTAGTCGCTTTCTGTCTTTTCTTGCACAACGTGCCCGGGCTTTTTATGGTCCCAGCTCAGCCATTGTGACGTGAACTTCATTCATCATGCTGCAGCAGACACCTCTGTGCCAACTTTCTACCCGAGTCGAAAAGTATAACGCTTGAAAAGTTGTATGATATGGCGTCTGCCAATCTACTACCAATCCTACTTGTTTCATCCCCATGCACGAGAGAGAACACAAGTGCATGCAGGCCTTCGTAGTAGCATAGTCGGGGAAGTCGCTGCAGTTCAATGTCGCAGTTTAAAAAAAAAAAAAAAGTAACAGTAAGCGTAGGCTATGCATGGCTGCACAAAAAGAAGTGAAACGCCAATATAGCCAAAAGGTTTTCAAAAGGCCAACACCTTGTCAACGTCAACAAGTTACCTTGTTTCCTAGCCTAAAGCAATAAGAAAAATTGACGACTGATAAAGAAAACCACCCCAGACATACTATACTCCAATCCTATGTTTTTTTTTCTCCTCCGGTGTCATCGTCCGCTGTCATTTTTTTTTTTTTTTTTTTGGGGGGGGGGGGGGGGGGTTGTTGGTGCGTACCTTACTGGTCAAGTCTGCAGGCGCCCCTGTTGAGGGCAACATCAGATGCTGACTTGGTGCTGCCCTATAGGCCTACCCAAAATGCTGTGCGCCTCTCAACGGGGAACCTGAAAACAAATATGGCTGCCACCCAAACTACTACCTTAAAATGCTCTTTATTCTGACACTTATGTAGGCCCCCTACTTAGATATTGAGAATCGAAGGGATAAATCATCATTGTAGTATCTAAATATGGGGTCGCTAGTTCTATTCATAGCCTATTTTGCGACTCCGATTGTTTTGCTGTGCAATGTATGCATGTTTTTTTACGTTGACTTTGTCCTGTGTTAATGTCTGTTGTGTGTGCGGATTTTGTGATGTTCATTATGTGTATTATGCGTATTGTAAGCTACTTCACGCCTACTGCTCAGAATCAATAAAGTAAGTCTACGCTACTTAACTGTAACGATACTCACATGGCATCGCATTGGGGGACTCCTGTCCATGATAGAGGTGGGACAGGACGGATCTGTCTATGGCGTGAATCACGTGGGAAATATTTTCCGCAGGTTTGTGTTATTCATGTGTATGCTTGTCTTACATGTCCGCAGTGTCATTTTAATCTGCACTGGCTACTGTACTGTATGTTTTCTCGATTTGTCTTTGTGTACCATTGTTATTGTCGGAATGTCCAAGTGTTTGTTCTGTGGTTCCTTAAACGCAATTGTTTTAAAGGTTTAAATGAAAAATAAAGGTTCCATTGATTGATTGATGGATTGGTTCATTCATTCATTCATTCATTCATTCGGGAGCATAAAGTCTGGCTAATTGTGTATATTGTTTTACAATTGTAGGACTGGCATCACTACCGACCAGCCTGAAGGGACAGGCTGGACTCACATCGATCTCTTCAGAGGTCAAGCTAAACACGTGTCCTTTGACTTGGGGCACCTCTGGATCATCTTGAAGAATGGGCAGATCTATGTCTGCATTCAATAAATTCCTTTTTGTTTTTCTTAGCACACAATTGAACAATAATGTGTTTAATTGAATCTGACATCATATGTGTTAACAATGACATCTACAGTGTGGTTTCAAACACTGACATCAATTAACTGTCTAAATTGTCATTGTCATGTGTCACACATCATCCTTTTCCTTAATAATCAAGAATGTATTCCTTTATTTCCTACGAGATGAATGAAGTTACTTCTCTTCTCGACTCAATAAAGCATTTCAAAATGAAGACATTGTAATGTATTCTATGTACAGCATATCTGTGAGCTTCCTTTTACAGTAGTGCACCTGTAGTGTGTCTGTGCTCTCTCTCTCTCTCTCTCTCTCTCTCTCTCTCTCTCTCTCTCTCACACACACACACACACAAACACACTGTAAGTACACTGCTTAAAATCCAGATTGCTGTAAAAATGCTTTGTAACGGTAACACTTTAGAATAATGGATGCAAAAAAGCATTATAAAGACTTAATAAATAATTAACTGTTGATGAACAAAACATTAACAAACGTTTGTAAATGACTAGGAAATGTAAACAAATGCTTGTAAATGACTAGGAAATGCTATGTTAATATTTTATATTTATCAAACATTTACAAGTTGCTTGTAAATGAATAAAATACTCTGTTATAAGGTGTGTAAAATCTTGCATATATCATTTGTAGATATTTTATAAAGCATTAATAAAGCTTAGTTAATAATAAAAACATTTGTTAATGTTTTATTCATCATTAGTTAATTATTTACTGAGTCTTTACTAAGGAACATTATTATAAAGTGTTACCATTGTAACTGAAGTTACTAACATTGTACCAGAATTGTGAATTGAGCCAAATTCTATTATTGTGTTGTGTATTGGCCACTAGGTGGCAGTACAGTTCCATACAGGAAAAAGAAAGTTGGAGTGTGTTGGCATGTTTAGGATACAGTAGTGGGTCTATGAGTGCGTTGCAATATGCGACCTTGCCTCCTTCACTTGCTTGTCTCCTCGTACTAGGAAGTAATATGTCATGATGACATCACTGACAACAGCATTATATTTATATACAAAATACATTATATTATATACAAAAGCTCAATTGTAGAGTCTATTTCTCCTTTGCAATTGGGATGGTGAATGAGAAACAGTCCCTCAAAAGTTGTTGTGGCTAGGCAGACAGCTGGGAAACTTTGTCGTTTTCTCCACGGAGGAGGGGCCAGGAGGCGGGACGAGGAGACAAGCGCAAGTGGAGGAGGCAAGGTCGCATATTGCAACGCACTCATTGACGGCCACTCATCCAGCCGTGCTGCAAGCCCCAGTTCCGGGACGCATCCAGAGTCTGTGTTGTTGTGATCAGCCTCCAGAGTCTGTGTTGTTGTGATCAGCCTCCAGAGTCACGGCAACTCACACTGTGCAGGGAAATGCACAACCCCGTGCCCACGTCTGTGTTGTGGTCGAATGCAGAGTCGCTGCTACATACTCTGTGCACTTGTTGCCATGGCTCAATGTCGCACCCTCATTCCTCGCACCAGGGCAAGGCGAATGTCCTCCCGCACCTTCCACCGCCAGAGTGTGGCCGCAGGATCCGATATCGCCCTGACACCTGCCATGGCCTCAGCTGGCCACAACCTCATGAGGTGGAGGTGGTGGTGTGTTTTTTGTCAGCATCTAGAGCAGTCCTCTTCTGTGTTGTTGTGGTCAGCATCTAGTGTAGGGGTGCTCAACTAGAAACTGAAAAGGTCCACTCGCCAAATTTCGTATGTTTCCAGGGTCCAAAAAAGTCGCTACGGACCGATGCAGAAAATAGCCTCACTCGCTGGCCGCACTGGCCTCTTGCTCACTCACTGAGTTGTCATAGTGATGATACTTTTATTTGTCATAATACACCTATAGATCGCATGGCAGCGAAATCTCATGTATAATTTATACATATTAAATACAGATGGATTTTGTCTTGGTCCGGATGACATTGCGTTTGGGTCCGCATCCGGACCTGGGTCCGCCAGTTGAGCACCCCTGATCTAGTGCGAGGAATGATGGTGCGAGATCCACACCACTGAGGCAGAGGAGATGATCCAGAGTTGCCAGTCTTCCAGCCTCCACAGAGCTTCTTCTGTGTTGTAGCGGTCAGCATCTAGAGATGCCGCTACACACTGCACTCCTCTTCTGTGTTGTTGCATCTAGAGATGCCGCTACACACTGCACTCCTCTTCTGTGTTGTTGCATCTAGAGATGCCGCTACACACTGCACTCCTCTTCTGTGTTGTTGCGGTCAGCATCTAGAGATGCCGCTACACACTGCACTCCTCTTCTGTGTTGTTGCATCTAGAGTTTCCGCTACAGACTGCACTCCTCTTCTGTGTTGTTGCATCTAGAGATGCCGCTACACACTGCACTCCTCTTCTGTGTTGTTGCATCTAGAGATGCCGCTACACACTGCACTCCTCTTCTGTGTTGTTGCATCTAGAGATGCCGCTACACACTGCACTCCTCTTCTGTGTTGTTGCATCTAGAGATGCCGCTACACACTGCACTCCTCTTCTGTGTTGTTGCGGTCAGCATCTAGAGACGCCGCTACACACTGTGCAGGGAAATGCATGCACTAGTTGCCATCGCCCAAGCTGGTGCATAACCCCGTATCCACGCCTGTGTTGTGGTGAGAATCCAGAATCGCTGCTACACACTCTGTGCACTTGTTGCCATGGCTCTAGCTGGTGTACAGTCCCTTATGAAAATGGACCATGGTTTATTCTGGTATTCCTATGATTATCATGGTTCTACCATGGTATGTCATGGTTACTATAAACACTCTGAACCTACCATAATTGTACTGTGGCTTACTATGGTATTACTGTGATTTTTATGTAGTAACATGGCTCTACCATGGTATGTCATGATTACTTCACCCTTACGAAAATCGACCATGGTTGTAATGCAGTAACCATGGTTTTACTACCACATTTCATGGTGATTCCAAGTACTATCAACCAACCATAGTTCTAGTACAGTAGCTGTCATAGTAGTAGCCCTTACAAAGATTAACCATGGTTGTACTATGAAAACTAATCATGGTTTTACCATAGGTTTACCAGGGATTATAGTTAACCATGGTATTTAGTGTAACCATGACAATCATGGTTTGTGACTATGGTTTAACTTATGGTATAACCATAGTATAGTCTGTACCATAAACCATGGTTCCCCCCAAACCACATTTTATTTGAACCATGGTCGCCCACCCAAAAAGCCCAACCATGTTTTTAAAAAGCATGGTGGGGGGAAGGGGTGCATGGTTAAACCATAGTCACGAACCATGGTTTCCTTGGTTACCCAAGAAAACACGAAAACCCTGAATAACTACATGCAAGTAGCCGTGGTGTAATGGCTAGGTAGTTGGACTCTAGGTCACAAGATTGCAGGTTCAAATCCTGCCCTCACCATTCTGTAGACCTCCATCCATGGCTGAAATGTCCTTGAGCAAGGCACCTAACATTGATCCAGGGACTGTAACCAATAGCATGTAAGTCGCTTCGGATAAAAAAGCGTCAGCTCACTGTAATGTAACAAATAACTATTAACCATGGTTAGTTGTCATAGTAAAACCATGGTCAATTTTTACATATTTAAATGGTGGTAAATCTATAGTTAATCCATGGTTACATCCATAATTAAACCATGGGCAAAACATAGTCAAACCATGTAGTAGAGCAGATTAGTAACATAATCGTTCACTTTGGTATAAAAGCATGAAATTTGACACAGATACTCTCTAAGGGTCACTTTTTTGGAACAAAAAGCGCTGGCCACGCAAAAATTCAATATGTACAGAATCAAGTACCACAATGTAGGGGGTGTGGGTTATACAGGGTAGGAAAACTGTGCAGTATTTTTACCCCCAATGTCTTCATGGAATATAATACTACCTCCACAATGGTACAATGCACAGTGCTGTTATAGATATTCCGATTTTACTCCTCTATTTTGTATTTTGAGACATAATATTTCATTGCCAACCGTCCACCCCCGTTTTGGTAGATACTATTGTCTGGTTATACTTCCTATTGACATAATTTGTGACGTAATTTTCTGCGCGCATTTTCTATGTTTGTGGCCAGGGAGAGTGAAGTCCCAAGGCAGTGCTTTGTTTTGTGGTAGTGGTGGGTGGGTTTCAGTAGTTGTGCTTTTTTATTTGCAACACACACATTAGTTTTTTTGTAAATGTGCCCCCATAGCTAATGGGATGAAGCCAGGAATTGGAAAAATACTTTTTTTTCTTGTTTTTTCAACCATTTTTATTATTGATTATTTATTACATTGTTAGACTATGAAGTAATACAGCTGTTGTTTTAGATGTAGGCCTACTGCTTCTAGGCTACTGAAAAATGATGAAGCTCTTATGCACCTCTCGGCAAACCATGTACGCGGAATCGATACACGCAGGTATACATTGGATCACCCCAGTTGGTCATAATCCTCAGTTCCACCGCAGGATAGAAATCCCTTCCAGGCTCCTATAGGGTTAAGGAGGTCAACAGAGTAAGCGTACTGGTCTGGTAAAGAAACACTGAGAATCACTATATGGTGCTTCTAGAAAATAGGCCAGATATCTCACCTTCACTTCAAAGGTTTGAATAGGGTCTCCATCTGCGTTGTATGTGAATTTGCCAAGAGAAACGCCATCTATGCGCTGGTCAACATGACTCAATCCCTGAGATGGGAATAAAAACAAGTAGGCTACTATTGACAGAGACCACAAGATGTTTTCTTTTTGTTTAATCACTATATTATAATGTTATTATCATCCTTTATACAGTTTATTGCACAAAAAAGGAAAGGTGCAGCACGGTGCAAGATCCAAGTGTCCAAGTGTAAGAAAGAGGGGATGGGGGGATAAACAAGGCCAGTGAACAAGCTCCAGTATGCAGTCTACAGGAGTGGTTGTAGGACGATAGTTGACGTGCAAGGTGCACTGTGTAATATTTCAAGCAGTTTCTTTCTAGAATTCATGCTGCCCATTCACAAATGTTACCTTGTCCACAAATATTTACCACCACAATGACATTCATTATGACTGGGAAAATGGCGCTCTTCATACATGAAAAGGTGGATCTTCTGGTCATTTTCATTTTCAAAACTTGCTGTACGTTGGTCATACTAGTGAATAATTATTTATTACTTAGTAAATATTCATGAAAAGATTAAATTTGGACCCGTGCAGCACAGTATCAATCAGCAGCATAGTCGCACTACTTACTCTGACCACCATCTAAGCTTATCCTACACAGTGCATCTCTAAATGTATTTACAATGTTCAACTTCTTATGCATTGCAATTACATGGCTTTTATAATTCTCCATATGAGACAGTATTGAAAGAATTTGCAAAATCTACAAACTCACGTATACTGCGAAGTCCTGTGGAGCACTGTCAATCCGGCCGGTTGGGGATAGGCCTTTAGGTATGTGCTCGATAGAAACATGCGTGATGTTGATCGATTGGGAAAGAGCAATGGTCACTGAAGCATAACTTCCCCTGAACGACCAGCACTTGCCTGGGTGGACCTCTGGCTTTGAAGGCAAAAGGGAAAGGGGAAAAGATAGAAAAAAGGGAATCCTTTTTCTGTTTTTGTGATCATTTTGTTTCATATTAACCCTTTGAATGCAGAGCCTCTGTTCTAATCTTGTTACCAAAATGGTCATTACCACGTCCAAATCTGTTACCAAAATGGTAATTGCCACGTCCAAATCTGTTAGAGAACATTCCATAATGCCATGCTGTTATGATGTAGTTAGTTGTTTGGGGTGGTGTTGTGATCATTTTAGTTGCAGATTAAATTGAATCATTTAACTTTGACTATCTTATTGTGTTGTCTTTCATATCAGAGCACTTTTTTCAGCTATCAAAGTTGAGATGTCAATGGCTTGTACAGTCACCTGTATGACGGCCTCGGGTCCTTCTGCCCTATTTTCAAGACCGTTCGGACAGTATGGTTTGATATAATGAGATTTAATCACTTTTCCTCCTGTACAGAATAAAAAAAGACATGCATTTTAGCTTTCCAAAAAAAAGGTCCAACATTTTTAAAGTATCAGTGAAATTCTCAAAATACCTGAAAGCTCAAGTGCGTAGTCATGCATGCCGGTTCCATCACTTCTGTATCGAAGGAGAGCTGCTTGTAACGTGTTTTGAACATTCTGGTGTTGACACAAACATTGTAACTTATTCAATATACAGTTCACCTTTATTGTTAACACATTCAGTAGTGATAACTGCAGCTATTACAGGGTTAACCTTGGGCCCAGGAGGCCATTAGTCTTATAGCAGTAGGGTTGCCAAATGTAATTGATTTCCAGTCCAAGATATTTCGAAAATCAGAGGCACTACTAAATCCAACTCCTCCGAACTGAATTATATTGTTTTCTATGGCCATAAATCTATACAAAGACATGCAGAATGGTTTTTTTTTTTTAAAACCTGAAGATGGTCATCTTAAACCGCCCAATCAGGTGGGAAAACGGTGAACACACTGGGCAGGGCACATACTTCTGGACACATTTTAATTTTGAGCCGGACAAATAAAATACTTTATCTACAGGTATCTGTAATACTACACCTGGACCAGCCTCTTCTCCACGCCCTCCAGCGCCCCTCTGAGGTCAGGCCACGCAACCACACCCTCCTCCCTTGAGCTGGAGCCTGCAAAAAGGTACTCCTGCAACCATCTGGACAGCTCCACCTTCGACTAAGATAGGAGAGATGATGTGGTTGAACTTGAAAGGTGATGTTTTGTTGAGGGTGGAGATTTTGCACCCAAGTGAAGAAGTAAAGGTGCTGGACAAAGACTGATTGAAGGTTTGGAGTGAGGAGTCCAAGTATGTTCAACTGCAGTGTGCAGGGCGGGGGGCAGGTCTGGATCACATCTCCCTCCTCCCCCCTGAGCACATCTTCCTCCTCCCCCCTGAGCACATCGAGTGCCTCCCCCTTGTCATTCAGCGGCAGCGCTAAGCTTCTACGTGGGAAGAAAAATAGCTCTAGTCACTGCACCGTGCAGAGCAGAGACACAGAGTTTTCACAAATAAAATCGTAGATCCACTCTCTCTACTCCACTAATGTATAATGGTTTGGTGAGTGTAGGAAACACGAGCGGGGAGCTTTGAGTGAACCGCGCGATGAACAGCACGCAACCCTGTTTAGTATAATTTATTAATCCCGAGGGAAATTAATATAAGCTATTATTATTATTATTAGCTAATATACGGTACATGTAGTATTTGTTAACGCATGGGTCTAATTTGAATTAATATTAAGTGTCTCTTCTTAGTATCTTTGAAGACCACATATTTGGTGCCTGTTTCTAAAATTCGAAAGATGGGTAAGCTACTACAAGAAAACTATAGGCAGTAAAACGCCTGTGCAGTGGCGAATTAGGCTACTCCATGTGTGATCCGCTCGAAATTAAATATAGGCCTATACCCATCATTGAAAAGCATGAGCACATTCTTCAAAGTCTCAAAGCCTGGATGCTGTCGCCACAATCTCTTTAGGATTGGGGACTCTGAGCAGGCCATTAGTAGCCTTTGGTAGGCCTATCCTTCGTGTATCTGCCCCGCTTCCAAACTCACACCCTGACACATTTGGCATAACACTTTTGTTTTTAACCGCCTAACAGCGCTTAACATTATCATTAAATCAATGGAACCTAAAGCAGTTGCAGAGACCGTTTCAATCTTCTCCTTTACTATGAAAGAGAAAGTAGCCTAAGGTCAAGGACAAATTATTCTATGTAAATGGAAATAAACACTCATGCAATTGGAACGTGGAAAATGAAAATTATATATTTAGTAGGCTAAATATATTTAATTAGCACTCCAAACGACGAGACATGATACAAGCTGTGTGCATAGAATACAGTGTAGCCAACTACGCATTCACTATTAGGCCTATTGATGAATGATTCTATGCCCAGTGTTTAGTAAATGTAGGCATATTTACTCCAAACGACGAGACACGATACAATCTCCCTAGAAATACAGGGTAACGCATTCGCTATTGATGGATGATTCTATGTCCAGTGTTTAGTAGGTCTAAATATTTACTTAACACTTCAAACGACGAGACACGATAACAAACTGTGCATAGAATAAGCCTACTGCATTCGCCAGATAATTTGGGTCCATTTCTCAAATATGGTGCGCTATTATGATTGACGAATGATTCTATGTCCAGTGTTTAGTAAATATATTTACTTAACCAACGACGAGACATAATACAAACCACTTCACACCGCAATTAGCCTACATAGGCATTATTATTGTCCAAAGCAGTTAGAGTCATCAATGTATGCTGGTGTGCTACACTTGGGCCTACCGCCATCGAATATCCTATTATGATTGATGAATGATTCTATGTCCAGTGTTTAGTAAATACATTTATTTAGCACTCCAAACGACGAGACACGATACAAGCTGTGTGCATAGGCCTATAATAGAATAGTGTAGGCCTAGACTATGCATTCGCCGGAGAAGACATTTGGCGCAAATTCTCAAATAGGGTGACGTCGGGATGGTGTGGGACTGTACAGACTACTATAATAGGAAAAATAGGAGGGGCGAGATCCAAAATGGGAGGCGCGGGTACTCAGAAATCCAGACCTGCCCACTTCTGCAAACTGCAGTTGGATGCTACTCGAGGAGTCTGCAAACTGCACTCTCCTTTTTTTTTTTCAATTCGCCTTTGGCTAAGCCCCGCCCTCTTCAATGCTGAGATGTCAACGTGATTTAAGCAGTGACTGCAAATCGCAGCAGTTATTCACTCCTAATAAATAAAAAACGCATTCATAGTATTGTGAATATAAGTAGCCTATTTATTTTCTGAACGGTCATCCAATGCATCACAGCTGTTATGGGCTCTTCTATCGATAGGCATTGTAACCAGCACCATGGTAAGCTGAGCTCGCATATCTTTTGAGCCCTGACTCAAACTTGCTAGAAGAAAACGAAATCACACAACGTGATGGCTGTTCATCTTCAAAGCTACCACAGCATTGTGTAACATTAACGTTTGGTTTATATCTTCAGTAACTTAACAAAATCACGGCCATCAGCTGCTAGTCAAAACACTCCTGCCGTGACCGATAGTTAACTTTGCTAGCGGTGTTTCTTCATTAATTAGGTCATAAATCCAAAATCCTACTCTGAAACAGGTTCGTGGTTTGCTTACAACCTTACTGAAAAGTGGCACGAATGAGATAGTGGCATGATCGGAGCACACAAAGTTTTTGATCCGTGTGCTTTCTAGTCGAGTGTGAGGCTGCCGAGACCCTTCAAGGCAGATTATCCAGCTGCTTATTAGTCCGGTTTTAGGTAAAGAGGAAAGCGATTACCACCTGTTATATCGCGGGGAGACTTGCACCTTTGTCACAAATACCCCAGGCACAATTTCCAATCATATTTTAATAATAAATACGACCGTATCTCGCTAACTACTTGAAAACATGCGATTTCAGCATTGAGTTCAATGGAGCGCTGTCAAAACTGTCCGAGGTTTGTCCGAGGTCGTCCTTTTGCTGCGCTGTGATTGGTCAAAAAGCACATTAGGGCGGGCCTTAGCCAAAGGTGAATTGCATGGCCGGATTAAGTTTTGACCATTTTCTTCTTCAGATTCTCTACCGAAGAATCTGAAGAAGACTGGTCAAAAACTGCAGTCCTGCTATAGAATAAAAGTGTGGGTACACGCCAAAACTACATGAATGGGGATCTTTCTCTTAAATCACTCTTTCGCATGATACAATTTCGTGTGTCCTGATGTGTCTTGAATGTGGGCAGCTGAGGTGTGCTCTGCTTTTAGAATTAACATTTATCTGACACTTATCACAAACATTGTTTTTCAATAAAGTAAAAAACTGTTTGGATCTCAAAGAAGACATACCCCTGATGTTTCCGTTTCCTCATTCTAAAACAGAAAGAATAATATAATATTAGTCCAGGTAGATTTGACACGCAGTCTCATCTCCTCTTGTCTTTCAGCTGCTCGCTTGCTCGCTCTCGCTCGCTCTCTCTTACTCTCGTCCCCAACACTTGCCGTGTTTCTTATCCTTACCTGCAAATTTCCACTCCAACCGGCCTCTTTGTCCGCAAGTTGTTTCAGGATTTCCATCAGTTGTTCTTGGATCTATTTGTCAAAAAAAGAGAGGGAGAGAGAGAATTGTAATCATGCATGTTATCCCAAAAACAGTGAATACTGTGAATCCTTTCTGGCTATAAGTATCCACCTTCGGTAGGCTTGCGCCGCTGGTACCGCTGTCTACTGCCTCTGACGGGGGCTGATGGGAGCCGCTTGGGACCCAAAGACAGCAGACTAAATTGAAATCAGACACACACATGTGTTATGGTCAAAGAAATCGTTGCATAACAGCAATAGACAAACCTTGTTCCTGTTTTATTAGAATGTGTGGTGTCATACGTATGACATAACAGTGTCATAATAGTGTCATGAACGAGTCATAAACATATTGGCAATGTTATAAACGTTTTATGACCCTGAAAAGTTGACTAAACTATTTTTTAGACTCATTGGCTTACTGCCATACTGCCTGCACTGGCCGCTTCCAAAGTTCTTTCACTCCATGCAGCAATTGGGGTTGTGAAAGACTGACTGAAAAACCTAGGCTAGAGATGCACCAGATCCTGATTTTGAGGTAACTGCCGGATACCAGATCCACTGCTTAAGATCCTGCCGGATCCGGATCCTGTGAAAAACCCTGCCGGATCCGGAACCGGATCTTGGATCCTGTGCATCTCTAATTGTTAGGCCTGTCTTTGTCAGAACCGAATTTCACTTGAAGACAAAGTCATACAATGTTTATGACATTGACAAAATGCATGACTGCATTATGACAATGTTATGACACCGTTATGTCACACATATGACGCCGGCCCGGCGTCAAGTTAAGCATTACTGAATGTGTCTTACCTAGTAATGTCAAAAACATTAGACCAGCTACTGGTAAGGCCTTTCTTCTCAGATGCTCATATTCCCTTTGCACCAAAAAAAAACGTCATTCAGTTACTCATGGTCTTGTGTGCATTGATAATTGTGAATGGTTAGGTAGCCTAATACACAAATAACAAAGGAGCTGTGAGCAATGAGCATGTATGTCATTGACATAATGTAATAAAATGCATGATATGTTACATGATACGTATTGTAACTAATAAGAAACAGTAGGCTACATTATTAACCACCATGTGAAGAGATGGTGGTGTCACTGTAAAGCGCTGATTTTTACATTGTAAAGCAAGACATTGCAAAATCTGTAGCCATGAAATGACGGAAGTTATGTATTTATCTGAGTGCTCATGACGATTTGTGTAAACCTTCATATTACGTGTCATCCATACACACTCAATCAAAACACTATATAAAGGTCTATACATAAATGCATGATGTATGACTCACCCCCTCATCAAAATCTTATCCAGAGGAAGGTGTTCTGGTCGCAGAGAGTACAGGTATCTTCCAAAGTCAGCAGCCCGCCCAGTGGCGCTCCAGAAAACAAACTCCAACCAATACACTAACAATGGAGGCAGCAGGATATTAGGTGAAACACTTACAGTTGTGTTATCAAGTTTTGTCAGAGGACGCGCTCAACTTCTTGAAAAAAATGAACGTCTTTGGGTGTGCGATATCAACTGAAAGAAGAAAAATCCACACTCACAAACTAAGTCTCATTATTTATTTATAGATGACCACCATGTCCACAAGCAAACGCATTTCGGTTATCAAGCCTCCACGTCCACGCACTGATGAAGGCTTGATAGCCGAAACGCGTTTGCTTGTGGACATAGTGGTAATCTACAATTGTGTTATGCACTTACATGCTTTTGGCCCAACTAATATTATTAGTCAGAAGACTTAATTCAGGGATGTCAAACTCAGGCCCGGGGGCCAAATTTGGCCCGCGGAGGCATTTTATTTGGCCCGCAAGATCATTTCAAATGTGTATTACAGCTGACCCACATACACCATTAATACATAGAAAATATGACTTGAAGGCTAAATTTTGTGCACCACAGGAATTATGAGTTGGTAGTGAAAGCACATACAATACTAGCACATAGAAGTACAATAGTATGAGTCTACATGATGAGAACGTGTTATTTGCCTACTGTATACACAATTTCAGTGTATTTTTTATATTGAATTCGGCCCGCGACTTCATCCCAGATTTTGATTTTGGCCCACTTTGAAATTGAGTTTGACACCCCTGACTTAATTGGTAACCCATACTGTACATTCATTGAATACTGCTATGACCCCAATCCAATTTAAAGAATGTCAGCCTCCCCAAAAGCATGTCAGTGTCTTAATTGTACATTTATGCTGCCTTCTAGCTACAGTTCTGTCTCTGTTTACAGTAATTGTCCCAGTCTCCCAGAATTCACATGCCTGGTTGTAAACCAGGTTTTGTGTACTGTGTACATGAACACGTGCTGGCCTAAAACAAGAGTCAGTCTGGCAATCAGCAACTTCACTACTAAGTTGGACTTTGCATGGATGTGATAAGATATCTAAATCAAGTAGGTAGCAGGCTTCACTCAGGTTTCTTGATAACTTTTAAGGCTGCTGTCCCAAAAAAATACTTAGAATCAAAGAAAAGGGGGGCGCACCTTGCATCAATTTTTTCTTCTTTATTTTTGTGCACAGACGCGTTTCGGCGTGTGCCTTCCTCAGTGTGCACACTGAAGAAGGCACACGCCGAAACGCGTCTGTGCACAAAAATAAAGAAGAAAAAATTGATGCAAGGCGTGATAAAATATGCCCATATTTAGCTAATGGTGGACTGGCTACACGTCGAGATCTTGACTGACAGAATCTTTGAGTGGGGCTGCCGCAGGAGCTTCGACCAGAGGAGCTGCGGCTGGAGCTGCTGGAGTCTGAGGTGAAGGAGAAGGGGAGGGAGAAAGGCTGCAGCCGATGCATGTAACACATGTGTCCACCAGATGGAGCCAAAGCTGTGGGGAGAAAACAACATAACACATTATTATTAACCCATTGTGTCCTGGAGCGACATATACTGTACGCTGCATTCAGGTTCTTGAGATTTGAGCTGCTTTATTAAAAATGTGGGTATATCAGAGCTGAATGAACACATTCTAGTGCCAAATGAAGATTCTAGCTTTTAAATGCAACTGATTTCATGTTTTTATGTGCTTCGGAGGCTGAGATATTTAGGCTTTAGTAGGGAGAGGGCACCTTTTCCCAAAAAGGGCCTAGGTCAAAATGGGTTAAAGTACAATAAAGTCCTTGTGCACAGAGCAAAAACGGGAAAACTTGATGAATACGACTAAACGCACTGGGCAAAACACCTAACAACGAGCTTGACGTGTTTTACTTCACTAGTTCACCCTTGAGTGCTTTGGTGTACAATGTGCGTGAGTGGCATGCTGGCTGGCCTAGGTCCTGGGACGCTAAAGCGAAGATCATGCGGGATGAGATCCGCTTCCACCCCCATGTGCAGGGGAATGTACAGTAGCTGGGTACTCTAGTGAATAGGAGGAGTAGGGGGAGGTGGTGGGACAATCCGGAAGGCCTTCGCGCATCACAGGTGAAAGGAAAGGAGGGGTTTAAATATCTGCGAAGGCGGGAGCAAGTAATGACAGCTGTCAATCACTCGCGGGCTTCCTCCCGAACCATGTTTATGTATAAACAACATTTATAGTCCGACCCCTCACACACTGGTTTTGTAGTATCCTGATTAGCTCAGACGTTGAGTGCGTTCCAATATGTGACCTTGCGCCCCCACTTGTGCTTGTGGCCTCATACCAAGAAGTGATACGTCATGATGACATCACTGACAACAGCAATATATTTCAATATCTCGCAAAAGCTCAATTGTAAAGTCATTTTCTCATTTGCAATTGGGATGGTGAATGAAAAACAGTCTCCCAAAAGTTGTTGTGGCTAGGCTGACAAGCTGGGAGTATCCTGTTTCTCCACGAAGGAGGGGCCAGGAGGCGGGGCGAGGCCACAAGCACAAGTGGAGGACGCAAGGTCGCCTATTGGAATGCAGCCATGGGCAGTCAGCCCCCTGTCTTTCTATATTGAAGATGGACCAATGGACATCCCGCTCTGAATTGTGAGCTGGGGGAAGAAAAATCCTCCGCCCTGAGGATTGTTAGCAGGCAAATGCCCAATTTACCAGTTCAGCCCCGATTGTTATTTATTAAAGGGACACTGTGTAGGAAATGGTCAAAAAAGGTACTGCAACTATGCTGCTTATTGAAATTGGGCTGCCTGTTGCCAAATTTGATCTTTACATGAAAGTTTACTGAGAAATATACAAATATTTTCTAGTATGGTCCAAGTACAGTCATTTTTGCAGCTAAAAGTGGCTATTTTTGGAAATTCAAAATGGCGGACCATGGAGAAGATCCCCCTTTTCATGTATGAAAAGTGCAATTTTTCCAGTCATAATGAACACTTAGAATTTGATGCTGGTGGTAAGTATTCATGAAAAAGGTAACATTAGTGAATGGGCAAACAACTAAAAATCTCACACAGTGTCCCTTTAAGGTGCAGGTCTGAGTGGTGCCGAAAAGCTTGACTCAATCCACTATCTTAAATGAAGATGAACAAATGTGCAGAGAGGTGTCAAAAGTAAAAGTAAAAAAAGAAACGGTTTACTTCCAACACATTAACTTATTTGAGTAACCAGCAGACCCGTGCACTTCTCTTATGATCAGCTAACTCTGCCTTGGTTGGATCAAGTTTGTGGTGGGTCCTTGTTGTTTGGTTTTCAGTGTTTTTCAGTAACAACACAGTCTATCTATCTCATTAGGTACAATGGAGTAAATGGTGTAACAGCTATGTAATGCCATGTGCTAGTGTTGTAATTACACCACAAAAGTACTTTTACTTTTACTTTTGACACCTCTGCAAATGTGCTGCCCCCTAGTCTAAACTGTGGGTCAGTAGTCCCTAAGAAAAAGCAAACAAACAAACAACCATATTGGCCCCTGGGGAAGGTCACCACCACCCGGGAAATGCCCTGTATGCCAGATTACTAGTCTAGCTCTGTTTAGGTTCTTACCTGACGACTCTGATGATTCTGTCTCCTCCTCTGGGGAAGAATATGGAGGCTTGAGATAAGGCAAGTGTTGGGCTGTAGTCTCGCTCAAGGGTGAATGGCATTTTTTCTGCTCACTGCTCACAGCTGTAGTGGGCCTGTGCACTTCCCCATTCCCCCGGCCTGTCTCTCCAGCTTGCTGCATGGGAGCAAGGTTGATGTCATCATCATGGTCATCACGATGCCTGCTAGCAGTATCCTGCACAGGCCTCCTTCTGGCAGAAGTTCTGCGTGGCATATTTCTTGGCATGGACAGTCCCTACAACAAGTGAAGTTATGGATAGGCCTTTAACATATAAGAATAAATAAATAAATCAAAGAATAAATATATTTTTTTAAAATAATGATAATAAAAGATCATAAAAAATGGGTTGGAAGAGAAATTTGAAAATTGTATGATTTCACCTTTTTTCTAGTTGGAATGGGATGAACACATTATAGCCTTCTTTCTCAGCCTTTCTCGAGCAGGCTTGAAAGTGAATGAATAGAATCAAAGGAGTGGTTTATACACCCTATGTGACGTCACAGTCATCGTTCTGTGAGCTCATAAGTACATACGGTAATAATAGTTATTCTACGTTCTATGTGTGAACTCGAAGTACTGCCATTGCAAAAGAATTTTAGTTCTTTCTTCACTTCTTTACTCTCTGCTGTGATAATCCGGTAATGCTATTGACACGCCTGGTTGTTTCCCAACCAGAAGGTGGCAGCAGTCTGCAACATCTGTATCATCAAAGAAGAAGAAACGTCACTTCACCGGGAAAATAAAACATGTTTATGTTTCTCTGGCTGTCATGATTTTAATTTAGGCTAATATCCTCATTAGTCTGCATTATTATGAACTGCCGATTGCGTTGAAATATGAACTGGGACCAGCTTGACATAAATCCACGCATTGTAACAGCTGTGAAGAGAGGTGACTCTTTGGCTAACTTGCTAAGTTGGCTCAAACAAAGTAGCAACAGATGTGTTCATCGCATAATTAAAAACATTGCTATATGGTCAGCCAGCAACCAAAAGATCGATACGTCTATTGAATGAGCGTTTTGCTATTTTGTCATTATAGGCTATGTAGTGCGTAGTGTAAGTAACCTAACATCGATTGTGTTGTTGACGGTTTGGTTTATTTGTTGATTAAAGCTATTGTGTTTCTTTCAGCAAATTTGAAATCGGTTAAAGAAATACTGAGTCTTTCTGGTCCTGATCTACAAAGACTGACGCAGCTGTCAAAGACTGATGTACACCACTTGCATGTTGCTGTCGCTCAGTCTTGCTGTAAGCAGCCTCCTGTCTCAGGTACACGATGCTTGGCTATTTTCTTCCTTCTTTTCCTCTAACGTCACGGAAATGTAAACATGACTATCGCTGTCTTGTCTTATTGTCATGTCTTGTTGTCTCAGCCCTACAGTTGTTGCGTGGAGAGTGTCCTTCGTTGGAGCCATTGCGTAGCCTCTCTTTAGGCTGCCCAGTCCTGGATGATTTGTTGCGCGGAGGTCTCCCCCTCTGCGGCATAACGGAGTTGGCTGGAGAGAGTGGTTCTGGGAAGACCCAGTTTGGACTTCAGCTCTGTCTCTCTGTCCAGTATCCAGCCGAGCATGGAGGACTTGGCTCAGGTGTGCGAGTTCAATAAGATACGACAGTGAAACCTGTATAACTTTGAAACACAACCTTAGGCTACTTACTTTACTTTTATTTTTTCAGGACACATACATACATGAGAATGTCAGATAGCACAATGCCTATTTTCCATCTGGTGTCCCAAAATAGATAAGCTAAATGTTTACGAGCATAGAAATTAAGAGAACAGATACACTTTTATAGAAAAAAATTACACAACATCTACACAAACTGTATATATCCCTTGTGTGGAAAAAAACTGCATAGTTTTTTTACTTTGCATTGTTTGTGTGTCCAAAACACTGCATTCACAGCTGTAATATTGTAGTAAAAACTGTAATCTTGATACTGTGGAGGATGTGCATCCGGTTGTCTGCAGAAACTGTGTGGTGTCTATACCACCTTTGGCTATCTGCTTACCTGCGTGTGTGTGTGTGTGTGTGTTTGTGTATGCGTGTGTGTGTGTTTGTGTATGCGTGTGTGTGTGTGTGTGTGTGTGTGTGTGTGTGTGTGTGTGTGTGTGTGTGTGTGTGTGTGTGTGCGCGTGTGTGTGTGCGCGTGCGTGTGTGTGTGTTTCTAGGAGCTGTATTCATTTGCACAGAGGACTCCTTTCCCATCAAGCGGCTACGTCAGCTCATCGTGCAGCAGTCTCTGCTGAGACCACACGTGCCAAAGACTCTGGTGCGCAGCATCCGTTTCAGTGACAACATCTACATAGAGCACACCGCAGACCTGGTAAGGACCTCCATGCATTGTGCCTTACAGTTTGGCTGGTTACCTCAAGAACCCTTTGAGGAGTAAGGATTTTCCCCCATTTCTTCTAGAATTTTACTCGAACACTCTACAGCTCCCATAGAAGTCTGTGTTAAGAAATCTAGCAAAGTCCTTGTGACATCATAATGAGAACTCAAAATTTTGACAAAATTCTAATCACATATTTGTGATGGTACTTTTCAAAGAGTTAATCACGAGTGAGATAAGGCCTAGAGTAGGGTGCATCAAACGCCCATCAAAAATGAAAACATTGCAATATCCCACTCTGCTCTTGCAGTATTGTTCCTTTGCACGATCATAACTCCCTTGTAAATTTCTAGGAAATTCGATTGATGTTAAAGGGTGGCACAATAGGCTTGAAATTTTGAATGGTAGTAAATGGGCATTTTTAGCTAAATCTGTGCAAAGTCTATGTTAAGACTGTGTTGATCAAAAAACAGTAAGGACAGCCATTTGGAAGAATGCTCCAGTTGCCTTTCCACTTCCCGAGAACACCAAAACCCCCCAAAATGGCTAAATAATGGATACATGGGTGTTCGAACATGGCTAAAAGATTAGCAAAATGGGCCTACAGAGTGAAATTGGGCCTCCTAAAGGAAGGCTCTAAAAACAGACACAGAGAATTTCAAATCTGGGAAAGTGCAAAGGGAACTGGAGCATTCAAATGATGCTCTTTAATAGTTTTGACCAAAATAGTGTGAAAACATACTTTTGAAGGATTTTGCTAAAATAGCCCATCCACTGCCATTCAAATGTTCAAGCATACTGTGCAACCCTTTAACATTAACCAAATTTGACAAGATTTTACGCGGGCATTATGTTAATCCAAAGGAACAATTCTGCCAAAGCAGAGCAGGATTTTCAGACGTTGGGGCTTTTGATGCACCCTAGCCTAGAGACCTGCCTACTGTAAATCGTGTCAACTGTGTAGTTATGATATTGTGCTATAGAAATACATTTTTTGAGTGATTTGATTTGATTGATTTTGAAAATGAACAGCTGAAATGGCATCCTCTACCAGAGTTATGTAAAGTAGAAGTGAAAGAGCTACTCTTACAGATGTTATAACAACACTAGTAGCATGATATTACATGGTTTGAAGAGCCCTGTAATATTATATCACACTACTAGTGTGGTAATTACATCTGACTGTAAGAGTATTTCTACTTCTAAGTTAAAAAAAAAAAGTCCTTGTGCACAGGCCTTCAGTAATGCAGGTGCAGGTGTGAGGCAGGAGAAGGTGAACAATGAAGAAAGTAGAAATCTGAAGAAAATTCCAGTTTTTGTTACTTTAATTTTTCGGGGGCTCCTTCTACTTCGTACAACTTTGTCCTCTACCCTTTTTGGAAACCCAAACAGAGTGCGCTACAGACGTGCATCAACCAGAGAGTGCCGGTACTGCTGTCCAGGGGCCTGGTGCGCCTGGTGGTGGTCGACTCCGTGGCCGGACTGTTCCGGAACGAGTTCCAGGCGGACGAGACGATAGAGAGGACGCGCCACCTGCTCGCCTTCTCCAGCACCCTGCACCGCCTCAGCCACGCCCACCAAGCACCTGTGCTCTGCATCAACCAGGTAAGGGATACTATAGCCACACCCACCAAGCACCTGTGCTCTGCATCAACCAGGTAAGGGATAGCCACGCCCACCAAGCACCTGTGCTCTGCATCAACCAGGTAAGGGATAGCCACGCCCACCAAGCACCTGTACTCTGCATCAACCAGGTAAGGGATACTATAGCCACACCCACAAAGCACCTGGTAACCAGGTAAAGGATAGCCAAGCACCTGTACTCTGCATCAACCAGGTAAGGGATAGCCACGCCCACCAAGCACGTGTACTCTGCATCAACCAGGTAAGGGATAGCCACGCCCACCAAGCACCTGTACTCTGCATCAACCAGGTAAGATATACTATAGCCACGCCCACCAAGCACCTGTGCTCTGCATCAACCAGGTAAGATATACTATAGCCACACCCACCAAGCACATGTACTCTGCATCAACCAGGTAAGATATACTATAGCCACGCCCACCAAGCACCTGTGCTCTGCATCAACCAGGTAAGATATACTATAGCCACGCCCACTAAGCACCTGTACTCTGCATCAACCAGGTAAGGGATACTATAGCCACGCCCACCAAGCACCTGTACTCTGCATCAGCCAGGTAAGATATACTATAGCCACACCCACCAAGCACCTGTACTCTGCATCAACCAGGTAAGATATACTATAGCCACACCCACCAAGCACCTGTACTTTGCATCAACCAGGTAAGGGATAGCCACACCCACCAAGCAGTCATCATGAGTAAGCGGTTAGGGCGTCAAACTTCGACTCCCAACTCGCCAGGTTCCTGGGGGGAGTAATTAACCGTTGGTCTCCCCCATCCTCCTCCATGGCTGAGGTACCCTGAGCATGGTACTGTCCCGCCGCACTGCTCCCTTGGGGCGCCATTGGGGGCTGCCCCCTTGCACGGGTGAGGCATAAATACAATTTTGTTGTGTGCAGTTTTCACTTGTGTGCTGTGACAAGTTGGGCTGTCACTTGGGCTGCATTTCAATTTAGATCCTCCTGTCCAAGAGCGAACAAACTGGATTGAGAAAGTATTACAAGTCCTGCCACGTGTTCCTTCTATTATTGGCACAGATATTGGCACATAAGAGAAACAATTTTTCACTTTTTCATGTCTGTACTTCTATTAATGGTAATGGGCCTACTGCTTGATATTAAGTGAACACAGGAAGCTTCATTGTCTACAGAATGCTCACTCAGATGGTCTGTATACTTAAAAGTGAGTTGAAACATGTCTTCACCTATTCATAGGTCACAGATGTAATAGATGGTCCAAATCCCGGGAGGTGTAATTTTGGGTGAGTAAAAACTTATTCTTTGTACAGAATTGATATTTTGAGCAAAAGTCTGCCAAATCAAAAAGTAAGGAAGGCAAATGGAACCTATTTTTGGAGCTTCTCCAATTTTTATTTTTATTTCTTTTGTGTGTATTGGTAGCATTTTGCCCTTGAGTGTTAGTATGTACATGTTTAACATGTTTCTCTTCATATCATGTTAACAGTAACATCCTTTGAGGCTTGCAATAAGAAGAAGGACAAAAACTTTTTTTAAAAAAAACTTGAAAACTTCCTGTTGTGAAGTGGACGGAAGTTAACTCCGGCAAGAAAACTAGATGATTTGAAATGCACTAAGGGCTTCCGCACACCGGCTCCGACAAAGTGCTGAGCACTGCTCAGGGAAAATTCGATTCCATTGTTTTCAATAGAACCACGCACACTGGCGCCGATGTCCGCGGACATTCGCCGATGTCGGATAGCAATTAGAGACAAGTTCTATTTTGTCAGCGCCGCCCGTTGACTATCAATGCAATGTTCGGGTGAAATTGGGTTTGGAGGTCCGACTTCTGTCGGAACCAAAAGTGCGCCGCAGTGCTGTCGGAGCCAGTGTGCAGCCGGCCTAAGGTGTCTGCCATTGTAGATGTGTATCGTGTGAATATAATTTACACACACACACTCATACACACACACACACACACACAGACACACTTGTCACTTTGGAGAACAGCCAGGTGTGTCCCGCGCTAGGCTGCTGGGTTAGGGTCAGGGTTAGGGATGCAAACAATTAATCGGCTTTAATCGATCAATGCATTAATCGATTAAAGAACATTAATCGCAATTAATCGACAATTCAACTGAGACCCAGGTGAAATTGGCATGTGAAGAATGTGTGTGAAGAGGGGTGTGAATAGTGGGAATATTTAAATCACCTTTGGATTAAAGAATTGAAATAGAATTAATTTAAATGTGTTATTTTACCTCAATTTTGAATTAAAATTTTTAGATTTAGTAGGTTTTTTTTCGAGAAACATTGATATTTTGGGGGGAAAACGCCGCTAATCAATTAATCGTAAGTCGATCGATAAGGCTATCAACTAATGATTAATGAATTAATCGATAATTTGCATCCCTAGTCAGGGTTATTATCACTAACTACTAATTACTATTACTAACGTCTTTGCTGTGATGTCATTTTGAACGCCGCAGGCTGGTGGACAGCCGGGTCCTCCCTGCGCTGGGCCTGGCGTGGGCCAATCAGGTGATGGTGCGGCTGATGCTGCGGCGCCTGCCGGGCTCGGTGGCGTCGGGAGAGCAGAGCTGCGTCCCCCGGCGCCTGGAGGTGGTGTTCGCCCCACACCTGCCCCGCGCCGGCTGCCTCTGCGGCGTCTGGGTGGAGGGCGTCAGGGGCATCGCCCAGGACGGAGCGCAGGAGGAGCAGGAGCAGGAGAGAGATGAGAGGGAGCAGGAGCGAAGAGGAGAGCCGCCGCCACCACAGCCGGGCCCGTCAGGGGAGGAGAGCAGGAAGGGGTCTGGGTTGAGAACTTGAAGGGGGGATCCCCCCAGGATGGAGAGCAGGAGCAGGAGTGAAAAGGAGGAAAACCTCCATCACAGTCGGGTCCGTCGTGGGGGGGGGTCTGGATAGGAGACTTCAGGGGTCGCTCAGGATGGAGGGAAGGAGCAGCAGGGAGGAGGAGGAGGAGAAGGTGGACTGAAGAGGAGAACAGCCTCCACCACAGCTGATTCCATTCGTGGGGGAGGACAGAACCTCCCGTGGACATATGGACCCAGGATGGAACCGTAGAAGAGTGTGCAGGAGACATGACACCTGAGTCCTAGTTGAGACAAGGGCTCCATTCCATTATCCACACTCCTGTCCTAGACTTGCGCTTGTGGACTCTGGAAGAGCCCATGTTTACTGCACATATAACAATGCCATGATGCCAAGTCGACTGTGGTTTCCAATGGTAGAAAGAATATCATATATCTGCCTGGACAGATGATGGTGCAGACTTCTGACAACAATATGGTTGAGTGTACAGTTTACATGGTAGAGTTTGCACTTTACAATATCTAGACTGGGAACGCTGAACACATGAGATTTACTGACAGAGAAACAAGGGCTTCTTTTTTAGATATGGGAGGGAGCTGACTCTCACCCTCTCATTTTATGATTTCATGATTGAGAAAACAAAATGTGACCAGTTACTTTTATTTTTATTGATGTAGTTTTGAAAGTTTTACTTTATGATTGATGTGGGACATTCATGTATTTAAATAAAATGTTGTGTCAAAGTCAAGTTGACATTTCTCTCTGTACTGTATGTATGCACGACCATTAGATTATGATGAACTCCATACTGTCTGGCCAGGCTAATTTGACTACTACTACCCCATTTGTGCCTAAAAACACCTGCTGACAAACGTCTACTAAATGCCTAAGCCATGTACTGGCAGCCAGCCCTAAATAGCCATCTGAAGGGCATGAAAACACAAAATAAGTTCTATTAAAAAGCTAAGACCCTCGCATTGCATGTTCATTCAGCTCTAACATACCAACATTTGTGATTTTAAAAATCTCAAATTTCACGAGTCTACAGCTATGTCAATGTTGTGCTACACAGCATCTGGCATCAATAGGTTAAATATCAAACAGTACTACAGATGACTGTAACTAGATACCTACTGCTGTATCTTGTTGAGTTTCCTCATGAAGACAAAATTTCCTTTCTGAAAAGGACTTGAATCTTGCTTTTCCTCAAGTTTTTTCCTTTTCCTGCAGAGGGCGCCAAAGGCTACAGAATCATTCAGAGTTGTGTTGCGCAGTCCATGACATCTCTCATGCTTTATGTAGCCTACCGCAGAAAGAAACCAACAGGAGCTGATGCCAGCAGAGCAGAACATAGACCAGGGATGTCAAACTCGGGCCCGGGAACCAAATTTGGCCCACGGAGCCATTTAATTTGGTCTGTGAGATAATTTTTTCAAATGTGTATTACATTTGGCACACATACGTAAGATATGACTTGAGGGCAAAATTTTGGGCATGACAAGAATTGTGTCAGAGTCCAGGTTATTATGACAGCACATAGAATTACTGTATATGATCGCTTATATATACAGTACAGTGTTTCCCACAGAAATTTTGGAAACTATGGGGGCAGCCGGGATTTTTTTTTGTCCCGGGGGGGGGGGGGGGGGGGGGGGGGGGGGGTCTTTTCACGGGCCTTTTTTTTTGGGGGGGGGGGGGGGGTTATTCACGCAGTGTAAATGCAAAATGGCAAAACAATGAGTACAGTATGACATTGGCGCATGGAGAAACTATAGGCCTACGCCTACATTTCAGCCATTTATATTTTGAGAAATAAGGCTACATAATACACATGCAGGGGTCTATGTAATGAAAAAAATAATAAAACAAAATAGGAGCAGAGATAAGAATTTAAGATTGCTGTGAAATTGTTAACGCATTAACAAAAAGGGTCTAAGAGGGTAGGCTATGCCTTTTCCACACACACATTCTACATGAGGGGTGCTGGTCACAAGGTCAGTTTTTCAAAATTCCTCCCATTAAAAGGGCTGAACAACATATTACACATGTATGTCTATATTCACATTCATTACACATTCATTTCTATATGCAGCCCGATGTCTAATCTGCCTTGTCAATGAAGGCCTGTCACCTAACTCATTACAACTGTAAAACAAAGCCTGGGGAGTGTTAGTAAACTCATCCCAACTGTCCCTTCTCGGAAGTTTTTTTTAAAAAATTATTGCTCCCAAACCCAAGTTAACTACAACAACTTGACAAGGCTTTTGATCCCTCTCTCTTTCAAGCACTTGTGGTGTAGGATGTATTTACTCCAGGAGGAAAATGCGATGGAAATCGCTTTTCAAATCGTTTAACATAAGACGGAAATCGTTAAAAAAAAATTTTTTTTTTTAAATTATTATTATTTTTTACATTTTCGGAAACTATGGCGGCCAAATGTAAACTATGTCGGTGTGCCATAGTTTCCTCAATGTATGGGAAACACTGTCAGTATATGTTGGGAATGTGTTATTTGCATAACTATGTATGAAGCGTGTGTACTTTATGGACACTTTCAGTGCAGAATTTTTGCAGAATAAATATTGATTTCGGCCTGCAACCTCATCCCAGATTTTGATTTTGGCCCGCTGTGAGTTTGACTTGTGTCCTTGCCACAGACACACACCATACTGTGAGGCGTTTCCATCTGGCTGACTCAGTGCATCAGTGCTAAAAGTACAGGACAGCTCTGGCAAGTTCGACGTCTAACATTTGATCAGGGTGGGGTGTATGTGGTGTATGCCACAGCACCAGGCAGGCAGCCCGGTTCTGATGAACTCCCAATCGGGTACATAATTATACCTTGTTGCCGTTTCGGGTGTGTGGGGTGAGCCAGGGGATGGATAGGGGGGTTGGAGGGTCCATCTCAGCCCTGGGGACATAGACGACAGACCTGGGGTGGACATGGGGGGACCAGGGGATATACTGTATCAGGCTACAGATCAGGGGTGAATCAGGGTTAGACTGCCTGCATGATTTTTTGTTTTGTTTTTGTTTGTTTTTTTGTTCACCAGATGCCACAGTTGCACTGTGCCAGGCCAGGGGAGGACAAAGAGGTTAGTTTAAGGGGGGACCCTTCCAGATGACTTTGTCCTGGGCCCAGCCAAAGCTGTCAGCAGCCCTGTGCCAGACTCCTGCTGTGCATGAATAACTTTGCCCTCTGCTGTAGATGTATTGAAGAATTGTCCTCTTTGTTATTCTTGTATTAATTTGAATTAAGCAATGCAGCGCACTAGACTGCCTCAGCTGCAGGTTTTGCTGAGAGAGCTCTCACAAATGCAGTGCGATGTTGTATGGGGATTTGGTGGTAGGCCTATGTGTAAACACCAGGATAGGAAAACACAAGGCCAGGGCTGGCATATATGACATTTTGAAAAGAAAATAAAGGTCCGCAACACGGTTAAATGCTCCCGAATATTTAATGGCACTTAATGTGTTTGTGTGAGGGCCAGGGCCATTTTTTGGTCCCAGCTCAGACCTGCACAAGATTGTCACCTTGGTCAAAGTCAATGTCTGCAGCATAGAGAAATGCACTCCAGGAACGAGGTTTTGAGTAGAGATGCACCGGATCCTGATTTTTAGGATCCTGCCGGATACCGGATCCTACGAAAGGGTTGAAACACATAGCCTACTCGCACACGTGGGCCCTTTTTATTACGTTGGCTCAAACTATTTTTTAGACTCATTGGCTTACTGCCACACTGCCTGCACTGGCCGCTTCCAATGTTCTTTCACTCCATGCAGCAATTGGGGTTGTGAAAGACTGACTGAAAAACCTAGGCTAGAGATGCACCAGATTATCCTGCCGGATCCGGAACCGGATCTTGGATCCTGTGCATCTCTAGTTTTGAGTGTACTGTACATCTGAACATGTCTTTTGTAGCTTGTGTGAGTGCATTATCTATGCCGTTGCAGAATGAGAGAGAGAGAGATAGTGTGTGTGTGGTGTTTGGCATATTTTGGGATTTGGGTACTGTGTCTGTGAGCAGTATGTCTGGTGTTTGAGACTATGTTTGGGTGCGATCTGCGATGCAGTAGGAAGTGTGCATGCATCCGTGTGGGTGTCTGTTTTTTGACATGCTTGGGGGCTTTATGTGTGCTGCTGCAGTGTGGGTGTGTGTGTGTGCACGCCTGTTTGTGTGTGTCTCTGTGTCTGTGTGTGTGTGCGTGCGTGCATGCATGCGCGTGTGCATGCGCGCCTGTGCGTGTGCGTCTGTGTGTGTGTGTGTGTGTGTGTGTGTGTGTGTGTGTGTGTGTGCCCTTGTGTGTGTGTGTGTGTGTGTGTGTGTGTGTGTGTGTGTGTGTGTGTGTGTGTGTGTGTGTGTGTGTGTGTGTGTGTGTGTGTGTGTGTGTGTGTGGTGTCTGGCAGATGCTCTGGCTGTGCTGCCGTAGTGTCTGTGGGACTCTGCAGCAGCCGAAGGGGAAGGGGGTCGATGTGCAAATCATCACACAGCGGATTATTTTATCAGCCTATCGACTCAGTGCTGCTGTGACCCAAAGTGCATTAAAGGACTTTGCAAAGCCCTGCCTGCTGTGCTGAGTCATCTAACTAGATCAGAAGTCCTCCAGTGATCTCTCGCTTGTTCTGTCTATCTCTGTCTCTCTGTCTCTCTTGTATTAAACTTGTATCTTGTCTCTAGTCTTTCATTGTCTTACACATCACGCGTACACATGTGCGCGCACACACACACACGCACTCAAACATACACATTTGTGCAGGTCTTAGGTTAGACAATGAGAATTTGTCACAGTACATTCCTTACTGTGTGTGTGTGTGTGTGTGTGTGTGTGTGTGTGTGTGTGTGTGTGTGTGTGTGTGTGTGTGTGTGTGTGTGTGTGTGTGTGTGTGTGTGCGAGTGAGAGCGTGTGTGTGCGTGCGTGCATTTTCAAAAAAGAAGGAATGAAAAAAACGAAGATCCTTCAATATCCTTCAATTTAATTCTGACACTGCCATGCCTCAGTTGCCAATGCCTTATTACAAATCCTCATTAAATCAATCCTGGTTTTTGTTTTTTTTGGGGGGGTCTTTTCAGTAATGTCATCACCAGCCACCCAGTCTGTGAAATAAGTACAGTAAGGTCCTAATGTTCCTCAGCAGGCCCCAGACCTAATAGGAAAGGAGGCTCTGATTTGGGATCCATCCAAGCAGTGATGGTGAAATATAGGTGATCCATCCAAGCAGTGATGGTGAAATATATGTGATCCATCCAAGCAGTGATGGTGAAATATAGGTGATCCATCCAAGCAGTGATGGAAGTCAGCCGAAGGGGCGGATCTAGCCATTTCTGGGCCCTAGGTGAAATATAAACACGTGGCCCTCAAATCCATTATATAGTATAGACAAAAAATTCTGTGTGTTGGTGCTATTTTTGTGTCTTGTCTCATATCTTCGATTACATATTGCTAAGTGACAAATTAAGATCAAGCCTATTTTTTTTCCGTTTACCACAACTGGGGTGACAGTTGGGGCCCCTATGGAGGACAGATTTGGTTGACAGGGCCCTCGGTAATTGCCTAGGTTTGCCTAATGGAAAGTCCGCCTCTGAGTCAGCCAGCCAGCCTGCCAGCCCCCAGAAAATAAAGTGAAATGAAAAATGAGGAAAAACAAAAGTGGGTGCTGCCAGACATAAATACAATAATTTTCTCGCCTTTATGAGTGCCTGGAGGGTTTGCGCTATTCATTTATTTACACGTTACTTTCTCCTTCTCTCTCTCTCTCTCGCTCTCTCTCGCTCTCTCTCTCTCTCTGGCACACTCACACAGACATTCAATGCTGTAAAATGTCTTATACTGTAAGTGTCACACTGTGATTCTGCACGTTGTTTATTGATTTAATCACTTTAAATTAGGGTGACCAGACGTCCCGGTTTGACCGGGACAGTCCCGGTTTGGAGTTGTGTGTCCCATGTCCCGAGCAAACTCTCTCGGGACACAAATATGTCCCGGTTTTGGCCACCCACTACATTACGCCATGTCCATCAGGGTAAATATATGGAAAAGATTACATGTTTACCTGCCACAATAAATGGCAGCCAGCGCTTGTATAGAAAGTCTGAAGGAGTCAGTTGCAATTTGTCATTCCGACCTCTAAAATTGCTTAGAATGCAGGAAAATGCATCTTAAAAAATACAAATTTTCCTGGGGGAGGACCCCCAGACCCGCCCACCAAATATTGTCCTTCAGTCACGCACGAAGTGTCCCGGTTTTAGACTACAAAAATCTGGTCACCCTACTTTAAATCATTCTTGAATCAAGAATTCAGGTCAGAGTCAACATTATTATCTCCAGTAAAGCCTGATGTGAAAATCAGTCCTCACTCCTGACCAGCTCTCAAGCTAACAAAAGAAAGTCCACCCACACAAACACACACCCGTTATACACAAAAATACACACTCTCTCTCTCATTTCTGGTTCCACTGGAACAATACAACAAAGGCATATGGACGATACTGACAGGCTACCCAGAGGGTTAGAGCCTTACTATTCATAGGCACACACACACACACACACACACACACACACACACACACACACACACACACACACACACACACACACACACACACACACACACACACACACACACACACACACACA